>NC_134568.1:92874534-93242034 GCF_050947875.1 Dermacentor variabilis
GCCTGTTTGTGGTGCTCCGTTAGAGACACAGTTGCGCTGGCCTCGTGGAACACATGTATCCACAGATCGGGCTTTACTGGGGCATGAAGGTCGAAAGGAAATAAGAAGGACTTGAATTATGATAACCGGACATGTGCTCGGTATGCAACCTACACATCTGAAATATATTTTTTTAAATATGTGTAAGTTCATGCGTGAAGAATATTGAGCGTTAGACGAGCGCTTCCTTAGCTTCGGAGGACTACTTCAGGTCTATTCATATAGACCTTAAATTCGCACCACAACTGCTAGAATAGTAATAATCTAAAAATGTATGTTAAAATGTGTTTTCTTTTCTATTGCTCTTTATATGTTCACAGAACATGTTTCTTCATGCCCTGCTCTTTTCATCTCATCTCAAGAAATTAAATCTTACAGTAGCAGTAATTGCTTAGGGGTTGTTATCGACACTCATTTAAAATTTCGTGGCCATGTTTCGACTGTAATAAAAAAATGCGCCAGGGCTGAGTCTTTTGATTCCTGCTAGAGTTTTTTTTTATACTCAAGGATTTCTGGTCTTATATTATGCATTCGTTCACCGTCACATTAATTATTGCATTGAGCCATGGTATGATACCTTTAATATCCACCTGTCACCTCTTCTAACCCTTCAGAAGCAGGCCATCCGTATTATTTATTTTGACTCACATAGTTGCACTCTTTCTCTTTGTTTGATTCATCTTCGCGTGCTACCTTTATCTGAATGTTATTCTTACAATTTTAATTTATTGTTTTTCTAGCGTTTTCATCGCTATTTCTGTATAGATATAATACCGCCATATGGGATGCTTAGTTCCAGCTTTACCGTTCTGTCGACTCGGGAAGATCTTCCTAAAGCACTCACTAATTATGGAAACAAATCATTCTTTTTTTCAACTTTTACTCTCTACATTTTCATAATAATTGATTTCAAACAATGTAACTCGCTTTCAATCTACAGGGCTTTAATAAAGGATTAGCTTTACAAGATTAGCTAACTCAGCACTTAATCAACTACGCAGTACATGTATTACTCAATTTATTTTTGTTAACCGTTTGTACACATAATTAGTTTTCAATGTTATTCGAAGGCAGGAACTGGAGTTCGTTAAGTATACCGCCAAAGTACTTGCAACCTGCGCACTTAGATACTCGGTCAAGTCGAGGCTGGAGCATCTGCAGCGCTTTCATGTTTACCCATGGGCGGAACAATTTTCTCTCTCTCACATACAGCGCGATTGCAGCAGCTCGGGCAGGCAGCTTATTCTGTGCAGGCGAATCAATGTGCGTACGATGATCTCCTTACGTGCTCCCGTGGCGTCCGCACAAACATGCACGCGCCGAAAGGAGACAAACACTGAGGATTTACGCGACCGCCGTGTCGAATTTTCAGTGAACTGAATTATGCGTGCGCCGTGCGCTCACAAAGAAAACCCCGTGTCCACATTCGGTGAACCCATTCGTCTCGGCGACGCTCTTCCTATTGAGGCTCCAGCGCTCCACGGCGGGGGTCCGGAGAAGGACGGCACCGGCGGCTTTGTTGTATATTTTAACGACGGGGATACATCGCCTTTTATCGCAGGGAGGGATGTACCACGCGCGACTACACGATGCGATTCATTCTCTTTTGTTGCGACTCGGCGGCAGTGGTCACCTTTTGCGGAGTGAACGAAAACGCGATCGTTTGCATACCGCGTAGGCAGAGAAACAGTTGTGTGCGCGCGCATAAAGGATCGGTCACGTGACTCCGAGGCACGTCGTTCCTCGTACGCGTTTCGGGATCTATAGGGAGCACACGACAGAGGATATCGCAGGCGGGAACCGCGGGTGCCCTGCCGGCGTCCGAGTCGTGTCACGCCCACCAGCCCACCTCCCTTTAGTCATGGAAAATAAAGCGCACGGCGACTTGCAAGGGCGGCCGTTCTCGGTTTCAGTTATTCTAATACCGAACACTGTAAGGCATTGAGCGCCCCGCAAACAGGGCCTCGCGCCACGGCTGTTTCCAAAGGAGCGAGGCGAAAGAGTTGCTGCTGCGCGTGCTCTTTGACCTTCCTCTCGGGCGACGACTGGCTTCTTCCTCGCGTTGGAGTCAGGTATCTTCTTCGTAGCGACCATGTAAACAACTCTTGGTGTACGAGGTCAGTTAACGGTCTCCCCAAAATTTGTTGTCCAGGATGGCGGCTGTGTATTGGACATAAACGCGAAAGGCTTCGACTTTCTTCTACTAGCTTGTGCTGCATATATATATTCATATTCTACTGTCTTATATACACACTCAGGATGTGTTCTTAAAGCTACCTGGCTCCTCGCAGCTTAATTTCCTGGTTTGACGGTAGTCCAAACGAATGTTTCCTAGATTTTTAAAGCACCAATCTACAGATGTAGAGCACCAGAAGCTACTTAATTTTCTTTTTATATACTGTACGCAGCATGGATAGGCGCACCCAAGAAGGGAACTTACGAGGCCTTCATGGGCAGTATATACGTTCGGCCAACTGCAGCGTGAGACCTCGTCGTGCGTTGTATCCACTGCTACACAACAGGCATTTATGGAAGCGCGCTGCGTGCGCTCTATGGATCGCACGGCTTGCGTCACTCATAAGGCAGCTGGTGGGCTTGGCAGATGACCTTCTGTAGCCCATGAGCGTGGTACACCGAAATCTTGTAAGTGCTCGGATATCAAGGACAAAGCGTGTGAATCCCTTGGTGGGGAACGGTTTTAGTGATTCTAACCAAATCCTTATAACGAACGTATACCGAAGATCAGTCCAGACAGTGAGCTGTGCTATGTGCATGAGACTGTACGACATGGGCTGTGTGACTGCCCTCAGTGCGTGGAAGAGCGACAGAAGTTGAGTAATGACCTTGCGCACCTCGACAGCCCATCGTTGTCAGAGGATGTTATTTTAGGCCCTTGACAAGACATTAAATCGTGTTTTCAGGACATCCAAGCCTTACTTCACTTCTAAATATGTACGGGGCTGGACTGTAGGCCTTGAGTAGACCTAATTGCTTGTTACGTACGTGTTTTAAATCCTCCTTCTGTCATCATCGTCCCCCATCATACTCCTCTTTCTACGCCTTCCCCCAGCGCAGAGTAGCTGGCTAGAGAAATACACGTCAGGCCGACCTTTCTGCCATGCATATAATTGAAATTTGCTCGATATACATACAAGATCTGAAAAGGTGTCATCATATCAGACCGAATTCACAAAACTCTTAGATCATGAAAACTATTAATATTTGGCCAAACGCTTCACTAATATGTTCCTTCTGTTCGCACGAACTACTCTGTAGCATATGAACTGGTTTGCTGATACGAACCAGTTTTAAAGCGCAGCTTTTAGGCGCGCTGTTGCGCGCTTGGTTTTGCTGAGGCAAGAAGTACATGTTTTGACAGATTGAGAACGGAGAGTCGACTGGCTTTATTCAAAAGTAAAGGCAGGTTGGCCGAGTGGCAGTGGTGGCGACCCAGTCGGGCAGCCGCTTCAGTTCCAAGAAAGAGCAGGGGCAAAGATCTCCACGACGAGGCAAACTGGATTTCCGGAGCAAGGGACAATGACCGCCACACGGGGACAACGAAGCGACGGACGGTCGCTACAGCCCGTTCCTGCGGCGGGCGCCGGCGTCGGCGGCGTCGGCGGCGTAACCTACGGACGAGCACAGCGAAAGCGAACGCGGATTAGGAGATGAAAAACACGATCGGTGAACGTCGGAGACCAATGAGAGTGGCCCCTTCAGTGACGTGTGCGCGAGAAACTGTTGTCATGCGGGCCCGCTCGACCCCTCGATGTATACTCGTATCTGCAGTCTCAGCGGCCGCACCGCTCGTTTCGTGCTATCGTCTGCTTGAGTCAGCTCTCGCTGGCGCTTGTTTGGTTTTCTTGGTTTGTTCTCGTTCGCACTTGTTTAGATTGTCATGGTTTACGATTATATTGTAATCTGATTGTAGGCGCGACGAAAATTGTGAGGCACATTCTGGAAGCTACGCGGCACCAGCGATTAGAATGGAACCTTCGATGAGTCTTATGTAAAAGCCGACGCGCTTGACCTGCACTTCATATTTTCGACGATTGCCGGCTGTGCTACACGTCACCCTCAAATTCTTTGCCTCAATATATCTCGATATGAAAACATGTACAAAGCCACACCCAAATTTCGCATTAGGCAGTATCGTAATCGTCGATGAATTTTTTTTCGACCTAATTGTTCTTTTGTTTTAATTTCCGGAAGTTAATGTGCACTAGTTTATAGGGGGCAATCCGTGTACGTATGGGCACAAAGGTGCATACGTACTACATTCTGTGTCAAAGGAGCGCATGCAATCCTTGGAAATACAAAGAAAGACAAATAAGCGGTATAGCGATAGCGCTGTCACATCCACCTGGTGTCTTACTCTGCAGGGAAGCTATCGAAATGAAAGAGGAAGGAGGAGGATCCTTACGTGGTGTTTGCAGCAGCCAACCACTAACTGACGTCATGACCTTTCCTGCCATGAAGAACCTCGGAAGAAGGACGGGTCCCGTAGCTCACAGTCCAGATGAATGGCGCCTGATGAAAGTCACCGTAACCCGAGAAGGAGCTGGGGGTTCAGAAGTGCCCGGTGTCACTTTTCTTGCTCTCTATTCACATCGCTGTTGTATAATGTACGCACTTCGCATACGGGTTAGAAAAAACTCTAACTAGAGGCCCGCGCATGGGTTATGGAAAGGGTAGTCGTCTTGTGCCCTGTTTTGTTCCAAAAGAAATTCAACAGCCGATGACGGAAGCAGGGAGAGACAAGACTGCAAGTAGTTTTGATGACCGTGTAGATCAAATGCTTTCCCAGTGCGAAAGTGATATAAAATTTTAATCTGCTTCAGCCTCGTAGAGTGAATTAAAATCTTTAAAATCTTGGGGCGAGGACTCTATATGCCGATTTTGGTTCTTTCTATTAGGTATCTTAGCTTCTTCCTTTTTCTGGTGTTTTTCATGTAGTGTTCGCACACAGCAAAATCATGTGTTCGTGGCTTGTGTTCAAAAGGGTGTCTATGTTTTCATAAAATTTCAGTTGGTAGTGCGAATTTGCGTGCTCATTTTTTCTTTATTTGTCCCATGTTTTTTTTTTCCCGCTATTTGGAATCATGTTATACACATGAGGCCACTGTATACCGTAATATTTGCGGAGTGACGCAGCAGAGCACTTCTTGCACGTGTGCCATCTGCGAAAGCGAGCCCGTGGATGAATACATGAGGCGATGTTCCTAAGTGTCATCATGAGCACCATGTCAAAGTTTGAAGTGTTGTGGACTTTCAGTAATGGTCATCGCTGATAAGAAAGTACATGCAAAAATTGGAATTTTAAAAAATATTCCTTACCGTGCGAACTTACTCCCTGCGCATGAACATTTAACGCAACTTCTAATGAGATATAACTTATGAAACAGAAGTTACACCAGCAGTATTGATTTCCTGGCTGCTTTTCTAGATTCGTGAGCAGCATCAGCTGATGTAATTTCACAAAAACAACGTCAAAGCTACTGCGAAGGAAGCTGCCGCGTCACACTTTCTGGATAACCTATAAGATGTGCAGTCACATGGAGTATAACGCATTAAGAAGGAGACGTATGTGCATGGCTTTATGTTCTATAACATTGCGTACTATCGAAAGTGACAATCTAAATATTTTCATGTGGACCATTGTTGCAAGAAATGAAGACTCCGAAAAGCGCAGCTTCTGAAAATGATAAATATGAACGCAAACAGGCCTTTTAAAAAGCCGTTGGTGCCAGGACTGCGAATATCAATGCACATCTTCTTACAACCGCAGCGGCCTATAAAGAAAGATGAATAACAAATGTCGCGTCAACGCTTAGCCTGGTTGCTTCCCTAGACCCCTATTTGTCTACGTTACGAGAACACAGGATGCGCAGCCTGAACACGCGTGATTACGGAGGCCCGTTTTTTTCCGTCCAGAACAGGCTCAGGGCGTCGGCCACATGTTGAAGCGACCTCCGCTCACTCCTTCGGCGAGGCAGCTATCTCGCACCTTCTCTACTGTCGGAATGACACGGCAAGGGACAAAATAGTAAGCCATTGTCCAAGAGGAATATTTTACGTCACGCTCCTGTCGGCTTTGCAGGTAGCGGCGCCGTACCTCGACATCCCGTTTCGCAGGCGCAGAATGACGCGTATTCTCTGCGGTCGCCCTCCATGCAGATATACGCGAGTGTCGCTCCAGCTCGCGGGGACACGGTGCCTCGGCAAGGCGCGTTGTGTAGCCAGCCTTTTCACCCGCAGGCAGCGACACATTCGACATGAAAGAAACAAGGCTGCAATGAGGCTGGACGCGTACACTGCCACGCTGACTCGCCGTGAATCTCCGCGGGCTCGCGCCCACCCCCTTCCCCACGGCGACGTACGCGCGTAGTGTCGAGTTGCGCGCTTCACCCCGGCGGCCTCCCATTCAGCGCCCATCGACGTCTTGTCACGACGAGGGCGCAGCTGAAAGAAAGGTCGCCTCGTCCGCCGTGGCTTCGGTGTCGGGTTGCCGCTGTACTCGGGTGACGTGCGTCCGTGCCGATGGGTGCTAAGCCACGAAGGCACCTTTTCGCGAGCTCCCGCCTTCGACGTTCACAGCGAAGTCTGCCTCTTCCCTTTGTCCGTGGTTGTCTCCTTGCCACCTTGCCACGCACAGTCTTCCTTGGGAAGAAAAGGGACGCGCCTGTTGTTTGGTGAAGTGCTACGTCCCAGTGCACGCTTGCGATTGAAGAAAGGCGGAGGTTTTCCTCTTGTTCTCATTATTATAATATTTTTTTTTCTAATAGAACAACGTAGCACAACGCTGCGACTCTGAAAATGTCGGAAGTGAATTTGTTTTTCTTTCTGACAAGATGTAGCGCGCAATGTTGTCTGTGTATATGGCTTAACCTTGACGCAGCCTTTTCTAATAAAGAAAAAATATTTCATCTGTCGAGTGAGAGTCCGGAAGCATATTTGCGAGACTTTACAGCGACTTTCTCACGACCGTATACCTATTTCGCGCTGAACGTGCACCTTCTGCATGCCGGAGCGCTGGCGCCGTTCCAGCATACATCTATTTAGTGCGAGATGTAAAAGTGCGGATCAAGTTACTGATGAGCTCCTAACGACTTTTCGATTATGTTTTAGAAACAAGTTTTGCACATGTGGGTTACATTACGGCGCGCTCTGGTAACGCTTCAAGCTTAAATAGAAACGTTTCGGTTTGATAGTACCGCACGCTGTGGAATAAATAAAATCGAACATCATGACGACGACTCGCTTTCTTTGTGCTAAGACGTACCCGACTAGACCAACTGAACACATTATTAAACTTTATCACATTACGATGATCCGTAGACTGTATTTTCTGTTGGTCAAACACTATCGACTGATTGAAGCGGTGCGTGTAATAATGCGTAATATTCTCTAAGCAAAGCACCACTAATGAGGCCGCCAACATAATATAATAACTAAGAAGGCCAAAACTGCACTCCATACAAAATTTTCTCCGACGATGCTGCAGTTCTGCCGTGTGAACACCTAATTTCATCAAAGGAGTACCGATTCTCCAGGTCGTCTTATCAACAAGCTTGGACGTATGTGTAATAAAAGGCGCGTCAAAGTGCACATGTAAGCCGTAAACTTTTTGTGCAGAGAAAGTATACAGTGCTCAGCTTGACACTTTTCATTACGATGAAGACTCGTGCGAGGAAATTGCCTTAAAATTAGAAAATAAGGTTTGAACAGAGTTGTATAAGCTTTGTATAAGCCTTGTATATATAAGTTGTATAAGTTCTACTTGATTTCTTTGCCCCATTTCAGTTCAACAGAAGATACCTTTCCACTCCGAATAGCTGCTTCATAAAATGCCCGAGTGGTTCCCGCTCACACACACCGGTTCTTTGCACCGAGAGGCACGAAAGTTTCGTGGTGCAGGACAGGCACCTAGTTGTACAGATTTGTGCTCAATCGAGGATCCAGAAATGCATTCCGTCCAAACATCGGACGATAACCTCACAGCCAGTGCTCATGGCCCTGCCCTAACAGCTATTTTGAACGATAATTTCTGTTGATAATAACTATATTACTAAGAACAAAGATAAACATGGCGAACTTTCAATATTAGCACAAACGGAAACATGAATACTAAAACGAATCATGCAACTTATGCGGGATTGCACGACAGTGAAATTCGGCGTTATTGCGTGCCTAGGTCGCTGAACTTTCCCTATAGTTTAAATCTCCGCCTCAGAGCCTGAACTTTACGAATGTCCCAATGGTAAAGGTGGGAGAGGGGACAGGCTTCCGTTTTGCTTCGGCATGTTTTCACGTTTCGATTAAATAGCACATTATCTTGCAAGCTAACCATAATTTAGAATATAAAATTTTCTCGCATCATAATTAGTTCGCCATCAGAGGCTAGTTGTTGTACCGGCGTCGTTGACTCGATGCGTGACCAATTTCTGAGTGGCGTCACGAGTTCACTGGGCACCGACGATCGTAAAATGATGTCTTGAGAGGAAAACCTGGCATCCACCGAACAGCAGCACGAAGCCATGCACAGAGGAAACTCATACGGGCTTCTCAAAAAAACATAGCTTCGTAATTGAAAAAAAAAATTACAGACGGTTTGGCTGCGCCAACCACGCAATATCTTGCGAAAGCAAATTTTTTTTTAAAACCAAATTAGTCATTTTCTTCCAACACGTTAGATACTGCTGTTTGACCAGTTGCTAATTTAATCCTTTGCAGACGCGATGTCGTTGTTAAACAGCTATTCTGTTCCACACATGCCACGCATAGCCGTGCACACTGGGTTGCATGATGCGTACAGGGTGTCTCGGTGAACAGAGTAGGAGGAGGATTGCAGACTTGCAGAAAGACTGTTTTGCGGTCTCACGCCGTACTGGCTAGTGTTGTATACATAGAGCAGCCTTCGTACTTGCATGAAGGCTATCCGAGGAGAAATCATGCGCTCCGCTATATCGTTGAGTGGAGGGAGGTGGGTAGGCTTGGGCGGATATTTATAGCCATTGCTCACAGAGAACAGAGGACGAGCGAACCCATACACGCCGCAGACATCTTAAACGAAGAGAATTCAACGTCGAGAAAGGCCAAAGTCGAGGTCGTGTACATGGGGGCTGTGTCGCAGTCCAAGCACTTCTTGTGCCACAGACTGTCACACACACAATATGCAAAGACAAACGGATTGCCGATGAAGTCCCGCTTTAAGATAGCCGTCGAAGCCGATTAAAAAGGCGCTCTTCGGTCTCGTGATTCTGGTATTGAACATCCGTAGCTAGTGGGGCTTGTCGCTGTTCACCCGTTTCGGCAGCGCGCTTCGCACGCTTCTGCAATCTGCCGTTCTCCAATCGCTTCTGTCGTACTTCGACAGTTTACATGGCACGTTTCAATGCCATGAATGATCTACTTTGTTGCTGTAGTCGCTGTCACTTGGCCACATCTTCGTCAGTCGACTCCCGCTGCTTCTGTCGTCGAGCTTTTCGTTGTTCGCTGCGCTTGGCGCAAAGAATTTCTTCATCAGACATTTGCGACGATGATCCCGATTTAATTTCACACATATGTATGCGGACGTATGTGTGAAAAGAACAAGAGGCTGTGTACGCGAAACGCGCGTGAAGAAACGCGCGTATGACGAAGCTTCACACAGAAAGAGACGAAATCTAGGTTGGTAGCTGGTGGTTACAACATCTTTAAAAAAATCATGGCGGGTTCTCAGGGTAGCCCCTGTTGGGAGTGACTCCTTCGGAGCATGTGACAATTTTCAGTTTTTCCCCGAGCTCGGAGGCAGTACTAAGTAAGGCCTCCTATAGGTAAGTTTAGAGGGGGCTGGCAAGTGCGTATTGGGGGGACATTAACCCCTACATCCCCAGAGGATGCGGTCTTGTGTTGCCAATTCGTTCAGCTTACAATTTTGATATATATATGGGGTTAAGAACTGAGAACTGGACTGAGAACTGGTGATGTGGACTGCGAAAAGAGTTTGTCTGAAGCTGGCGAATGACAGTGGCCTGCGCTCTCGTAAGGTCCCGATGAAGCGCCGGATAAGTGCGCCTCATTTCTTTATACAAGTTTGTGATTTCATTATATGTGGTCACCACCGCGCATGGAGAATCCGAGTCTGAGTGGCGTGCCTCCCGGCTTGTTGACCCTCGGGCGATGCGGTGCGCTTCCTCGTTCCCAAGATTTCCGGAGTGGGCGGGGACCCATACTAGATTGATAAGTCTGTCCGCTTGATAGAAAGTGTGGCAATAATTGTTTAAGATTTGCTGCGTAGTTTTGTTAACAGTGTCCTTTCTGTAATTTGAGATCGCGCTTTTTGAATCGGTCATGATTGTATGAACGAAGTCATTCGTGATGGCTAAAACGATCGCAGCCTCCTCCGCCTCAAGGGGGGAGAAGGCCTCGACTGTGGCCGCGTTTAAAATGCGGCCGCTCTCGGTCACTACGCTCGCAACGTATTTTCGGTTACCTGGCGCCGCCGCATCCACATAGGCAACAGAGTGGTCGTCCTTATACTTATCCCACAACTGCTTTGCCCTGGCCGTACGACCACTGTCGTGCCTTCCTGGGAGCATGTTTTTAGGAATAGGTTTAGTGATCAATTGTCGTCTTGCTGTTTGTGGCAAGGGGGTTCTTCCCAACGAGGCGATTGCGGGACTTAGGCCCAGCTTGTCCAGAATGTCTGCTGGTCAGTGTACCGGATAGACGAAAAACCTGCGCCGTTTTGTGCGCCTCGATCAGTTCTTCTATATAGTGTTATGTATTTCTAATCTCAAGAGTTTGTCCGAATTGATGTACTTGGGTAAGCCCAACGCTGTTCTGCATGCTAGACGGTTTAAGGCGTTAATTTTGTCGCTATCCGCTCGCCGTAGGTGGCAGTAAGGGAGGGAGTACACTATGCGACTGATTAGAAAGGCCTGAATCAGCCGACATAGGTCCACCTCCTCCATGCCTGCGTACCTTGATGCGATTCTTTTTATTAATCCGAATATTTGTCGGATCATGGATTGGTTGGTAGGCTAGTAGTGCTTTCGCACTAAAATCCATCCAGATTTGGGAATCAAACACAGGACCAACGCCTTTCCGGATATTCACTCTACCACGCATCTGAGGTAACGAGGATGCTAGCAAATTGCAAGGTGAGGTCGAATCAATCGAATAATCATGCTTTCAATTGCGATGTTTTATTTCTGAGAAACCCGTATGGAGTTTCGTAGATTCGTGCTACAGTCCAGGTGGCTAACAATTTTTTCGTGAAATTTCCTCCACCTCGCTTGTTTCCGAAGAACTGCTATACGGCATAAAATGAAATCCGTCAGCTGATTTTTGACGTGTTATCCCTAAAGCCCAAAGAAGAGAACGTGAGAATGGCGTCTGAATGAATGAGAACTAACTAACTAACTAACTAACTAACTAACTAACTAACTAACTAACTAACTAACTAACTAACTAACTAACTAACTAACTAAATTAAATTGCAGCTTTTATCGTGCCAAAACAACGATCTGATTATGAGGCACGCCGTAGTGGGGGATGAATGGATAGAAAAACTTTATTGAGGTCCATCGGAACGTGGACTACGGATTATTTTTGACCACCTTGGGTTCCTTAACATGCACTTAAGTATTAATAAACGAGCAATCTTGCATTTAACCCCCATCAAGATACGACCGCCGTGGCCGCGATCGAACCCTCGATCTCGAGCTAAGTACACAGTTCGCATCGCGTGCGCAGTATGATTAAACAAGTCTATTTCTCTTGTAGAATCTGCAACGTTAAAAGAAATTTCGCATACACCACGCGCGTCTTGCACCGAGCGATAGCTTTATAAGAGCTATAATCTGAGGGAAGATGGCCATCTACAAAAAAGCAAAACAATTTACGCTTGACGATACTGACATGTTTAATTCGAATCCACACATCACGAGTAATAGTCGCTTAAAGGCGAATTTGGTGTTGGTTCTTATATTGCTCCCTACTGTACAATATCTTTCGAGCCGTGACGCTTCTTCTAATATGTTATGTGCATTATATTTTGTCCGACGCAAATTCACCAGTTCCCCGATAGCTAGCAAGCTCTATAGACACATGGAGCGTGTCATGATATGTACAGAAGCGCGCGGAAAACAAAAACAATGCCGTGTTTGCCGTGCGGGGTGACGACGAAGGGATGAGCTCGAGTGGCGCGTGGTGCGTTCCGGTGTTCCGTGCTGCTCGGCGTTCAAGGCCAGCCGATTCTCGCTGGACGCCCGGTCCAGGAAACACCTGATCCACCACTACGCCGTTCTCGGACACCACGGGCCTGTGTTCCTGCTTCACAACCGGTCCAGGGAACCAGGCGATGTGAGCAGCCGGTTCAGGGAGCCAGGCGAAGTGGCCGCTTTCCCTGGCCACTGCGACGACCAGCCTTGCTGCCGGAAGCGAGAGGAGTAGATGGAGCTGCTGCGCGTCTACCACGGCTATGTCGGCTATACTGGGGCAGTCATCGCAGTCGCTGCTGCGGCTACACGTTCCATGATGCCGTGGGGAGGCCCATGGTGACGTCGTCCAAACGACTGCCAACCCTTCGGGACCGACATTGGCCTCGACGCGTGAACGGGCGCCACAGACAGGAACGCACGGCGGGAAACTATTTATATTATGAGACAGACATTGTAGTTAGCAGCCGCAAGACCGCATGTGTTAAAATACCTTCAAGTATATGCCTCACGACAAGATTATGTTTTGTCCTGTTACTATATATTCTGTATTGTCTGTGCACTCGCGTGTCGATTGCGTTCCTTGGTGAGTGGTCCTGGACGCGAACCTTCTTATTCCATCACAATCTGGCGACTCCGCTAGGATACCGCTCGTAAAATCTTCCAAGGTAAATTACGAGTGCACGCCCGCAGAAGTAAACTGAACAATGGATCCAGAAATATTAGCTACTATTGGATCACAGCTTGAATTGTCAGATGTGGAATTGCGTACGTGGATTGAGAACGAACAGTAAAACAAATAACGGAACGTGCTGCTTATAGAGAGGAAAGTAAGAAAGCAGACGAAAGAACTCGGCAAACTTCTGAGCTCAAATTGAAGCTCCAATAAGGAGCTCAACGTGAATCCACAGGAAACAGTGATTCGAAGCCTTTTCCGAGTGGTGCCTCTTCAGTTCTCCCCCCGCAAAAATTGATTCCGTTGTTTGATGAGCGACGCGACGATTTGCATGCCTACTTGCCAATGTTCAAGCGCGTGGCAACAGGAAAAGAATGGCCACAAGGGAAGTGGGAATTAGCTGTGAGCATGTGCTTCAGCGGTGAAGCGTTAACAGTAATTGCCCGAATGAGTGACGCCGATTCTTTAGGCTATGAGAAACTAACCAGTTTGCTGCAAAGATTTCGATTTACTGCGCGAGGCTACCAGGATAAATTTCGGAAGACGCGGGCAGATGATGGAGAAATCGGGCACATTTAGCTGCTAGGCTTTCAGGCTACTTCGGTCACTGGATTGACGTGGCTAACGCGTCCAGGACGTTCGGCAGCTTTCAAGACCACATGGTCGCCGAACAGTTTATCCGGTGTTGTCATCCAAAGCTTGCTGTGTTCCTGAAAGAACGAGAATGCAAGTCACTCCAAGAGCTAGCTGACGCTACTGACCGGTTTATCGAAGCTCATAATCTATCGAATCTCGGGAAGATTTCGGAGGACGCAAAATACCTCAATCGGAATCCCGTCGATCCTCCAAGGAAATACCAGCAATCTGTATCTATGCAAGCGTCAAGGGCATCAAGTTCATGAATGTCGCAACCCAGCCAAAGAAGTGAAGAAATGCAAGGTCTGTGGGGATATCGGTCTTATGAGCGATGGCTGCTGGAGTAAAACTTCAGCCTTCGTGGTCAACGAGAACCCTTATGATATTTCTTTATCTGACAAAGTTGAAAAACACAAGGAGCGGAAAGGTCGCGACATTTCTAATAAAAAACCTGATGAAAGAAAACCCATTTTTCTGGTGGAAGGTATACCAGTACTTGGAGGGCAAGGGCTAGGTCGAACAATTAGAGTTCTTTGGGATACGGGCAGCAGTACTGCAATTTTCCGAAGAGACTTAGTTGCAGATCAGCGTGCACCATACTTCACCGGAGAAATTATAGCTTTCTGCGTGGACAAGCCGCTTTATGATCTTGTACTCGGAAACCTACCGGGTGTCAGAGGACTTCACGAGCCAGATATTAACTGGAAGCACGCTGCAGTCAACCAAAACTACAATGTGCAAGTGATACCTGTGGAGCACTCTCACTATGTTTCTCCCATGGTCAAGCCACACGTGGATACGATAACTACATTGTGTGTACCAAAGACAAAGTGGTGCAACCTAACCAAAGTCAAATTCGCAGAGGAACAACAGAACGACAAAACATTGAAATCCCTGCTTGCTAAAGTTGAGTCACCAAAAGGCCACTGCTACTCGTTCCTTGAAAAGGGTGGGCTTCTCTACCGGCAGTATTGTCTGGCTACAGGCAGGACATTTAACCAGCCTGTCGTGCCGAATTAGAAGACATAACCTCGAAGACATCAAGGCATTCGGCGTATGACAGGTCGAGTCTTGGCAGATTTTTACTGGCCAGATATGCATGGCGACGTTAAACATTCCGTAAAGTCCTGCGGTATGTGCCAGCGCACACAACAACAAAAGGCAAAATTGGTCCTGCGCCTCTGGGCAGCATGCCTCTCATACGTACGCATTTTGAGCGTGCTGCGGTCGATTTAATAGGTCCTTTCTCACCGAAACCGGACTGAGGCAACCGTTAAATTCTCACACTCATAGACTTTGCCACCCGATGTGCAGATGCTATTGCTCTTCCTGCAATTGACGCTGTGCACGTGGCAGAAAGAATGATTTAGATTTTTTTCTCGCATTGGTCTACCGAGAGAGATCGTAAGCGACCAAGGAACAAGTTTCACTGCAGAATTCACGGAAGAGGTGGGCCGTCTACTTGCCATCAGGTTTCTTCGAACGACCCCATATCGTGCTATGGCGAATGGGCTCATCGATAAGTTTAACGGGGCCCTGAAGACAATGCTGAATAGGATGTGCCGGAAAAAATTTCGATCCTAGTACGTCGTCCTACTGCTCTTTGCCTACAGAGAGGTGCCGCAAGCAAGCCTGGGCTTCTCGCCTTTTCAATTGATTTATGGTTGACACGTGCAAGGACCACTGATGGTTGTCAAGGAGCTGTGGACCAATGAAGATATCGATGGCGAAATTCACACAACCTATACCTATCTTGTAGACCTTCGAAAGCGACTTGAAGAGACATACAGACTCGCCCATGATGAGTTGGAGAGGGCACGCGCAAAAGAAGACTTTCTTTGACCGAAACAGCCAGCCTCGCAAATTAAATGTCCGTGATAAAGTAATTCTACTGCCGACTGATTCAAACAAAGTGCTAATGCAATGGAAGAGTTCATTTGAAGTTATTGAACGGAAGAATGAGGTCGACTGTGTGTTGGACCAAGGTGGCAAAAGAAAACTATTCCACTTCAATATAAAATATGAGGAAGGCGAACCTTTAACGGTGCAGCAGGCCTCTGTCATAACCGAGATCACCAAGCCTTGGACAGACCTCACACGGAAAGGACAGAACAACAGTCTCGCGAGGGGACCGGCTAAAAAGGAAGTTTTCACTATTCTGAAGAATAAGCTTGGCGACTGTCCCATACTACGATCGCGCCACATGAGAAAGGGTCGGATAACGACGGAGCGTGTTACCTGACCTGTGTTTAGATTACTGAACTACCAAGTGTATATTGCCTTAGTGTTTAATTATTTGAGCTTTGGTGGGCTGAAGGACGGGATGACATTTACTGATGTTACTTTTAAAACACTAGTTGTACATGTGATCCTGGACCTTTTCCAGTATTGAACTCTTCTTGAAAGTGAACCCTCGCGCAAAACTTCGACGTTTGTTTTCAGCCTTTTCTTACGAATTATAAATGTTGTGAACAACTTTCTTGAAACCAGGGATTGTCAGGTATGTACAGAAGCGCGCGGAAAACAAAAGCAATGCCGTGTTCACCGTGCCGGGGTTACGACGAAGTGCTGAGTTCGAGTGGCGCGTGGAGCGTGGTGCGTGCCGTTGTTCCGGGCTGTTCGTCGTTCAAGGCCAGCCGGTTCTCGCTGGACGCCCGGTCCAGGGAACACCTGATCCATCACTACGCCGCTCTCGGACACCAAGTGTCTGTGTTCCTGCTGGGAAACCGGTCCAGGGAGCCAGGAAAGGTGGCTACTTTCCCCGGCCACTGCGACGACCAGCCTTGCTGCCGGAAGCGAGAGCAGCAGATGTAGCTGTTGAGCGGTTACGTAGGCTACCGCGGATATCACCAGAGTCGCGGTTGGAGGCGAGAGCAGTAGCTGGAGCTACTGCGCGTCCACCACGGCTATGTCGGCTACTGTGCCTGTCATCACAGTCGCTGCTGCGACTGTACGTTCCGTGATGCCATGGGAGGCCCATGGTGGCGTCGTCCAAACGACAGCCGACCCTTCTGGACCGACATCAGCCTCGTCGCGTCAACGGGCTCCACACACAGGAACGCACGGCGAGAGACTATTTATATTATGAGCCAGACATTGTAGTTAGCAGCCGCAGCGCTGCATGCGTTATAATACATTCAAGTATATGTCTCACGTCAAGTTTATATTTTGTCCTGTTAATATAGATTCTATGTTGTGTGTGCACTCGGATATCGATTGCGTTCCTTAGTGAGTGGGCCTGGGCCCAAACCTCTTTTATTCCCTCACAGCGCGTTAGATTTGTGAGTACCACTGACGTGAACTTCCCTAGACGGCATTCGCAGCGTCATCATGACTGGAGGTATAAAAGATGAGGTAAGCCACAGCCATGGCTGGGCAATGTCTGACAGGGACTTCGGGCCGGACTTCCCCCATACATTTAACATTATACTATACCACTCTAAATGTGCCACATTTCAGGATTCAGGAAGAGCACACCAAAAGAGTCAAGAGTCGTTGCATGCCACGAGGCATTGTTGACGTTGGCCGAAGCCTTCTGAGACATTCTTTTTTCTTCTGAAAGGTGCTGTTTCTCTAAAGATTTCTTTTAAATACTTCTTAATTCGGACAGACGCAAATGACGTAGGATGCCATATAGCCTACGCAAGTTAGCAAAAGTATACAAGCTATTGTAAAGCACAGTAATGATGCACTCTGCGGCAAATGACCAGAGAAGGTTTTACGTTACGCGAGGCGTCCGCTTTGCTTATCCGTGCTTTGCAAAGGTATCGAATTCATTCCTACGTGGGGACAGAAAAAGAATAGCTGGGCCCTAACAGTGTACGAAGTGACTCTAACAACCTAAACTTTGTAGTACAGGTGCTGAGAGCTTTACAAATGTGTCATATCTTCCGGTCCAACCTGCATGCGCGTCTTGGTATCCAAAATTTGTTTTATTCGTCTCTTTCAACTCGCTTAACCGGATATGTTCAGAGGATGTCACGTCCGCTTTCCTCTCGATCTGATATTGTTGACACGCGAATATCGGCGTGCGTCAAAATACTCCAGTCACCCGAGGCCACCCTTACAGTCGCACCCGCGGCTTATAAGTATACGCTCTCCACGCTTACACGTCGCATGAGCAAACGTGTATCTGCAGTCGTTCGGACGACGCACTGTGTACTTCTTTACGCAGGCTAAATTGAAAGGCAAGATTTGCGAACCTAACCGTGGGCTGTCACGAGCAAATCGTAATTAATAGATAGGAGATGCAGATGACGCCACGGGACGGGAGGGAAGTCCTTTGTGCGATCAAGCGAGGACGGAACCGGTCGGGAAAGCTGGGCGTACAGAGGCTAGGATGGGCGGGGACGCCTCGAGCGCCGGCTTACGTTCAAGGTGTGTTTTCTTAGCACTCGATTTTGCGTTGTGCGCATCAGGTCCTTCCCGCGGCGCCGAAGGCCAATGCATGCGACACCTGAGCGGTAACCTTCATCAATCACGGAGCTAGCACTGTGACAATATTTCTTAAGAAGCCCGATAGGGCTGTCGAAGGACGTGCGCTTTAGATGTCGGATGGCGCCGTTTAAATACGGCCTCCTCTTATTGGTAGCTCAGTAGTGTAGATTATAGCGTATGAGACTTCCCCTTGTTACGTATAGAGAGAGGACGGTGCAACGCCAAGTGTATCGCATGTACATGTGTACACGCACAGTGTACCCAAACTGGCGGGATGGAACATTTCAAGGTCAACTGGCTTAAGCTTTCCATTAGCGCCGTATGAAAGCGGGATGCTCACAGAATGCTAGATTGTAGTTGTATCAACAACACACAGTGGTCAGCTCGTTGTTACATCTTCAGAAATGAGAATGTGAGTTGCACGTCCAATATTGTCCAATATTGTTCCGTTTTGTCCGTTTTCTTCTGTCTGTGCTGTTTCTTGCGCTGTTACACAATTTAACCTCGTACATTCATCGAACATTTATCGCTCCCTGTTCGGCTAAACATGAAGTTAAAGAAAATGTGGATGAAACATACTCAGCTTTGCTGAAGTTTGCCTCCAGTGGATAACATAAGGCCAGTTCCACGTCATTTTTTTTCCATCCCATCCCATCCCATTTTTCCCATCCGGAGGCCTGAGAAATCGCGAGTTCTATTCATGAATATTCCGTCTGTCAGTAGCCCGTCGAGAAGTAAATTTCTGAGATATTGAACGTATATGAACGCAATTACCTCTTCCGAATATTTCAAAAATGGCCGTTGAATTTTTACTAAATCATGAAAGAATGCTCCAAGATTACTACTGTAATTGAAATCACTAACCTTCAGGTGATGTCCTATTTGCTGAAATGTTACCCAGTCTTTTTAACTGTGTAAGGTTTCAGCCCCAAGCATTTCCTTCTCGGTGAATTAAAGTTGTTTACTCACTGCACTCGTACTATCATGTGTAATATGCCTTTGTGCGAAGTTGAGTGGCAAGAGCTTCATTAGTGTCAAGATGACGAACATCGCTCGCTGAGCATTTTTACTCTAAATGAACTCGTCTTTTAGTGAATATAGTTCGACAAGCATTTCCCTGTACATAATTCTCTTTATTATTTTTTTTGCACGCATGTTCGAAATCGCAAAATTTATTAACGCCCGCTAGGGGCAAAAGCGGATGAAGTGGGTTGCATCTGATCCTCGTTAACGTAGGCATCCGTGGCCGATGCATGTGACGGTGGTCCTATGACGTCATTAAACAGCTACACGCAGGTGGAGCGTCCCTGTCCCCCGCTTATGAAATTTTCGCTCTCCCTTAGTCCCCATCCCGCGTCCGCAGTGCCCCGACACAGAAGCGTCTGTGTGCTGTACAGACAGACTGTGCGGCTTAGAGCCCTTCATCGCTTTCCAGGGATTAAGTTCATCCCGATCATCTCTCCGGGCCTGCCTTTCTTCCTTGCCTTTTCACTTGGCCCTCGCTGCCTACAGCGCTGTCGGTGCACGCCCGCTGCTGCGCATCACCCGCGCGCCTCTCGCGCGGCACGCATATCCCGTTCGCCTATACTGCATGATGTTCCCTCCCGCCCTAAGCCTGTCTCTTTTCAAAACCGGGCAGATGCGACGTTGTTTTCCTGTCTCCTATCTGGACACAATGACCTGCGCCATTCATAAGGATATCTGCTATATATGCGGGGCTTCGACGGGACGGCCCGCGCTTTATGTATCGTACAGTAGACTTCTCTCTCTTCCGATGCGCTGGCGCCAGTTCACTACTGTCGGATCCGCAGTGCCCGCGACACGTTTCATCCTGACAAGGGCGAGCCTGTTTCTGAGCGCCTTGTCTGCGTCACTGCTTGACGCTGACGCGGAGACAACTGGTCGCGCGGGACCGACAGTCGAGTAACTGATAACGCCTAGTCTTCATTACGGTCTAGTGACCGTCGTTTTGCAGCAGTTTTCAAAATGACGATCATGGGCGTGTGCCACGTATACTGCACGCTCATTATTCAAACACGGCGCTAACAATTTACGCAGCGGTCAGCGTTGTTGGTGGTGACACGAAACAAGCCCTAACACTCCTTGATGATGTGTCAGAGGGGCGGTGCCCACAAGAGTCAAGTTGTGCTTAAAAAGGGTTCTTGCAGATGGGTGAGCACAATGTATGATTTCCGATAACAAAGGAATTAGGGAAGTAAGGACTGTTTTACTGGTGAGGGTACAGTGGAAGTACGTTAGTTGCGCTCATTCGCAGCTATATATGGAGAAGGCTTTGTTGCAGGTGAACCTATCCAAGCAAAAGCACGTCAGAGATTCTCAGTACGCGCGCATCCTAGCGCGTTGGGGACGGCGATTTAGGCGCCACTGGCCTCCTTGAAGCCCTCGGTTTCACCAAGAGCAAGGGGAAAATAAGCATGTCGACAATAGAGATTAGTAAGGGGCGATTGGAAGATTGGTGGAAGTAAAGCGGGGAAACGACAAACAACGGAGGCATACAAAAACAAAGTTCGCAATAGGGGTTCAGAAACATTGGTTATGGGAATTCATCGCGTTTTTTTTTCTTCTTTAACATAGGTAGGACATTAGGCAATAAAATTAGAAGAGCTTGGTGGAGCAACCCAACGCCCCGTTCCAAAGCGGGCGCTTATAACATCTATCTATCCATGGAAGATGGTGGTTGTGTTTCACACTTCCACCGCGTACGACCAACGAAGTGGGATTCTTTTCCTATGGATCAAAAGATGAACGCCCATCTAAAATCCACATGGAAATGCAGCCCATGTATGGGGAAAGGTGTCTCGCTTTGAGAAGGGTGAGGTAGGGATGTGAGTTCGTAAAAGGCTGTGAAGACTTGCATGACAATATGCGTTCGGGGAGTCCGCATGAGTCGCTGACTACCACATGGGCATCTACAATTGAGTGCTGAGATGGGACAAATCTCTCAACCGGTGTGGGAACTATGTGGAAAGATAGTGTAAGGTACGTAGAATAGTACGTGTCTTGTAATAGGAATTACCTGTATGTAGCTTATTTTGGCTAATAAAAAATGGGGGAAAATACTTTGATTCGCCCTCGTATATATATATATATATATATATATATATATATATATATATATATATATATATATATATATATATATATATTAGGTATGTTATGTATATTGTACATATTTTGTAAGGATCAGAAGGAGAGAAGGGACTGTCCTTGCGTTCGCCTACTTCTGCCTCGTCTTCTGTCCTGCAATAGTACAGGCGACGGAATACACAGGGTTTCCCACGTAACTTGAGGCAAACGTTAAATATATGCAAATGCCACGTAGCTGGACAGAATCAAAAATAATGAGATTTAGTTTTAAGAAAATAGTGTAAAGCATGCTTGATGATTGCGAAACATGATAGAGCATGGTGCAGCAAATGTTCCAGATAAATCGATTGTCACTGATGAAGTAAGATTTTTCTTGTCAGACAAAGATTTATATATGCAACAACGTGTGACTAGAATTGTTAGTCAAATTTAGGATTTGTGTTCAACTACAATGCCACTTCCCGACGCGAAATTTTGTGAATGAGTCCTGCGATCGTGCTTCATTTCAAAAGCCACGTAGACTCTCATTTACTCGCTTAGCGCAATGTTTTATGACTGAGACACCAAATCTTGTCCCTGCCCGCGAGGGCTGTGGTTACGTGCCACGACCATCATATGATTGAGGCACGCCGTAACGGTGAACTCCGGATCCATTTTGACCACTTGTGGTTCTCGTGCGCCTAAATTTACGTATACGCGAGCATTTTTGCATTACGGCCCATCGAAATGCGGCCGCCGCGGCCAGGGTGGAATCAGCGACCTCGAGCTTAGCAGCGCAACGTCATAGGCACTGGGCTGCCACATCGGGTGGTGACATAGCAGATGCATTAAATATACAACGTTTGTCGTCTTCCTAATGCTTTCAATTATAGAACTTAAACTAGAAAATTTACGAAGAGCGCCGTTCTGCGTGGGACGCAGTGATAACGCAAGAAAACGCATAAAAGTGAAGCTGTTCTATAGCGTATAGCAGAAGACAAAGGCGGGTCCCCCGACTGACGTCACTGGAGCGCCGTTTAAAACACCGCCATCGGTCGCACGAGGCTAATAGCGCACACTGGGCCCTGCCCCTTCCGCGCTGCGAATGTGTATTGGTGTCTTTGGGGCCATAGCCTTGGCTTCTTTCTATCAGGTACGTTGGCCTCATGGAGCAACCGCGAAGCGCATACCGACGCAGCCTGTACTCGATACTTCGAGGGCCCATCTCTTCCTTATGCAGCTCTGACGTGCATTGTTTCGGTCTACCATGCCTCAAAATGTTTTTTCTCCATGGTGTTACTTCAGAATTAACTATGGTGCATAATCGGTGCAACTTCTCAAAGCACCGCACTCGATTACGACGATAATATTCGGTCTCTTTTATGTTCTTTTTGGCATTTTTGGCTGACATCCAAGTAATCTGCCCTCATATTAATTTTTAGCTGCCCGTGTCTCAGCACCGACTCCATGTGGTGTGTAGCGTCACGGATCTGCTCCCAAGCGCACCATCTAGCCATTGGGGGACTTTCTATAAACGGGAAAGAAATGAAGTGCACCGTATATCAAGCGAGTTTCAGTTTGGAGGAGTAAATACCGCTACAGTGTTTTCTGATGAAACATTAATATAAAACTCCACTGTTTCAAACTGTGGTGATCATTTTACAGCGGAGCTGTTATACGCTAGGTTCGGGCGGTTTTTGTGCGTAGGCAAAAAATATGGCGGCCAGCCCAGAGCTAAAAGAGCTAAAGCGTAGACCAAAAGCGTATCGCCAGGTATGCCCCCGCTGCGTTTAATCGCGTGAAGTGGCAAAACGTATTGTGCTAAAAAAAATATTGTAATAAAGTAATATCGGAATAGACACTAGTATGGATTGTGGTTTGATGTCACGGGCTCTATAATCAAACCACGTAACCTCATCTCAGTTCCCTTCCACCCGTGCAGTGGGTAGTTCGCGTGCGGTAAAGACTGCGGAAGAACAGCGCGCCCACGAAGAACACCGTCGTTGAACAGAAGCGGGAATGTGCGCGGCGACGGCGGGCGGCACGTAATATACGGGTGAAGATCGTGCCGCAAACGCCAACCGTATGCACCTTTGGTTGGATCATCCCTGCCGACTCCGCCCTTATCGTAATTGTGGCTGATGTCAACACAGAGGTGTCTCGGCCAGACGGAAAGTGGTCCGTCGCGTTTCTCTTGGGAAGGTTTGGCATTCTATGTTACACAAACATCATTGTGCCCACGACGCGTCATCGGTCGTGTATAGACCTCACATTGGACAAGAACCTTTCCACTGTCGCCACAGAGCCACTGGCCGTATATCATAGCGATCATAAAGCGATAGTCACCTTGGTGACCAAATAGTAAATTCAAAAAAGCAAACAAACGAAGGTTACAAATAAAAATATCATTGAGAATGCAATTTAATATAACAGCAAGAAGATCGTGAAAAAAACCGAAATTCATTGTAGTATGTGTCTTTTATTTTCTATCAACATATTTATTATCAAGATATTTATCGCCACATATACAGCTCCGCTGGTTATCCACCTTCACAGAGTGGAATGGCTCTTAATTTTGTTGTCCTTCTCCTGGTTATGTGTTCGAATGGCACCTACAGAGTTCAGTCTTTACTACTGGGATTATTATTATTTTTTCATTCTTCTTGTTCAACAGATAATGCAACAAAGAACGATCAGGGCTGTCCGCTGAGTTTTTTTTTTTTTGCTTTCTTCTCATATTAAGCGACATGAAATAGTGTTATGGTGGATATAGTGAGAGTGCGATTTGTTCCGCCAATGATGTGACAGGTTGCGGACAGTAGACTGCTATGTCCGCCCGACATGGAGAGGAAGGCGATAGACAATATGCAAACTCTGCAAGTGCGCTCCCCCGCACACGTATGACGCAAGCAAGATGACGGACCTCGGGCTACAATCATAATTGAAGTACCAACATGAAGGTCATCGGCATCATTATTGGTGCCACCATCCGTTCCCCACAGCTTCTAAGGTTTCAAAACGTGTATCTCAACTTTAATATCTGTACGAATAGGAACACGACCATCCTGGTTAGGGAGAGTTACCTCTGTTGAGAAAGCCTGCTCACGCACTTTTGCATATCACCTATTACACGGAAAGTTGGTTTCCAACATCTGAAATCAGTTAGTGCAGTTTTCTGCCTGACATGGAGCATAGCAATAGACATAGGAAGGGCTACACAAAAATGGTGTCGAATATTCAGTGCCAACTTCTCCTTATACCGTCGCATGCATAGCAGCCCTGCCCGCAACTGGCTAAATGAATGGTAGAAGAAATCAAACCGACTGTCGATCTGGGGAGCGGAAAACAAAAGCTTTAAAACGATATCACGTCCGAACGGTGCCACCAAACATTCTCATTTATTTCGCTCAGCTGAGGAGATGCACGTCCATGAGACGATTACGGACGAAGTGTTAGAAAACAAGTCTGAAGATGCCTGCGTACGAACAAAAAAAAAAGAAAGCTTGGCCGTTCCTCTTACAACTTTAACTTTCGCACATTTGTTTAGATTTTTGCCCACGAACATGGCTCAGCAACTTGGCGAGGCCGTCACTACAAGGCCACAGTCAGTTCAATCTCCTCTCAAGGGCGCATGCTTTCGAACTCTGCAATGGGTCAGTGCTCCGCTTTCGTCCTTAGAGACGGATGAGTGGTCCAAAAGAACCAAGGTACAGCAAGACCATTTCTTCCCTTTTCTTTCGGGACCCTTGTGCAAACCCTTCAAGAGCGTCCGTGATACCACCGGTCAACATAGACCGATGTTAAAAGGGTGCGCGCACTTGGATCTCCTAGTCTGTAGCTCAGATCTCCGCGCGATTAGTTTTAATTGCTTCAGCTGACATAAAAAAAAATGTGCGCCTGGACACGGCTTGCCACATTTTAGACCTGGCGTTAGAGACTACAATAAACTATTTTTGTAACTGTAAAGCTAGCTTTCCGGCAAGACAGTTTGCACAACTAATGGCAGCATAGTTATTTTTGCAAACAGCGCGTACAAGCGCAGTTTGCCTGTATTATGACATGAATAACGTAGACTGGAAACCTGAGAATGAAAAAAAAAAACAGGGTCTCTTAAGATCTCTCTTAAGAGGTGAACGGCGAGAGGCTACTCTTCTTCCTCTTATTCTTCGCCTCTTTCTCTTCGCCTCTTCTCTTTCTCTTCTTTCTTTTAGTATTAACTGCTCACTACTAAGCATTTTTAGTCATTTGTAATGAATTGTGGTCATTAGAAGCCGTCGTTAGACATGTTGGCCATATCATAATCATGAGTATATAGTCATTACAAGTCATTTCAGTCATTATTAGTCATTACTGGTCATTACTAAGCATTTTAGCAATTTCTCATCAGTTGTAGTCGTTCCAAGTTGTCGTTAGACATATTGGTCATTTCATAGTCATTACTAATAATTACAAGTCATTTCAGTCATTATTACTCATTACTGCTCACTAGTAAGCATATTTAGTCATTTGTAATCAACTGTGGTCATTACAAGCCGTCGTTAGACATATTGGTCATTTCGTAGTCATTAGTAGTCATTACAAGTCATTAGTAGTCGTTTCAGTCATTACTACTCATTACTAGACATTTCATTACAAGCCGTCGCTTGACATACTCGTCATTTCGGAGTCATTAGTAATCATTACAAGTCATTAGTAGTCATTATTAGTCATTACTAGTCGTTATTAACCTCTATTAATCTTTATTATAACGTTATCATTCACTAACTGTCACTATAAATCGTTTTTCATTCTTTAATCTGTCTTCATATGACGTGATGACGCTTCGGCGGACACTTCGGCGGTCAGGTCTGCTGACACAAACTTCACCATGAGCCTAGAAAGGCTTTCGCCTTAAAGAGTAATTAAAATCGGAAGGAGGCGAAGAAAACCTAGTTTTCGAGAATTTGTAATTCTTGCTGTTATAGCAATATACACACATAAACCACGATTTTCGAACATAGAAACGGTGACAATATGGCTAGGTTCCACATATCTGCGAAGGAAAACTGCATTACATTTCCTTCAGAAAGTGCTGCCAACCTTAGGGAAATTTCCATAGATCTAGGGATTTTAGGTCTTGTTTAGGAAAAACCTTTGTTATCTAGGGAAAGCTTGCGAAGAAAAACAAACATTTGTACTGCAAGAAACTTGCACTGCAACATCACTTAACCTTGAGCGCAACGACATGTAAATGTATAAAAATGAGCTTGGCAATAAATTTAAATTACTTTCGCAGTCTATCTGCATAACAAACACCTTTCTCCGTTTGTCTCTCCGAAAAATATTTTCGCAAAGTGAACAACTGTATACTAAAAGGACTAGGAGAATCTAGACAATTTGTTTATCCGGTTTTGGGGAAAACTGGCTTTAGAGGTTGGCAGCAATGCCTTCACGGGATATATAATATAGAAGTAGAGTCTGGCTACTGGTACTTATAGGTATCAATAGCCAATATTTACTACTCGTATGTTCAGAGTGGCACAGTTGCAAAAGTACCAGATGACATGCTGCTCAGGACAATACACTCAAGCCAGCATCGGTGTCGAGCATGCATACGGAATGGGGCTCCACATGTACAGCGGTCTGTTCCACAAGTACGTGCAGTATTTAAAAAAAAAGTAATTTCACAATCTATCAGATACATCAATCTTTGTTACCTTCAAGATACAAACATCAGACACAGTGCACTGGCTCAACATCTTACATTGCTGGAAGTACTCTTGGAAGTCCTCTTCGGTTGAGTGCTTCAGCAGCGATGTCGTTACCAATTGAATTGTCACATCCCCGAAATACTCTTTTCGGAGCGCCAGTTCGCATAGGGTAAAAAAAGAAAAGAAAAACCGCAGTCAGTGAAGTTAGGTCAGTAGGGAGGGTATTTCAGCACAGCGACAGAACAACGTGGCAAAAGATCACGCACTGTCAATACAGAGTGCGGAGGGGAATTATCGTGCTGCATAATGCAACGCCTCTCTTTCCACAAATTTAGTTTCACGCGCAAGGAAGGCGATCAAACAACTTCGTCTGCTCTCACTAAAGTTCAATCATCATCTTCGACGTTGCCCTGGTGAGGAGCCCGCCAAGGAAATATTTTTCATGGGGCCCCCTGATAGTCTTGGTCCGGGGGCTGCAGTCCCCTTAGCCCATAGGTTAATGCGGCCCTGCTATAGGGGTCAACCGGGTGCTTTCGAGTGGAGAGAGCGAGAGAGAGTAGGGCCGCTACGCCCTCTTCCATGTTTTTTTTTTTTTTGCTGACTCAATGCACGAACTTTTGGGACGGACCTCGTACATACGGTTCACACTAAGAATGGTGATCTTATACTCTGCATTAAAAAAATGTAACCCATTAAGGGTGATTTTTGAAGCTATATTTGAGTAATGAAAAATCATCTTGAGCTTCGATGCCAGCACGAACTTCCCAGCAAAGCGCGAAAATCTTTCGCAATGAACAATTTCACCGCATAGCAGCTATGACCACGGGGGCAAAATGGACATTAAAATACAAGGCGGCAAGGGGAGTGCTATTTTTCTGAAGGAAATTTGGGAACATTTGTTAAAGGGCCTACTGTAGAAGAAATGTGACTCAGTATAATACGTGTTGCGAGGCTAGTTGGTTCATAATGAAAAATTTCAGACCATAAAACTCATAACCACTTAGCGCAAGTCGAAATTGTTCAGTATCAACCGACTATCCCCGCAACACGTACTATACTGAGTCACTTCTGCAATGCCGGGAAAGCGACGTATAGGGGTGAGCCTCGTGAGTGTGACACACAAGACACACAACCTTTTTATTGGGTTTCATTTCGACCCACTAGACCTTCGTAAGTGCCAGTGAAAAATATTAATTCTCAGTGTCGGCTTAGACAGAATACGGGCAATACTTTGGAGGACTTGTTCTATTCTGTATGACCCAATGCCGTAATATACGGTTGTTTCACGAAAGTAGACTGCAGTTGCCAAATGCAGAGCCTAGAGTTCACGAAGGGGACCCGTGCAGCCAGCGCTGGTCCCCATTATCCCGCAAACGTCGCCACACGAAGGCGGTACGGTTATTCTGGTCCTCGAAAGGCGAGAGCCACGAAGGCGGAGGGGTCAGTCGTCGATACTTTCCGTTACAAGCATTCACATTGTCTTGGTGACCGCGGGGGCCCTCGAGTTTCGACAGGCATAAGTGGTCTTCTCGTCGGTTGGACTCGCGCGTTACCGCCCTTCTTCCCTCACTTTTTTGTCACGACTTCGTCCGACTTACAATCGGGGCGTATCTGCCCGAGAAGCGCCAGAGGTGTGCGCGCCGGACGGGTCGTTTCACGCGACGCCGGCCGCACAGGGACGCGGCGGAGCGTGTAATCGGCCTCTCGAGGACCACAAGGGACGCCGCCGTCCGCAAGGGCCGAAGGCAGAGCGAGGGATCAATGCCGTTTGCGGGCGCGCTTCTTCTTTGTACGGATTCCATCGGCGCGCCTCCTTCAGCTCTTCGAAGAGGCGGAGGCGGTGGGAAGCAGGCCCGCAGGCTTTGCCACGGAAACGCTAAGGGCTGCATTGGCACCTCTTTTGTCTGAGCACCGATGAAGAGGAGCTTTAAGCGTGCCCGTGCTCGGCTTCTAAGGAGCCCCGCGTCTGACCCGTCACGCGAACTGGTAACAGAAGGGAAGCCACCCCGCTGCTGAGATTTATTTCATCTACTTATTGTTATTTCTTTATGCCACCACTGTTGCCGCAGAAGCTATCGATGTTCACTGGCGTGAGCGGCCTATTGAACATTCTGCCGGCACGAGAATTCGAAGCTTTGTTAGGATCTTCGACGTTTTCCTCGTTCTATTTCGTGTTTCTGGTGTTTCTTTTCATTATTCCAGCGTCCGCTTTCACATCCTCAAGGACCTTCATTCATGATTTTCCTTCTCCTTCTCAAAAGGGATACCGTTTGAAAAAAGAATAGTCAATGGTTGGCTTCTGGAGTACCACTGTAGGCGCATGCATGTACGAGTGGTCGAAGGCCTGGACGTCCATTGTCTTGTCGCCCACAGCTCGAGGAGTGCGAATCGCAGTGGTTGCAGTCGTGCAAGCAGCGTACAGGTAGACTGTGCCATAGACAACTGGCATCACGAACGCATTGAACGCGCTCCGCCGCACGAAGGTGATCCCTAAATGCGAGCACGCGTTGGTGAGCGATGGCTTTCGGAAAGTGCCGGCTTGGGCCTCTTTCCGACATGGCGTTATACTCGATGAAAAAGCGGGGGAAATAAATTCTGCTTCCTTTCTTATTCCGGGGATTGTCCCGGAAGGCTTGGTGGAAGGTAAAGACCTCTGGGGTCAACGACGTCGGGAAGGCAAAGTTGAGTGGATTAACCACTGGCAAAAAAGGCACCTTTTGTGCTCAATTGTACCCTGGCTTGTGCCAGGATGTGCGAGTGGCCGACGTTCTGTAGTCACTGATTATTGCGAACCACGGGTAAAAAAAAAAAAAAAGAAAGTATCGTTGCTTTCCCTTTTTTTTATTCTTTTTCTTTCACTCGATGGACACTAAACCAAATCCCGAACTGCAATTTATATAATAAAGTAGCTCGATCCCTAGATGGGAAAAGAGAAGCAGGACATGGCTATATGAGGCACACTATAGTGGACCTCATTATGTAGGTGTTGCACGCGAACCTCCACAACGAGTCAAGCGTCACTTCAGAAAGCCGGTCCGCCGCCGGATACAGCTTTCGGGAAGGACATCACCGTCTTGAGCCGTCGCTTCTCGCACATGTTTTCTAGAGAGAGAGAAAGGCAGGGAGGTCAGCCAGGCGAGCGTCCGGTTTGCTACCCCGCACTGGGGGGAAGCGACACGGGGAACAGAAAGAGGAAAAGAGGAAGAGAGTGAGCCCTGAGTGCTCGTGGGAGGATGCACAGGGACACCACAAGCGATCTATCAAACCGGTGTACCTCAGGTACTGTACTAGTGCACGAATCGCTTATTGTGCCAGTGACGGTTGTGGACCCGGTCCCAGTATCTTTGACTCAGTCAAATACTCATTCCCATTTCTATACGCCGAGTGGTGCATTTTCCTCAACACGGCCTTACGCCGTGGACCCTACGGACGACGTGTTCTAGAAACTCAAGATTTCCTTCATCACCTTGTTGAGCAAGGACACGACGTGACGTTTCAGTGGCTTTCAAGCCACGGCGGCATAATTCATGATGGGTAACAGGCCGATAAAGCTGCTCGATCTGCTAATAAAGAGGGTGTGCAGGAACCCATACGACTGTCAAGAACAGATATAGCAGCGAAAGTTCGAATACTTGCGAACGATGTCACCATGTTTTTACGGAACCTACCAAATTTCCAGCACAAACATCTGGATTGCCTTGACCCTTCTCATTGACCCCGTCCTACATTTGGATTATTCTGAACCGAGGCAACTGTCCTTTACCGGCTGTGATTTACTATAACTTTTACAAAACTATTTGCTCTCGGCATCGGATTATCCGGCTGCACTGCCTCTGACAACTGCGGCAGCGACGGAACAATCAAACATGTCCTGTGCCAGTGTTCTCAATATAGAGTTCACACAGGCAGTCGCTCGCGACCGCGTTGACCCGTATTGACGAGTGGCCGCTTTTGGGGCCGAGAATCCTGAATGCACTGTAAAATAATTTACACCCTTAAAGGCAAATAAAGGTGTAAATGTGTCTATAACTCACGCCCTTATATTATTTTTAGGAGTGAGGGTGAGAGTTATATACACATTTACACCTTTCTTCACGTTTAAGCGTGTAAATTATTTTACAGTGTGCCGGCCTATACGGTCGTTAAACCAGAAGGTGGTCAAAGCGTTATTGATCCTTCTACGTTTAAGTAGCCTATTAGAGGGGCTTTATTGCTTCCGGGCGTTCTCCACCCCCTCCCTTTTTTTTTTGCACGTTTGCTTTCTTTCTACTCTATTCTTTCCGTCTTTATTTACTTCCCCCATTGCAGAGGAGCAAAGCTCTCTTCCGGTTAATCTTTTCCCCTGGATTTCTCTGTTTCCGCAACAGGACCTTGGCACAGGCTGCACTGCACTTGCGGCGGTGATTGCGGGTGGTCCGAGTCCTTATGATGTCAACACTTCCACAACAATGCAATGATATCCGTCCATCATGGTGTATCCAGATCAGGTCTCGGGGAGTTCTTGGACTCCCAGGCAGACCCTTGGGCTGATGATTGTCAGCCTCGGCGACGCAGCTATAGGAGACTGTTTCGGTGGCGTTCCTTTTAACAGTGTACTTTCTATCTGAGGTTTCGCCACCTGGAAGACAGGTCTTGGTAGTCATTGAGACGTGCGTCTTTAGCCATGGGTACTGCTGCCCATTCTAAAAAAATAGCTTCAAAACAAAAGCCTTTTTTAGACCGTGTACTAAAATTATTTCCTTTATGGCCTACTTTTCCAGAGCTAAAAGGTAAAAGGCAAGATGTTACAAGAAGAGGCCTGTCGTGACATAGTTGGCAATATTCCACGTGGCTTCCACGTACTATCGTGAGCAATATGACTGGGAACACGCGAACGCGTGGCAAGCAGCCTCGAAACCAAGTTAGAGGGATACGTGGATGGCGATGTCGAAAACAGAGGGGAAATGGGGACGCTCTTCCGCTAACTGTTGGCACTCCCACTGCGCCTGCCTTTGTCGAAAACGGCAGCTTACGGCATTTCACAGGCCGTCGATAGCCAATAAGACGGTTACGGGCCCAGGGACTTACAGCGAGTCATTTTTTTTCAGTCATGCTTTTTTTTTAAGTGCAGTTCTTAGGCTCCCGTTCCTGCGTTTAGCGTAAGGTATTTTCAGATATACCTCCAAAGGACCTGGTGCATATCTTATGAAGCGCATCGTGTCATGCGTTCCAGACGGACATATTTCCCAGGGAAGGAGCTCTCGAATGTCTCCGCTCAAAAACAGTGCTGCTATTGGCCACGCTTCGGTGCACAAAGTTATCAGTAACTGCAATATCAAACAACTTTATCAATGTGCGCCGGCGATGCGAAGTCCCGCACTTTGTACATAGAGGCGCATGATGGTAGTGGCACCAGTTATTAGAACAGCGTCATCCTTTCCACTTTGTTTCCGACGGTGGCCGCCACGTATCGCCCATAGCAGGGTTCGAGGCTACCTGACACGCGCTCCTCTGTTCCCGCTCATATTGCACACGATAGTACGTACTTGGTGAGGACGCTTCCAAAAAGAGAATGCCTCTCTTTTTCAAGCGCTTAGATCCTGGTGTGACCGAGCCCCTGGCCTGAACGCGCATGTATAACTCCTTTACTGTTAGAAGCTCATGGCAATCTGTGACGGCCTTATATAGAGTTGGTTACTCTAACATGAAAACTCTACGCCGACAACGACACGCAGAATTTTATGCCCGCATACTTTGTTCATCGAAGCAAGGTATACTAAATAGATTAACCCTATGTTTAAAACATATTCGCAAATATTCGCAATTAAATCACTAATAGATTAATGGGGAACTTAATTAGTCGATAAATTTTCCAGTCATAGAAATGTGTTGTATGATATACCATCCCCAAATAGCGATGCCCGGACAGCCTTTTACCTACGAAAAAAATACAGTTTGCACTCGTTTCTTTATACAGCGTTTTCTAAGGGCTCACCCATTGGGCTGCTTCAGATAACGCGGAAGAACTCTGCACCAGTTCTAAAGCCCTGAAGACAATGCGTGACGGCATTTGGCGGGAACCACTGGCGAAACAGGCAAGGCCTGGAGCCTGCAGTGCGACCGGGATAGCTTCACACTGGCCAGGTTGTACGCACTGCGGCGCGTACAACCTTGAGAAACCTTCAGTCCTAAGCCCCTGAGAGCACAACTCGCAACTTTCTTGTTCTTTTCACTTGTTTCATAAAATTTCACAACGTACCGGCTTTTGTGTAGCGAAACCCAGTGGCCCCTGATCTACCTGTGAAAGTGAGTCGTGCTTCAGAACTTCCAGCGATGACATGAGCGGCAAAGTTTAAAAACTCGCAATGTTGCTACACATAGAGTGTTTAGTACAGGAGATCGGTTGGGAATTATATATCAGATATTCAGTGCTTGCCAACTTTACCTGATATTGCTATTATTTATAAATAAGTATGTTGAGTGGTATAATTATGGAGAAAGAAAGAAATGGTGCACTCTACTTTCGAACCATCTGTCGCAGCTAATGCAAAATGGTATACAAACACCAAATGATTTGCTGAAAAGGAAAAAAATAACTTTAGAGGATTTGCACTATCGTAACGTAGCATAATTATTATTTCTGTTCATGCTTTGCGAAATTTGTAGAAGCAGTTTCTTCCTCTAGCCGATCCGAGGTACAGCGTACATACTCGTGGCGATGACATGGATTCTGTCAGAGCTGCACTTCTTACCTCGTTACCTTCACGCATTTATCGTGGAGAAACGAGAACTTCGAGTACATCAAGCGAACAAAAACGAAATGGTTTTGCCAGATCACTTTCAAGTGAAAGCGGATACCCCACAATACAAAATGACCATCATACGATAGTGACAGCCTCCACGTTCTTCTAAAGGCTTGCGGCAGACGGACGCTCAACAGGGCTAAACGTGTTTTATACAGAGAGCCGTATACGCGCATAGCAGACGAGGATATATAACGTACAGCCTCTCACGACCATCCCGTCATGGTAAGCAGAAATTTGAGACCTATTCGCGTTTGCGACAGGTGTTTCAATAACAGGACATATGCTTATCCTTCCTTACCACCAATCTGCGAAATATTAGTAAGATTTTCTACTGAGGTTATTTTGTGAAGTATAAAAAAGACGGTGCCACAAGCTCCTCTGCCATAACTTGTGTTGTTCAGCCTAATGCTCTGATCGAGATGTTCCGCGCATGAGTTTTAGCCACTTAGAAGACAGACCGTTCTCGGACGCTAACATCCTGGGACCTTGGCTGCAACCTCTAGTATGTTAACACCACCACAGCACAAATGCGCTTTTTGAAAACAACCTGAATACATGAGCGCTTGTTAGTGAACATTCATTTGTCAGTGAGCCCTCAATGATTCTCGTTCTTATTATCTTATCTTTCATTCTCCATTTTCCCTTCCCCACATGTCTGGGTAGTCAACCGAGCGAAGCCTTGGTTACCCCTGCCTCTCCTTCTTGTCTCACCCCCCTCTCTCTCTCAGCTTACCTGAATAAAAGAAGCAATTGGCTTTCAGTGTTCATGGCTTAACACTTAGATGAGCATAGTTCACATTTACTACAGCACCGTATGCTGAGGTGTAGAAAAATTTATGCCCTTCATGGATACATGCAGTCACGAAAGACGGCACAGAAATGTATTACACGTGGGTTTATGTGGTACGTAAAGCAATCTTTTTGCCAGTGCTGCATGGGATGTGCAGCTCTTCACAAGGCGGCAAAAATTGATAGGCTAGAAGGCAAACTAACACGCCTTAAAAATTATGCAATTGTTTGTATATATAAAGGCTGGCTTTCTGTCCCTTTCCACATTGTATAAATTTCGTTTTGTTTGGTAACGATGGTTTTGGTTCTCAAAATCGGCATTACTGCGTTTTAATAGACGAATGCAACTAGTGAGCTGTCATGCATACACGTCTCCGTGGTAGTCCGCGACAACAGTGAACTGTCAAAGATGAACCCAGTAATCACGCAGAGCTTTGTGTATAAGCTAAAAGTTCTCGACCATGTTCTTAAATGTATAACTCAAAAAGTTGTGCTTCACTTTAATGAATTTACGTTGAACACACGTAAAGTATATCGAAGTATCCAGAATGAATTTTGGTGTTATCAAAGCACAGATCGCTCCAGTATAGTTAGTGGCACTGCGCAAATCTGGCGTTTATAGCTGGTTCGACATACATGTATTTGAAAGGAATAACAGCCCGTGAGGACGGGAAAGCGGCGCTTGCGTTAGTTTTATTTTTTTGTCACGTCTTCAGGCGATATTCTATTCTAAGAGTGATAATCTATAGTGTAACAACATAACTCAGGGGCCTGAGCACTTTTGTGGCTCATAATGGGTTGAAAAATATCCTCATTTCTAATATATCTCTGCAAGTTCTCAATTCTCTGCACGGAGTGGCACTAACAGGTTGTATGCATATGCACATAGGTTGTGTAAGATCAGCTTACATGATGCTAAAAGGCTAGGAACTTAGATATTATACCCGCTGTGAATAGAGATGGGCAAGGCACCGTAATATCTTCTTTAGGCGACTCATGCGTGTCGACGGGGCATAATAATCTTGCGTTGTAAGGCCGAAATTAAGTCAGATTATGTTATTTATAGTACCAACAACTCCTTTGAGCTTTTGATCAAAACCGCTGAGTCACCGGTGAACTAATAAGTAAAAACAAAAGCTTTCCGGAGTGGCTCAGTCTTCTACTGAGATCAGAAGGCCAGAAAGAATGCAATGGCGTAAAGGTTCGACAATGTTCGCGCTGAGGCGGTGGCGCTGTAAGACTTCGAAGCGTCAAAGATGAAAATAAAATTCACGGATGAAACCAGCCTTTTATTGAAGGCGACGGCTTGGCCATTCAGACAAGAGATGCGCTGCAGATTTCAGTGATGAACTCGTCCCAAGCCGCCATGGTGTTCCTTGCCGAGAAAGCAGTACTTCGATTCAGGATTAAAACGTGTTCATTCACAAGACACGACGTGCGCTTCACCTGGTAAAATGGCACAGTACGATGAGACACGCTTGCTTGCTTGCTTGCTCCCTATGTCATGGCGCGTACCCACTACAGGGGAGTGGCTAAAAAGCCGATGGTTAAACGGGTGTGGGGGAGATAAAATTTGTTAGAAAAAGTATATATCAGGGTAAAGTTGAATTTGTACACGAAATCAAAGTAGACAAATTAATTTTAAAGATGATATTCTTTTTTTAGAGGAAAGAGTGTGCTGTGTGAAAAGATAGCAAATTTAGAGATGATAAAGCTCAGTGTTTTTCTGGGACGAAAGCGTCCCGTAAGTTATTTCTTCATCGTCACCTATAGAAGAAGCGCGAGCTCATATTTTAAGCGTAAAGTGTTGCCATGCGACGTAGCGTAGCGCGCCAAGAGTGTCAAACGCTGGCTTACACGAGAAAAATCAATATGCACAGGGTGGCCCGACTATCAAGCACCGAGATTTAACGATATGCCGATGCCACGCAGCTGGACAGAGCCAAGGTAATGCTTGAAGATACTCAGATTATATATTTAATTCCGCCGAATTACATAAGTACTCTTAATTGATTAATCAACTTCTCAAATATTATAATTATATGAAAAGTGTCAATGAGAAAATTGTAGAGCAACTTGAAAAACTCCCGATACAGCTTTCTGTTGCTCAATACGCGCTACGTAAAAGTGGTTTTCCGAGCGTGAAAGAAGCCCGCGAATACAGGCAAAATTGCCGCCCGACTGGCCGCTCTCTCTCTCTCTCTCTCTCTCTCTCTATATATATATATATATATATATATATATATATATATATATATATATATATATATATATATATATATATATACACGCAGGTATAACGTACCTGGACATAACCAACAAAGACGACGTAGACCACACCCGCGCATCGCTGGCCTTGTATCAATGTGTGTGAAATTTTAACCAAGTGTGATCGTGTTGCCTGACATTCATAGTGCGCCTTGACCGCCGTATATTGTGGCATTGCCCACCCAGACTGTCTGCGAGATCGAGGTGCTGGACTCGGGCATCACGACACCGAATGACGGCTTCGCGCTCCGTCTGATGTGCGGAGGAATACATCCTGTCGTTCAGGCGTCTGTGGAACTCTTTTTGTCCGACTCGATCAGTACTAATCCCCGCTAAGGGTCGGCGACTAGTCGAGTCACTCTGCTTCGGTGACTTCGATGAGTTTTGATGTGGGCGACATGTGATGGCAACATTGTGGCAGAGAGACTTGCTTCGTAAAAGGATGTGCCACCACCAACAGCGGCGTCACTCAATTATTGCGTTTTACTTTAAAGGCAAATGCCTAATGAATCCGCTATGTCGGGGTGGCCATGATAACTCCTTCGATTAAGCCTTTACAGTGTAAACACACTTTAAAATATGGTTTATTTTACGGTCTGGAAACACGGGCGGAGAATTTGATCTTTCTATGTCAATTGCATTTGGAGTTTTTTCATGGTTCGTAAATGGCAGTGACGTATTGCCAGTATTGTTGTCCCCAATGCAGCAGTGACATTACATGACGCGGTGGATGATAGCAACACAGAACGGGTAACACGCAATACAAAACCAAAGGTATGTAATCTACACGTGCCTATCACTAACTTAATCAAGCAGGTCGTCGACAAGTGCAACGTCCGTTTCAGCAAGCTGCCCATCGAATTATACATGTAAAACGGGCTCCGCCTTTCCTATCTGACATATGCAGAACGCCTTACGGCATGGGCACAGAGCAGCTAGGGTAGCTTGCAGTTTCTATAGGTCGTCCCTAATATCGTAAGACACACACACACACATATAGACGTGTTCAGAGTGGGATTGAAGAAGGGAAGTTAATGATGGAGGACGCCAATCCTGTCGCAGCAACTATCCAATTACTCACCTCCTCCCCAGCCACGTAGTAGTGCCTAGGTGTAACAGGAATACAGGGCGAAATACACGCGAGCGTAGCACGACCAGTGCACTCCCCTTGCCATGTTCGTACATCAATTTGCCAGCGCGACAGCGAGCGGGCAGTGTGGAACAGAGCTTTCGTAGCGCTCGGGGCGCAAACGGTGTGTGTCCCGAAAGCACGTTGTAGTGCATAGAAGCAGCAGCAGCAGCAGCAGCAGTAGTAGTATGATCGTGGAGGCGAGCACGCGAGCTCTACGGCTTTGTATATTTATAGGGACGAACCGGCCGCTGGCTGCGTCGTTATCCCTTTTCATCAAAAGGGCAGGTGCGAATCCGGAGCGCACCATTCACGCGTGAAAAAGCGTGGCTGGGTGTACCGCGGGTTCGGCTACGGCTTTGCTCGTGCTTGAGTTGGCACCCGCACCGCAGGGAGGCGAGCTGGTTTCCCCTTGCGGTGGTTGCACTTCGGGGGGAGCAAACCGGCCGGTTGGGGGGTTATTTCAGTGGGCACCCGACAACTTCTGTCATTAGCCACAGTGTCTCGTGCACGCATTGGAGCTGGCTCGCCTGCGCGGCCCACGAATCGACGCGATGGATAGAGACGCTATATCGGAGCCTGGGTCCCTCCCAAGGCTTGCCTTCCTGAAGCCGGCTGCTCACGATAGCTCCCGTGTGCGAGCTCTGAGAGAAGCGCAATCTGCGAGAGCACTGGTTATAGGTATGGCTTGCAACCTCCGAGAGGAGCGGAAGGCTCATTTCTCCTGATGCGCTTAATCTAAAGTCCCCAAGGGCGATAAAGGTGCGAACAGTTATTCCCCTCTCCCGTCGGGACAACAGTGCCGCCTGAACGTTCACAAGGAGGCGGGGCCTGTCTGCCGTTCGCAAGACAAGTTGATCCGGCGTAACCACATAAGCAATTAGTGCGTCTGCTGGGAAACAGAGAATGTGAAAAAAAAATGTATACAATTAAAAGCGCACCGTCAGTGCTTCTGTATGTGAATCAGGGGTCGTCAGACTCAGTTTGTTGCATGCCTGAGTTTATTTCGGCGTTAGCCAAGTAACGCATGCTAAAGTGTTACAATCACCAGCGAGGACCCTTGTTGCATTCGGAAACACTTCCTGGTGCTTTCCAAGTACACAGGGCTTGACGTAATACGGGAAAGCAAGTGAAACGACTGTTTTGGATTCTGATGAACCAACGAAAAAAATACATCGGAAACCAAACTAATGTAACTGAACAAGAACTCGGAAGTCAACGTATGCCTGGCATCACAAGTCACCAGTGAACGACAACGTAGAACGCGAGAGAACGCTCTGGCAAAACAGGCAGTTAAAAAAAAAGGGGGGGGGGCGAGAAACTGCAAACTGCATTTTTTTTTTTTGTTTAGCAGCCTCGTCTGCCTTTTCCGCGACACCTTCCCTGTGCCGAGGAGGCAGCGAAGTTGACACCAAGCAGTTCGGCATCGTGCTAGCCAGTAAGGCAGGCAGTGGCGAGGAGACGCAACAAAGAATGGGTACAGTAGCAAAGCCGTGTTCCTGCTTTGTGGACCGCTTGTCGTCGCTTTGTGGCGGCGGCGCGACTTTGAATACCCCTACACGTGTAAGGCCGTCTCAGAGAGAATGGACAGTCGGCGGGGACTGGCTACCCTGCGGGCGGCCCCGTTCTGTCCCCGTGCCTCTCCCGGCAGAGTGGAAGAAACGAATAGACGGACGGACGGGCTGGGCTACGCTGCCGTCGAGAATTATGCGTCTACGTTTTTTTTTTCTTCGCCTCGTACTATCTTTTCTTTATTCTGGCCATATTTTTTCCTTTCCTTTTTTTTCGATCGCGCCCACTTTCTCCTTCATCGCTGCATAGCCTAAACCTACGCCCTTTGGCTTTCCGGCTCCTTTCACGTCTCCCAAGAGAATGAGAAGAGGGGACCTTCTAGACGCATTGCGGAACTCGGTAGAATCTGTTTGGAGTGGTTTACGTGGCATTCTAAATACACCTCGGCATTTGAGTTCTTCGTCGAAGGGCGTTTGTTTTCAATCACACCTTTGTTAGAAAACGAGAATATTACAGCAAGACATGTCCCCAATATGGGGACACGATAAATTTAACAATACTAAGAATTTCAATGCGCGTGGCTTTCGCTGGGGGTAGAAGATTCGGTTTTCATGTTCATGCTCCCAAAGACGAGAAGGGGAAAAGCGCGATCGTGCACCTTCTATACTCTTCCATTTATGTTGCGCTGGGAATGTTCATAGTCTTGATGTCACTTTTATGTGTTCCGCAGCGCTCGCTTGACCGCGCCCTTAACAACCTTCATGCCTGATGTCCTTCTTTGACTCGTCGTCCCTCGCTAGGTCCTTTCTTTAATGTGGCAGCTCGCATTGGGAGTTTTCCTGTATTATGTTTGTTGTCTCCGCGGCGGTTCTTTTACGACACTAATAAAAGCCGCGCCTCTTTTTGGCAAAGAGCAAGAAATTGCGCTTTCAGGACACCGAGCTCGCTGCCATTATGGAGCACTACGCGTGAAAATGGAGGTGCTGCGGCGTCTTTCCAACACGTGCCGCGAAACGCGCGGAAAAATGCCTTGTTTTATTTATCATTTTGTTTTCTCAGAATCTGATGCGGTCTCTCTCTCTCTCTCTCTCGATATTGTGTAATAACTTATCCCCCTCAAAAATGAAAAAAAGAAAGAAACATGCTAACGGTCGGGGGAGAATGTAGGAGGGGGCTGTTGTTTGCGTAAATGCTGCTTGTATAACAATGCTCGTAAGCGCCGCCGGCGTCAATGGTGCGCGCATGCCATTGCCCTGCTCAGGTGCGACGGCTTCAAAGAAATAAGGCCAACAATCATTGCAACTGGCAAAAATTGGCTGTGGCTTAGCTCAGCTATCCCTGGATATGCAAAGCGGAAGCTTGGTTTAGCCTTTTTAGGTCTGGCTTTCATTTGGTTAACCTTTAATTTAGCTGTAATTATTATACTTTGTTATACAATCATCGCTAAGCCAGGTATGACGGCTGTGCCTAGGTCGGTGACTAGACATTACTGTGATTAGGCTTGGGTACGCACGTATCGTTTCATGGTGCGACTCTTGTTGTGCCACAGGGAAAGCGCAAGTGCTAGACAAGCAAAGAGACGCCGCGAACATGTGCAGCGTCGAAGCACAAACGGACAAGGCCCGAATGCGGTGGCTACATTTATCTCGATGGTGCGACGCCTGTTGCATTCCGGACCCTCTCTAGTGAAGCAGCTTGACGGGTGATATCCGCAGGGTGGTCAGACGCCGCTTGGCGACGACGGCTCAAAGCCTCCCGTTCCCGAAGAAGGCCCGGCCTCGCTCTCATCCATGACCAAGCTCGCACTGACTAGGCAAACGCGGCGCTCCTCTTAGCAATGCGCCAAGCCAGCGGAGGAGCTCGGCGCTGCGTCACGTGTGCATTACCAAGGCTACAGCGCAGCTGCGGTCAAATGAAGGTCAAATCGCTGCCTACGGTGAAACTCGGCTCGATGCGGTTAGTAAAGTTCGCTTTAATATAGCGGTCATTCCTTGAATTAGCTTTCAGGGAATGGCTTTCAGGGATGAGCTTTCGGAAACGGTGACGCGCGAGCAGTTAGGAAAACGCCGTAGCAATAGCACACGCTAAATATGTTTTGAATACCACTAAAATACCATTGACGATAGGAAAATAATCAAAGCAGACGTTTTTGCAAAGGTCACTGACCGCGGTTTACTAATCATAAATGCAAGCGGGCAAAAAAGTTCCATCTTGAGGGCACGTTTTACGTCCGTCCCGAATCTTAATAAACTTCGTATCGCAGTAACGTTCAACATGGGGGAATTCACCTTCTCTTCTTCTTTTTTTTTTTTTTTTTGCTGCAGCAGGTTGTGACATGGTTCACCGCACTATGTGACTGCGAGGTTACGTCCACCGAGGCTCAGAATACATGCAGCAGTTGCAGTAACCATTCGTAGCCCTTCTCTAACCATTAACCAGCAATTATTAGTAACTATTCGTAACACATGCATGCTCACACGCATAAACACACGCGTGCTCGTGCGTATTAACCTCATTCACTCACTCATCCACTGATACACGCAAACACGCACGCACCGCAGGCACACACACACACACTCAGGCACACACACACATGCACACACACACACGCACGCACACACACACACACACACACACACACACACACACACACACACGCACACGCACACACGCACACACACACACACACACACACACACACACACACACACACACGCACACGCACACACGCACACACACACACACACACACACACACACACACACACACACACGCACACGCACACACGCACACACGCACACACACACACACACACACACACACACACACACACACACACACACACACACTGCGCCAAGGTTTGAACTATCAAAAATGGCAAAGTACGGTTTTTTTTCTCCAAGATACAAGCCGAATAATAGACGGCGAGAACGGCGGCGGGAAATGGCCCTTCCTATAAGCCGAAGTCGTCGAAGCTCCGCCGCTTAGAAACTTGGCGTTGGCAAAAGTAAGGAAAAGGAAGGAGCGGAGCGTGGCAAGCAGAATACAGAAAGAACGAGATAGCATGAAGGCTATGTAAGGCAGAACGACAAAACGAAAAATAAATGTCGAAATAACAAATGCGCGTAAAAGAAATGGGCAAGGCAGAGGAGACGCACCATGATCAAAAGGCTGCCAAGTGGCAGGGCCCTCTTTCTCGTAGTCCCCAGCACAGCTACGGCTTATAGAGCGGCGAAGGCGGTGGCGGCACCGCGTCGCTCCCTCGATGCAGCAACAGGGCCCGTCTAGCCAGCGGGCTTATTCTATGTGTTCACGTATATGAACCAGCCGAAGGCGGTCCTCTTTTCTCCGGGAGCTTCGCCGCCTCGCAGTCAGAGCGCCTACCGCACCGTCGCTAAGCGGTCGGCGTGACTGCGGCCTTCAACAATAGTTCACCGAGCGACCTCGGGGACCTGCGTTGTCCAGCCCCGGACAACGAACGTGCGCGCAGGATACACAATAGGAACGGACTCTTTTGCACCCCCCGAGAAGATGAAGCCTAGATGCGACGCAGGGTTGCCCGTATAACAGCTATACGTGCAGGTGAAGAATAGGCTAGATGAGGTTCGTGAGGCGGGGCTGCGAAGCACTGTGCTCATTAGTTCAGAACTATAACTCGTCACCGCTGCCCGAATAGAATATGCTTAAGCGAGACGCCGAACAATATCGGGAGCAATTACCGACGCAGTTTATTGCTGCGAAGTAATAACCCATCTAGGACACTCAGAAAGAAGCAGTAGTAGTACTTTAAGGCATTGATCTGGAGGTCTTGCGGCGAGAAAAGTAGCATATAAAACGTAATTTGGCGTTTTAATTACTTCCTTATCCTGTAGGCTTACTGACTTGACAAGTTAACACCGGGTAGGAAAAAAAACTATGCGCTGTTACTTGTTGCACCACTGATTCTGTAGAAAATAACATTCTGCACTTGGTCAGGGCCACAGAGCATCGAATACCTGCACACTGTGCAAGTATTCGATGCTTGGATAAGACACACCCTAGCCATCCCAGCATCAGAACACCACAGGGTTACACTGCCTTCGCAGACCATACTTGAACTCGGCAGCAGTCGGCACACTACAAGGAAACACAAAATCAGCCCTCTAGAAACTTACGCCACCTGCCTACATATTGCACAAAACTGTGACAAGGCTCCGACTCTTTTTATAAGATCGCGTCAATTTATGTTGTAAGGAAACTATTTTTGCTAGTCTCGAGTGGATTGCTCAGATCACTCCCAGGTTCACCAATATTGCCTTCTTTACGCGACTTCTCAGATTATACGTAAGTTCCCTCCTTTTTCTTTTATACATGCAAGAAGGTCAGCGAGTAAAGTACTAGCAGCAGAAATTCAAACGCGAACAATTTCAAAACTACTCCTATGCTTTGTTCCATTTCCAGGATGTCCTGCATTTGTAAGCGTGACTTCATCGTGACTCCAAAACGTATACTTCGCACTGTTATATTAAAATCCGGCTACAGAACAATTACGCGTCGCTCTTCCATTTATGCCTAAGAAGCATTGTGATCGGTTATTTAAGATAAGTGGATCATAGCAGGCGTTGTGATCGGCTAAATATAATAGTTTTTAATGAGCTTGAACTGTACTCAAGACGAAGTAACGTTGACGTGCATGGTATACAAGCTACAGAGAACGAAAACCTTATGGCTGTTCCGGGAGACCTCACTGTTAAATTTAGAGTAGCGACACCCACTGCCGAAAGCACAGAAGCAGTACACAGGTTAAAAACTAGGGAGGAGAAGGCCACGCCCATACTAGTGAGGTTCCGAGCGCGGGACACTCGTGATGTATTGGCAGCGAAAAGAACAACACTTCGAGTTGAATCCAACATTCGTCAACGAGAATTTGATGCAGTATATTCGGCATTTGATGTGAGTCATTAAGGCGATAGCACGCGAAAAATGATTAAAGTTCACATGGGCACGCAATGGAGCGGAGTATATCAGGAAAAAGGAAAGAAGGCCAGCAATTAGAATAAAATCAGAATAATATTTGATACTTCTGTAATGAACACAAAGCTAGCTGCCAGTCTGAAGGAATGGCACAGTTACAAACAGGAACTCTCGGTAAACGAAGGTCTTGTTGAGTTTTTTTATGTTATTCGCATAAACTTTAGCAGCATCAAGAAACACTGAAACGAATTAATAACTCTCGTAGCCGAAATACAGTAGCAACTGGATGTACTCGCCTTGACGGAGATTAGTACGAACGAGGTTATGTGCAGTACTTACACACTACATGGTTATCATTCATGCTATTATTGTCGAGGAAGTGAGAGAGGAGGAGGCGTTCTGAACTTTAGGAAAAACGATTGGAACTCGGAATAAATAGACATACAATAACATCAGCAGAAATTACAGCTGGTACGTTATCTTCAAGGCACAGTTATTTCCTCAATGGCGCAGTTTATCATCCTTCTTCTTGTAATGAACAACTGTATGTTAGAGAATTAGGTGTTGCATTTTTTTAAAAATGTGACATCGATGCGAATTTCATGATCACTGGGGATATTATTATTGATGCTCGCAATCTGTCCAAGACAGGTGTTACCGACTATTTGGATGTCTTGGCTCAATCTTCCTTGGAAAGCCTAATTAAATCAGTAACTAGAGAACAACATCTGAGAGACACGATCACTAAATAATGCATTGATCATATTTTATGCAGAATAAGTAACTCCCCCTCGTTAGCAGGCTTTCTGTCGTAGGAATTAGCTGTTCACTACTTCGAAACATTAACACTACTAACGCCAAGCGAGAAAGTAAACAATACAAAATAAATTAAATTGTGGGGTTTTACGTGCCAAAACCACTTTCTGATTATGAGGCTCGCCGTAGTGGACGACTCCGGAAATTTCAACTACCTGGGGTTCTTTAACGTGCACCTATATCTAAGTAGGAAGTGTTTCTATCATAGAACGCTTGTACCTTTGTCTCGCTTTGTTTATTTCCAAAATCTGGGAGCTGCCGCTCCCGTGTTGTGGCTATGGACGAAGAAGCCCTCGAAGACCTTCCTGGAGCCAAGCCATCACGTGCGGTCGCGTCCAGGAAACGCGGAAATGCGTCAAGTGACACGGACAGCGAGGCAACCGAGTTGTACTCGGACAGCGTCGACTCGTCGGACGACGGTTTCACGCGTGTCATGAGCCGAACCACAAAAAGAAGACTACTGCGGAGGTCATCGTCGCCAAGTGTCTCTACCGTGAAGACAACATCACAGCGCTGGCCGCACACTATGCTCTTCATGCCTGTGGACCCAGTGTTAAATCTGCGACTCCTAAACAGGCAAGTCCTTTCTGCGTTTCTTGAGGGAGTCGCGCCAAATGAGATAAAGGACGTGAGAATAAACGCACGGAGGAATGTCCTTGCAGTAGATGTTCTACACCGTAGTGCACTGCAAAACCTGCGGCACGTAACGGAGATCGACAAAGTACAGGTGCGATCCATGATACCTACTGGCTGCAATGGGACTTTCGGCGTCATTTATGATGTTGATATTTCTATACCAACCGACGACTTACCAATATTAATAAAGCCAACTACAGAAGGCAATCTTATCACGCACATCACAAGACTTGGCAACACCCGTTGCCTGAAGCTGTGGTTTGATGGAGACAGCCTCCCCTCACATGTCAAAGTTGGCCACGTCCGCCATCCAGTCCGCCCATACATACCGAAGCCCCTGCAATGCTACAAATGCTGCAAGATGGGACACGTCAAAGGTGTCTGTAGGAATAACCTCGTGTGCCCACGGTGTGCCGAATCCCATTCAGCAGATGCCTGCCGCGCAACTGTTTTAAAGTGCCCTAACTGCCATGGTACTCATGAGGCCTCATCCAATGATTGCCCGCGGGTGAGGAACGAGCGAGCAGTACTCAAACGTATGGTACGGGACCATTCAACACACAAAGAGGCTGCCGCTACTCTCAGGCGACGACGACATCGGCCCAGAAGAGCAGCACGAAGAGTTACGTCTACTGAAAGATATACGCCATCTTCCGGCAAAGCGGCTACCGTATCAACGCCGACTTCCACAAAAACAGATACTGCGAAAACGAAGACTGCGGCAACACGCTCACCTCCTGAAGAGTGGCCTACACTTCCAAGAGCACAACCTGCCTCGGAGTCACACCAAAGTGCGCCGCCCACAATGACCTCACGAACCGCGGATGGGACGACGACTGAGGATCGCCAGGTCATAGTGATACTGAAGTCACTTATGGACGCCATGCGCATTCTACTGAGCAGCATGAAAACCCCGTCGGCACAGAGCGCACTGCAGGTGCTGGACACCTTGAGTCCGGTGCTTGCGGCTCTAGGGTAAAACCATGGCACGAGAGATGCCGTCGTTTCAAGAGGAGGTCAAGCATGCATCTGTCTTGCAGTGGAACGCCAGAGGGCTTAAGTCACGCATGTCTGACTTTAGACAGTTTGTCTTTACGCACCAGTTCCCCATTATCGTGATTTGCGAGCCCAACCTGTCAGCTCCCATCAGACTGTCCGGGTATGAGTGCTTTATGTCCTCTACCTACGGAGAGTGCAGCAAGGTTGTTGTGTTTATACGCCGTGACTTGACTTATGTACATCACCCAGTGCCTCCTGACGAAGCAAATCAATACGTTTGCTTAACAGTGAAGAAGAAAAAGCTCACGTTTACAATTCTTGGAGCCTATATATCTCCAGCAAGCCGTCTAGATTGTGAGCGCCTACGGGGAATTTTGACATCGACTCCAGAGCCGTGGGTGCTCACTGGTGACTTTAACGCCCACCATTATCTATGGGGAAGCTCCAAAGTTAACTCTAGAGGCAGAACGTTGGTGTCCTTTGCTTCTGAACGGGAATTTTGCTTGTCGAATGATGGTAGCCCCACTTATCTGCGTGGATCAGCGTATAGCAGCTGCTTGGACCTAACCTTCGTGTCACGGTCGCTTTCGAGAAGAGTGCACTGGTTTTCCGATTTAGAAACACGGGGTAGCGACCACATCCCAACCTATTTGAAGATCGAAGGTTTGACTAGTTCCAAGTCTTCCAGAACCGTCCAGTGCACCGATTGGCCTAAATACAAAATAATAATGGAAGACTGTTGTCGTGACGGCACCTCTTATAACCTACAGGGCGCGATAAAGGATGCCATACAAACAACCACGCATCTGCTTTCGAGGAGTTCTTCCCGCACCGATTTCGACATTGAACTAGCAAAACTTCGCGCCATTCGCCGTCGTGCGGAGCGAAGATATAGACGCACGAAGTCAAATCATGATTTGGGATTGGCTAGACGAACACAAAAGAAAATACAGCGTCACATGAACAAGCTGGCTTCGCGACAATGGGCATCCTTTTGCGAGTCCCTGGATCCGCGAAAACCTTTGTCGCTTATATGGAGGACTGTTCGTGGCCTTCGCACAACCTCTGGTCAGCGCCACCCGTTTAAATCTTTGGCACTATATCTACAATGTAGAGATATTGACGTTGCTGAATCTTTCTGCAGAAAGATTGCTGGTGAGGCAAATTCCGATGGAACGGGTACGGGAACGCTCGACGACCCACTGTTCTCACGCGATCCCCGCATGGAATGCCCTTTTTCTATGGAAGAACTGGAAGCTGCGCTGGCTTTGTGCAGGCGTTCTTCAGCGCCAGGACCTGACGGCATTACATACCGTGCCCTGTGTAACCTAGGAGACCAAGCTCGGAAAGCACTCTTGCTCCTATACAACGACTCCTGGCAGACGGGTACGGTTCCGCAAGAGTGGAAGTCAACTCGCCTCATTCCACTTCTCAAAGCTGGCAAGTCACCTTTGGACATTTCCTCATACCGTCCGATCGCACTTGCCAGCTGTGTCGGAAAAACTATGGAAAGAATGGTTTTAACACGTCTGGAATGGTACTTAGAGTACTATGAAATCTATCCACAAGCTATGGCCGGATTCAGACGGGGCCGTTCGTCAACAGACAGCGTTGTTGACTTGATAACATTTGTGCAACACCAAAAGGCCTGTAAGCGACTATCTGCTGCTCTGTTTCTAGACGTTAAAGGAGCTTATGATAATGTCACCCATGAAGCCATCCTTAGCACGTTGGAAGCCGTCGGACTTGGTGGTAAGATGTATATGTGGGTGTGCAACTACTTACAGAGGAGACCATTCTACATGCACACAGAAAATGGCCCGACGTCCGAGCATTACGGTAGCCGAGGAGTCCCTCAAGGAGGAGTGCTTAGCCCGACTCTTTTCAATCTCACCCTCAGTGGATTAGTTTACAACCTGCCAAGCACCGTACGACTTTCCATCTATGCGGACGACATCTGCATTTGGGCATCAGGTGTGACACGACTTCAGCTTCGTGCTCGGCTTCAGAAGGCAGCCACAATGACATCTTGCTACCTTCGTCAACAAGGACTTGAAATTTCATGCGGAAAGTGCGCAATGGTGGCATTCACGAGGAAGCCAATGTCTGGTTACGGCGTATCTATTAACGGACAACTTATACCATGCAGCAGAAGCCACAGGTTCTTGGGAGTCGTAATTGACAGAGACCTGTCTTGGACTCCGCACGTCAATTACGTGAAAAAGCGGCTGACTGCTATCTGTCACCTGTTCAGGTTCCTTGCAGGAAAAAGTTGGGGAGCATCTATACACGCTATGTTACAGTTGTACATGGCGTTGTTCGTTGGATTCCTGCGATACAGCCTGCCTGCAATATCCAACACCTGCAAGACTAACCTGCGTACGATTCAGCGTATTCAAGCCCAAGCCCTTAAGATATGTCTTGGCTTACCACGCAGTGCATCAACGGCTGAAACCATTGCCCTAGCGCAGGATTACCCGATCACGACGCACATTGCCGTTGAGATAATGCGTATGCATCTCAGGCATTATGCTAGGACCCCTTCCCACCACTTGGCGAGCCTCACTGCTGCAAGGCCCTGCTCGACATTTAGCGGTATTGTCAGTGCACATCGTGCGTCGTTTACCTCAGGGTACGCACCTGCGGCCAAGCCAGCGTTTCCTCCGTGGTGTTTGAGCCGTCCACAAGTTGAGATAACGATTCCAGGACTACAGAAGAAGACAGATCTACCGGCCCCTGCTCTAAAACAGCTGAGCTTACTTCTTCTGCATGAAAAGTACAGCAACCACGTGCACATCTATACCGACGGATCGACTACGTCGTGCAGTTCTGGTGGTGCCGTGGTTATACCAACGCGAGGAATGACACTGCGGTTCAGGACATCGCATGTCACGACCTCAACGGCGGCAGAACTAACAGCCCTGCGTCGAGCACTGGAATTCATTGATTCGGAAAGACCCAGAAAATGGGCTGTGTTCTGTGATTCAAAACCGGCATTACAGTGCACGCAGTCAGTTCTCCGACACGGATGTCATGACCAATTGACATACGAAGTCGTGAAACTTCACCACGATGTCCAACAAAAAGGCCACGAAGTCGTTTTTCAGTGGGTACCTGGCCACTGTGGAATCAGTGGCAATGAGTCCGCCGATAACGCTGCTCGCACAGCTCATCAAGAAGAGCACAGCATTCCGATTCCGCTTTCGAGGACTGACGCTGCAAGGCAGCTTCGACACCTGGCACGTAGCCTCACAGTGACCGACTGGAACTCGCAAAACTTACGACTTACACGACTACATCGACTAAACCCCTCCCTGCAGCTCCGACCTCCACCCGGACTTCCTCGACGTGAAGCTACGCTTCTCTGTCGCCTTTGGTTAGGAGTGGCCTTCACAAAGGCATACTCTACATTAATTGGGGTGACTGACAGTGCAGCATGCGAGGTCTGTGGCACCGAAGAAAACATCGACCACCTGCTGTGCCACTGTCCAAGATATGCTCTAGAGCGACAAGAACTTGCCAAAGCTTTCCAAAAACTGGACAATCGGCCGCTTTCTGTGCAGGTGCTGCTGGAACACCGCCCCCATCGCCCATCGGCCCATAAAGCGGTGAAGGCACTTTTGTGTTTCTTAAGGACGACGGGTTTGTGCGACCACCTGTGACTATTAAGGCAATTTCTGTAAAACCGCACGCGTCAGCGAACTTGCCACAATTTCATTCTTTCCTTCCCTCCTCTCTCTCCCTGTGATCTTTGCTTTCCCCTTTCCCATTCCCCCGGTGTAGGGTAGCCAACCGGACGTTATTCTGGTTAACCTCCCTGCCTTCTTCTTTTCTCTTTCCTCCTCCTCCTCCTATATCTAAGTACACGGGTGTTTTCGCATTGCGCCCCCATCGAAATGCGGCCGCCGTGGCCGGGACTCGATCCCGCGACCTTGTGCTCAGCAGCTCAACACCATAGCCACTGAGCAGCGCGGGTCAATATAAAATAATTTCAGTACTTTGTGGTAATTGACGACCCAAAAATCAATAAATTGGTGCAAGAATGTGATTGGTGGGATGTAATTACATCTAATCATGAAGAATCATATAAACTGGTAATCAGTAAATTTGAGACCGTATACGAACAAAAAAATAAACAAAGAAGAAAAGCGGATTAGCACTGAAATCTTGGCATTGTGCCACTTAAAAGATCTAGCCTGGAAAAAAGTTTAAGCAAAGCCTGATGCTGTGGTGCTAAGGCAAGAGTTTGGTGCACTTCGTAACCAAGTGAAAGCCAAACTCAGATTAGCAAGGTACAATTTTTTTTTTCAAATGCGCTAGATTGGTCAAAAGGAAATCAAAGAGGGTTGCCCGAAACTCAGTGAGTTAATGGGCAGAACTGAGGCACGTGGTATTGAGGTTACTGTAAGGAATAGATGGGGAAATATATATGATCCAATAGCTTTAAATGATACACTTAACTACAGACCTATAGCGATCCTACCAGTCTTTTCCCCTCTCATGAAAAAGTACATATCAGAGGTTATAGTTAACTTTTGTAATAAACACTACTGAATAGCAGAAACAGAATTCAGGTTCAGAAAAAAACTTAGGCATCAAATCTTTACTAGAATACAAGACAAAAGCTTTTGGTACCATATGTCATGCCATACTGACTGAAAAATTAAAGCTTATGGATTTCGGGGTGAAATTGGCTGAATTATTTGATGACTTTTTGTCATAAATGTACCGATGTGTTAGGTTAGAAAGTGCGATAGGCAAGAGAAGGCCTGTAAAGCATAGTGTGCCCCAGGGCTCAACTGTCGGGTCTTTACTGTTCAACATACATACATACAAATGATGGTGGTGGTGGTGGTGGTGGTGAATTGGAGCAACAGGCGGGTTTAGCCTGGCGAACAAGGCCGGCAATTGCTCCGCCCGCATACAAATGATCTTAAAGCACTCAAACTAAATTTGTGTGTGTATCAGTATTCTGGTGATACTGCACTTGTTCTTACCCCCTCCTCCTATGCAGAAGTTACTATACTTCGCTCCATACATAACCGTCAACGCTGTAGAGGCTAGACATGCGTCTTGCAGTGGCTTCGTTCGCACTTGGAACAATTTTTCAGACCGCAATTGTGCGCAACTGTCGTTCATATAGGCTCAGTATTGAATGAAACCAGTTTTAATCCTTAGAAACAAACACTCTGTGGTATACGGCTGCTAATGGGTTGTTTTAGATCATTTCTTATTATTGTTGCTTGTTTCGTTTTTTTTTTTTATTTGCAACCCGTCGCGAGCAGCCTCACGTGATTGCTCGCGCGAGCGAACGTTGCAGAAGCTTGATGTGGGCGAGTTGGTTTTGCATACTTCAAAAAAAGAAAGAAGAAAGAAGAGGAAACATGTTCCTCTTTTAGTCCGCGTCTTCGTAGCGCTCTTTTCTTCAAGTATGCAAAACCAACTCGCCCCACATCAAGCTTCTGCTGCTTCTCATAGACGGCACGCGCGGAGTGATAACTTTTTTGACCGAACTTCTTGCACAGCGTTGACTGCTATGTATGGAACGGAGTATACACTGCTTCAAAACATAAGTAAGTCGTTAAGCTGGATGAACAATAAATAAACCTTTGTAAACAAAAGTAAAGCAAATCTGATGTGCATTCGAAATCCTCATACGTGTATAAACATTACCAGAAAACATTACTTACATTGATATAATTGCGAGAGCTGTGACTGTTCTGCGATAGAGTACAGCTCAACTGTTAAATACTTGGGGTTGTACGTAGATGAGCACCTTACATGGGACGAGTACGCTTCACAAGTGTGCAAAAAATTATGGGCAGTTTCGTTATATATAGTATTTATAGGCTGCGAGACGGGAGCCAATGCTAATGCATGGTATAAAGTGTTATCGATAGCGGTAGGCCGTCGTCTAATATGGCCTGACAATTACGATGGTTGCCCACTGAGTAGGCGAGATAAGATTAAGAAGCTTCTTTGAAGAATTGCATGAAACGTAGCTTTTAGTTCACGATTACACATAATTGAATTTAGAATAATCGTGACTGAACTTCATAATGCGCGATGCACACCACTTATGCCATTACGCTATATATTGTTCCAGGTACTACAAAGCGTATTATAACGATCCAACTATGAAAGCTAAACCACTCAGACAAACCGCAGCATATAAACATATAACATGTATATAAGCGTATAAACCGCAGCATATAAATGCCAGAAGAAAACGCTGTACGTCTCAATTTCGTCGAGGCACGGCAGTCTTCATGAGCGGCCTGATTCACTGTGGTTCCTTGCGGTGCGCGCTCGCGCTCGGCCATCGCGCGAGTCCCCGAAGAATGAGAGCACGTCGACCTTTCCTTATTCTCTCCCAAGGCCAACACACCAGGTAGGAGTCGCTCAGTTGTTTGGAGAGCCGCACCCATCCTAAGGCGAAGGCACGATCTTCTTTACACTGCGCGTCTCCGGAACGCCGCAGCCTTCACAACGCAGCCTTCGCAGGGGGAAGCGACGAATGCACGCGAAACGTAAACACTAGCGGAAAAGAGCGCGCGCCACCGACGTCGATTCGGATGCGGCTTCGCTGTTGCCGATACCGTGATCCATTTATGGCCGTCGCGCGTTCCCTTCACGAGCTGCGGGGAATGCGCACACAGCGTATCCGGCTCGCGTGCCCGCGCTGTATACGTGCAGCCTGCAGACAAGCAAACAGGACGACCACCACCGCGCGTGCTGAATGTGCTTGGCGTGGCTGCGGATAAACAAACCGCTGTGACTACAAACATACGCAGGAGAGCATAGACGCTCCGCGCTGCTTCCCCCAGTTCGTTGGCGTCATTCACTCTCCCCGAAGCTTCATTCCCGCGAATAACCCTGGCCCACAAACTGCGGCCATCGTGTACCGTGAGTCTTTGCCTCGAAAATCGAGCCTATAGGTGGCTGCGGCGGTTTACTGTGCATGGGAAGCTATTAAGCAACATTTAGGGCTACTGCAACACCTGATGCTACCATTTAGCATCTGGAGGTGGTAATAATTGTGCAATGGTGGTGATGTAGGCTTGCATGAAAGTCAAAAGGAATATTGCGCAAAAACTTTTTTCACTATATTTTTTATACATAATTAAGCCTTTTAGATTGAATTCTGCCAATGGAAAACGTATCTGAAATGATAAAGGAACAAGCATCGAGTAAATTTCTGACTACCCGTAGTTGTCACCCTGTACAAAAGAGCCGTGGCACTCTTGCTGTTGCTTTGTTTTACCGCTCGAGCCATCAACAATATCAGCTAGAACAAAGTGGAAGACATAACGCTAGCTTGTAGGTATTGTTCCGTCAAATACACACTCCTCCACCTGCACATATATCAGCCCAACTCAATAATCCGTAACGCAACAAAGGAAAACCTGCACTTGCTACAAAATTCGCGATTTTCGAGAAATTTTAGGGAGATACGAAAAACCTTACTCGTAATGCCCAGTTGCCTTGCGGGCGGTAATGTGTATACTGAATCGTCCACTGGAGCAGGCTGTGGCCCTGTACAGTTCAGAACCCATTAAGCAAAGTTTTGACCTCCCTTTAACGGTTCCCGTTTTCTTGAAACGCAAATCTTAATTTTGCATCGTATTCTTCATAAGTGTTTAACTGCTACATTAAAAAGCGAACGGATTTTGTGACATGTTATTCCTAAAGTTTTTAAGTTATTCCATGTTATTCCCAAGTCAATGAAGCATGGAGCTGGCGAAGTCCCAGGAGAATGGATAACCTCACAACTTATACTAATAGCGAAACTGGGTAAACCCCCAAGCTTGGAAAACTTACGGCCAATATCACTCACTCACTCACTCACTCACTCACTCAATCAATCAATCAATCAATCAATCAATCAATCAATCAATCAATCAATCAATCAATCAATCAATCAATCAATCAATCAATCAATTACTCTAAGGTGTTTATTAAAGTGCCGAGATAGATAGAATAAACTTTATTGTCCAACAGATAAGGTGATCAACCCACCCCCCGACACGCAGGTCAGGGGGCGAGTGCCACCGCCTCAGATGCAGGCTGGGAGGTCTTGGGTCCCAGCAGCCTCTTCAGCCAGTTGGACTAGCCGGATCTGGAGCTCAGAGTCCGAGCTGTGTAGCAGGTTCTCCCAGGTGTCTCTACTACCTATTTTGTGCGTTCCCCCGGGAGAGTACGGACATTCCCATATTATGTGGTCGAGGGTCCCTCTCGCCCCACAAAGATTACATCTATCGCTCCTGGCCTCGGGGAACATGTGGTTCGCCATAACCGGGTGCGGATACGTATAAGTTTGTAGTCGTCTACACGTGGCTGCTTGCCTGTTGTTTAATTTTGGGTCTGGCGGGGATACCAGTCTACGAGCCAATCTATAATGCTGCGTGATCTCCCTATATTTTAGCATGCGTTCTCCGCTCCCTCGGTCATCGAGGGGCCCCGTAGCGGCTCGGCGGTAGAGATCTCGAGCCAGTTCGTGGGCCGCCTCGTTGCCGGGGACGGCTTCGTGCGCCGGAGTCCAAATTATTTGAATTTTTCTATCTAACTTTCTCTGGCCTAGGATTCTGGCCGCTAAGGGCGAGATCCTTCCCTTACTAAAATTTTGTATGGCAGTTTTGCTGTCACTAATCACAAATTTCGCGTCCGTTCCAGCGCAAGCTGATGCGATCGCAATTTCCTCGGCAACTTCTATGTGGCGCCCGCGCAGAGTGACAGCGGTCATTCTTACTAAAGTACCGAGGATCAACCTCGAAAATCTTGATGCTGGCGCGTTCGGCAAAATAATGCACAGGAAAGACAGTGCACGCCCGCACACACACACACGCATGCATAAAAGAAATAATAATTTCGCGAATACAGATTTTAACAGAGAATAAAATGTGTACCCAAAGGGAATACAAATCTGAAGTGGAGAAACAGAAAGAGGATTACAAAATGACGGAACACACAATACATATGTGATTTTTTCTTCAGTTATTGAAATTCCTCTAATAATAATAATAATAATAATAATAATAATAATAATAATAATAATAATAATAATAATAATAATAATTATTATTATTATTATTATTATTATTATTATTATTATTATTATTATTATTATTATTATTATTATTATTATTATTATTGCCATCTTACAATAATCGTACATCAGAAGGCAGGCCCGTCAAAGCCAAGAAAGTGGCTTGCGTGACTTGGCCCGGCATGTCGGCAAACAAAGTCGAAATGGCAACATGTACAGAAATGAAAAGCTCGTGAAGTTTATCACACAAAAATGAAACAGAAACTCAGCTGAAATCAGTGACAAATTAAATACAAGAAACAAGAAATGAGAAATGTAGTGTTATACATATCTTACAGTGCCTTCAACATTTTCTTTCATGTTTCGTTTCGAAGTTGCAGTAAATATGTGATCAGGTAGGTCATTGAATATTCTTGGGACATAAGCATACCTACTAGCTTGACCAAATCTTGTGTTGCAGTGCGGTACTATAAAACGCAATGTTTTCCGCAGTTCACGGGGAGCAATATGTTCCTGTTTGAAATCAGGGTTCCAAAAGTGTCTTACCACAACCGTTTGAGTGAACAAGGTTTTAAATGACGGAAGACCCAGATGTATAAACAAGTTCACATTGTCGGTGAGGAAGAGTTATAAGCAATGGACTTCAACATATCTCTTCAGAATTCTGTCAATTCGACAGAGCCATCGAGATGAGCAAAACCCGAACAATGTAATGCCATAACGTAACACACTGTATGCTAAGGCGTGCATGATAGTGATTTTTACAGGTATCAGAACAATGGATTTAATGTTAAAAAGCAGCGAGGAAACACTTCTGAGCCTGCCACAAAGATATGTCATGTGATTATTCCATGAGAGGTCACTGTCAAAGAAAACACCAAGGTACTTAATGGAGTTTACATATTCTACAGGGGCACACTGACACGATTGGCAAGTACGACAGTGAAGAAACAAGGGTAAATTTGTAACCGTTGCTTTAAGTGGATTTCTAAAACATAACATTTTTGTTTTTTCTTTGTTTATTGACAAACAGTTGTTAGCAAACCAGGTCACTGCGTCGTACACACTCTCTTGAAGTAACGCAATTGCTTTTGAGTAACAGATATGTTTAGTTAAAAGGACAGTGTCATCTGCATATTGAAATATCATACACTTCGATACAGCTGAAGAAAAATCATTTATAAATATGTTAAAAAGAAGAGGAGACAATATAGAGCCCTAAGGCACTCCAGCTTTCAAAGGTAGCTTGTTATTGATGAATAATTCGTTGTCTAAAGATATCACCTGCGAGCGGCCGGACAAATAGTTTTTAGGAACTGGTAAAATAGCCCCCTGAAACCGAGCAGGTATAGTTTTTCAAGCAGGAGTTCGTGGTTCACAGTATCGAATGCTTTAGAAGTATCGAGAAACAATGCGCATGCAAACATGTTTTGTTCTAAAGCTGTGTTTAATTCGTCTGAAAATTCCACGAGCAGAGCAATGGTGCCCCGTCCCGCGACAAAGCCGAACTGACGACTCGATATAACTGAAAACTTATCTAGAAATGACGTCATAGTTTCTAAGAGAACTTTTTCTATTATTTGTGACATGATGGGCAAGATAGAAATAGGTCGGTAACTGTCCACAATACCTGTCTTTCCTCCTTTAAATAGTGGAGATACAATCGCCGTTTTTAATTCCGCCGGCATTGTAGCTGCCTCTAGCAATCCATTAAGTATGACAAGAAGAATACGTGATAGTGCGTTGAAGTTTCGTTAGAGCAAAGATACCGATATACCGTCTATACCAGCTGGCTTATGTCACCTAAACCCAGCAACTATTCTTGCGAGTGTGTCGCATGTTATCGTCAGTAAGAACGCGGAATCCGATATGATTTTTTTTTTCCAGAGCGGCCAGCTGGCACAGCTGAAGTTGCTCCCGAAACGCGCGCGAAATGTTGATTGAAGATTGTGGCTGTCTGTGCAAGATCACATGCGAAAGCGTCAGCTAGCTTTGAATTGGTAGTGTCTTTCCCGCGTAGGTGGTTTATCAGTGACCACGTCTTCGCCGGATTTCGAACAGATAATTGAAACTGACGTTGAAAGTAGCGTCGTTTTGCGCATCGTATAAGGGCGACGACTTTATTCCTTGCGATTCTGTAGCTAGCGCGAAGCTCAGCATTGCTTGGAGTTCGTTTAAGCCGTTTCCACAACATGTCTCGGTAGGCGATTGCATTCATTATATCCACGGTAAGTCAGTTATGATTTATTCTCTGTTTAGTTAGAACAATTCGAGTGCAGGCTTCTTGAAAGCTGCGTATTTTCGAACAAAATTGTTCATAAATAAACACTGGCACTCCGGAAACAATCAGTGAAGACCAGTCGAACCTGCCAATCATCTCATCCAATTTGCGTTGATCAACAAAGGCAACGCGCGTCCGCCTATCTGAGCTATTTACTTTCCAACGTTGAGGTGTGCTAAAAAGGCGCCTCAAGCTAAAAGGACAGACAGTGAAATAGTAATCTGCTAAGCGTTGCGTAATCACGCATGAAGCAGATCATGATTAGGCGCCCGTACGGTGATGTGGTCTAAGCAAGAATTCGTTATTCGGCCATTCACAATTTCTTCACGTGTGAAGGTGGCGACCATGCTTTCGAGGCCCAAAAGCAGAAATGGCAGATAAATAGTCTGACACTTGAGCTGTGAGGCAAAACACCTCCTCGTAACTGAAACGCTTCAAAACAGCCTCTAATTCTATTATAAAGCGACTAACGCTGTTTGCAGGAGGCCGGTAGATCGCTAACAAAGTAAGAGTGGTCTGAAGAAAGCTTACATTTAAACACAGGCATTCCGCATGAGCAAGATCTACATTAATGCATGATACTGTGTACTTCTCATTCACAAAAAGTGCAATCCCACCCCCTCGGCGATGTGAACGAGTGATAAGTTCTGCACTGTAACCTTTTATGGCAAAGAACTGTGTGCTTGATTCGTGAATATTTATTTCGGTTAGCACAAATACATCTACAAAATGTGTTGCATCTTCTGCAATATGTTTAAACTCATCCCAGTATTTACGTAGACTGCGAAAACTTATATTGACCAAAGTAAAATCTAATTCGGAATTCGGACCGAAGCTGTCCTTAAAAGTTCTAAAGCTCGTAAAATCAAGCAAAACAGACGGATACATATTCATTGGATTTTCTCAGTATTCCATTTCATTGGCAATGCGAATGAGTGGAGAGTCTTCGTCCTTCTTAGCGAAGATATTGCCTGCTCTCACGCAAACGAACTTGTACTTGTGTTGCTTGCTTGCGGCCCGGGCAAGCCAGAACAGATGCCGATTTGCCTTGGTTCATCATCAGCCTGGTTACGCCCACTGCAGGGCAAAGGCCTCTCCCATACGTCTCCAACAACCCCGGTCATGTACTAATTGTGGCCATGCCGTCCCTGCAAACTTCTTAATCTCATCCGCCCACCTGACTTTCTGCCGCCCCCTGCTACGCTTCCCTTCTCTTGGGATCCAGTCCGTAACCCTTAATGACCATCGGTTATCTTCCCTCCTCATTACATGTCCTGCCCATGCCCATTTCTTTTTCTTGATTTCAACTAAGATGTCATTAACTCGCGTTTGTTCCCTCACCCAATCTGCTCTTTTCTTATCCCTTAACGTTACACCTATCATTCTTCTTTCCATAGCTCGTTGTGTCGTCCTCAATTTGAGTAGAACCCTTTTCGTAAGCCTCCAGGTTTCTGCCCCGTAGGTGAGTACTGGTAAGACACAGCTATTATATACTTTTCTCTTGAGGGATAACGGCAACCTGCTGTTCATGATTTGGGAATGCCTGCCAAACGCACTCCAGCCCATTCTTATTCTTCTGATTATTTCCGTCTCATGATCCGGATCCGCCGTCACTACCTGCCCTAAGTAGATGTATTCCCTTACGACTTCCAGTGCCTCGCTGCCTATTGTAAATTGGTGTTCTCTCCCGAGACTGTTAAGCATTACTTTAGTTTTCTGCATATTAATTTTTAGACCCACTCTTCTGCTTTGCCTCTCCAGGTCAGTGAGCATGCATTGCAATTGGTCCCCTGAGTTACTAAGCAAGGCAATATCATCAGCGAATCGCAAGTTACTAAGGTATTCTCCATTAACTTTTATCCCCAATTCTTCCCAATCCAGGTCTCTGAATACCTCCTGTAAACACGCTGTGAATAGCATTGGAGATATCGTATCTCCCTGCCTGACGCCTTTCTTTATTGGGATTTTGTTGCTTGCTTTATGGAGGACTACGGTGGCTGTGGAGCCGCTATAGATATCTTCCAGTATTTTTACATATGGCTCATCTACACCCTGATTCCGTAATGCCTCCATGACTGCTGAGGTTTCGACTGAATCAAACGCTTTCTCGTAATCAATGAAAGCTATATACAACGGTTGCTTATATTCTGCACATTTCTCTATCACTTGATTGATAGTGTGAATATGGTCTATTGTTGAGTAGCCTTTACGGAATCCTGCCTGGTCCTTTGGTTGACAGAAGTCTAAGGTGTTCCTGATTCTATTTGCAATTACCTTAGTAAATACTTTGTAGGCAACGGACAGTAAGCTGATCGGTCTATAATTTTTCAACTCTTTGGCGTCCCCTTTCTTATGGATTAGGATTATGTTAGCGTTCTTCCAAGATTCCGGTACGCTCGAGGTCATGAGGCATTGCGTATACAGGGTGGCCAGTTTCTCTAGAACAATCTGTCCACCATCCTTCAACAAATCTGCTGTTACCTGATCCTCCCCAGCTGCCTTCCCCCTTTGCATATCTCCTAATGCTTTCTTTACTTCTTCCGGCGTTACCTTCAGGATTTCGAATTCCTCTAGGCTATTTTCTTTCCATTATCGTCGTGGGTGCCACTGGTACTGTATAAATCTCTATAGAACTCCTCAGCCACTTGAACTATCTCATCCATATTAGTAATGATATTGCCGGCTTTGTCTCTTAACGCATACATCTGATTCTTGCCAATTCCTAGTTTCTTCTTCACTGTTTTTAGGCTTCCGCCGCTCCTGAGAGCATGTTCAATTCTATCCATATTATACTTCCTTATGTCAGCTGTCTTACGCTTGTTGATTAACTTCGAAAGTTCTGCCAGTTCTATTCTAGCTGTAGGGTTAGATTGTCATGTTAGATTGTTAGATGTAGGGTTGCCTTGGTTAGATTGTCATTAAAGTAGAGCTTCGGAAGCACTTTGGATTCACAGAGCTGTCGAAGCTTTCCACGAGCCTTGATCCAGTTTTCTTTCATGTTTACCTTTGAGAAACGAACCAAGGCTGTAGGGACAGTGTCTGCTTTGCCAGAAAGTCGGTGGACAGCAACGACGTCAGCATCAACAGAAAATTCGGGTAAATCAATTTTGTCAGCCAGATTTTGCAGTATTTTCTTCAAATCTTCCTTATCGGCAACCGGCAAACTACGAATTTCCAAATTTGCCTTTCTGCTGTGCTGTTCAGATTCATTTTGATCATGCTGCAATCGTTGCAAAATCTCAGTCTGAACACGGACAGTCTTATTTAACTTCTGAATTTCTCTGTCTCTGGTCCTTTCGGTATCTTCAGACAACTTGAGCTGTTCACGTGTAGTCTCGTACTGCTTTGACAAGAAAGTGACGGCGTCTTCAAGGTCAGAGACGGTCTTCAACAGCTTTAAGAATTCTGCTTTCAGAAGCAACAGCGCAGCGAGTCAACCTTAGAATGCAGTGCCGGTAGTACTTCTAAGCTTTTTTTACGTCCTTGATTTCCGCAACAAGAGCTAAAATAGCGTCGTTATTGCCTGCCGCCGGCGCTGAATCCGACTGGGATGAATAAGGTTGCTTTTTGTTCGCTCTGCAGGTATTGCATACCCAACCCTCACGTTTCGCCTGTGCCATAGTGTTAAAGGTATTAGGGGCAATACCCGAGCAAGTCTGTCCGAGATGATATGAATATTTGCATTCACAACACGCCATAATACGTCCATCACTAGGCAGACTTTTTTGACAGGTAATACAAAGGCTGTCTTCGGACATCGCGACAGCTTATAAAAGCAACGCTTGGCAGTCGGCAGCACTTCACACACAATGAGAAGCAAAAGCTTACAAAGGAAAATATACCTGTGGAAGTACAGGCGATCAGCTTAACCGGACAATGTATCGCTGCCGACTGCGAAGCGGTCTGGGTTGAGTGGGCGTTTTATGCTGAAACGCCGGGTCAGCGTTGCCAGAAGAGCAGGATCCAGGCGATGAAATCAGCCGAGCAGTGTCGGTAGGCGTCGATGGGCGCATCTCTGCCAATCCAGCGTACAGACGATCAGAAGTACAGACGATCAGTTTAACAGGCCAATGTATCGCTGCCGACTGCCGACTGCACAGGAAAAACAGTGCACGCCCACACACGCACACACGCACGCATAAAAGAAATAATAATTTCGCGAATACAGATTTTAACAGAGAATAAAATGTGTACCCAAAGGGAATACAAATCTCAAGTGGAGAAACAGGAAGAGTATTACAAAATGACGGAACACACAATAGATATGAGGTTTTTTTCTTCAGTTAGTGAAATTTCTCTAATAATAATAATAATAATAATAATAATAATAATAATAATAATAATAATAATAATAATAATAATAATAATAATAATAATAATAATAATAATTATTATTATTATTATTATTATTATTATTATTATTATTTCTCTGTCTCACACTTCCAGGCAGCAAAGAAGAATGGATACCATTATCAAGGATAGATACAGCTATAGAACTTCGACTGCTCGCACGGGATATCACGTCCTTCATATGGAACACGCCAAGTTTTTTAATGCAACCGGCTGCATAACCTGGACCAATCTGTCCGTCTTGGCATACCGGCTGCATTCTACACACGCGAGACTGCTCTGCTTTGTCGAATATGGCTAGGAGTGGCTTTTACGAAGTCTTTTGCTTTCTGGATCAGATGGGCCGACAATGCCTCGTGTGATGACTGCATAGTAGCGAGGAGACTCTTCAACACGTTCTGTGTGACTGTCCTCGCTACGCTCTACAGAGACGATCACTCGCAATCGCGATAGCGCGCTTTCAACAAATATTATTATCAGAGGAAATTTTAGAATACCGACCTCACAAGCCATCGCAGCGGAGCTCGACGGGACTGTTGTTGCAATGTTTAAGGCCAACAGAGAAAGAGAGAGGAGAGTTCAGGAAAGGCAGGGATGTTAACCAGCCAACAGAACTGCACAAGTGGCTGTAGCCTGAATTTGTGTTCGTAGCGCTAAAGTGCTACTGGGCTGTGATAGTGTGCGGTGATAGGGACCGGCTGGGATTGTGTGTCTGTGCTCCCTTTCTCTTTCTCTCTACTTACTTATCAGTTTACCTCCCCATCCCTTTCCCCAGTGAAGGGTAGCAACCGCATTACCCCCTCTAGTGAGCCTCCCTGGATTTCCCCTTTCCTCTTTCTCTCTTTCTCTTTTTGTCTCACCCCATTGGTATGTCTCCTATGCTATTACCAATTTAAGCCCAAATTTACCAATAAGCCCAAATTTAAACTCTGAGGCGGATGAAATCGTCTTCCAAGCGTTGCGAGCAGTACACATAGACTATAATCTGATATCACGTCACATCGTGGTCTTGCATGCACGGTTAAAGATGGCTCGCCCCTCGAAAAGAACAGCAAAAATAAATATATTCACCACAATCTCAGTCAAGCCAAGGCTGCATCCTGTTGAAGTCCTAAACCCCGAATTAGACTTCACTGCATTTTTAGTCTCCGACCGACCGACTGACCGACCGGTCGGCCGACCAACTAACCAGCTTGTACGCCGTTGTGGCTTTGGCGCTGCGCTGCTAAGTCCGAGGGCGCAGCATCAAGTCCCGACCACGGCGGCCGCAGTTCGATGGAAGTGAAATGCTAAACGCCCATGTACCGCGCACTGAGTACACGTTAAAGAACCACAGGTGGTCAAAACTTATCCGGCGTACCCCACTACGGCATGCCGTATAATCATATCGCGGTTTTGTCACGTTAAAACCCTAGAATTTAATTTAACGGACCGGCCGACCGACCGAGCGGCCGACAGACGGATGGACAGACAGATGAAGGGATGGACCAATGGTCTGACCGACGGACCGACCAACTGACCGAATGGACACACGGACGTTCGTTCGATCTCGTTCGTTGGTTCGTTCAAGTTCTGCTCGGAATTAGTGGTACATTCGGCTGATCGTTTTCTAGCACTCTGAACACATTCGGCTGGTTGTTTCAGAGCAGCGCGCTCTAGCTCAGAGCGCTCGGAGACGGTCTCACCATCGACCTGAGAGCGCGACCAAGATCTGGTGGAGTTCCGGTCACAGGGCTACTGTAGCTTCCGTTGTTGACGTGAAATCAGCCGCGGCGGCATATTACTGCACCTGCACACATTATTTGTTTACAGCAGAAGTGCCCTGTTGTGTTTCCTCTTCTCGCTTCCAATTGCTCTTCGGAACGATTACACGTTCTGCTTGCTCATGCTTTCTATGGCTGCAATCAAGGGGGAGCTCCGTATCATTGCACTCCGAGTCAGAGAGCGGTATGGACCAGCCGAGTATACCGTGAGCTCGATCTGAAAGTATTTATTACACAAAGGTTACACAAAACGTGTAATCACGAGAACAAATAAACCCGTTCACCGAAAAGATGTGAATTACGTGTGTGTGTGTGCTGTGTGCGTAGGCGTACTATTTGTGCTTTTGCACGCATAGTGTGCCCCGTAACTAGCGTGATGTCTGCATCGACGAAGTTAAGACTGCGAAGGTCACCGTGGATTGATCTCTTCATGTATAATAGAGCTTGTTCGAGGAGTAGTGACCAGTGCTTTTACGAAAAAGGAGCCTTTTTGGCAATTTGGTGTAGTTTAAGATTGTGTGCCAGTAAATGCTGCAGAGATCCTTCCCTTCAGAACACGTCCTCTCTGGATTACCTGTCGTTTTCTCTGTACTTTTGAGCAGATGCTCACGTAGGCTCACAGCAGCCGAGTGGGTTTTTTGCGGCAACCAGAGAGAGCTCGTAGTCAAGCTATAATAGCCTCTCTCATTAACTTTTTCAGCTCCTTCAAATGTGGGCAATATATGGCATTACTAGGTACTCGATAGCAATCTTTTCACTAGCAGTGATACAATGCGAAAAAAACAAATGAAGAAAATAACCGCGAAAACAGCAGCGGCACTCCGGAGAATATGAGCGCATTATGTAGGGCGTTGAATCTTTGAAACTCGTGCGACATGTTTTCTTTCTTTCTTTTCTGTTCCGGCGCCTACAGCGTTCTGTGACACTCGCTAAGCGTTTCTTTTGTGTACATATGCTTGCTGCATAAGCTTGCACGTAACCTAGCACGAATGTTTTGTTTATAGAGCCGCGAAACAACTGTAGGAGATGATACGGTACTGCTATGCTGTCGTGGAAAGGTAACGATACCATAGAGCTGGAAGAGGCTGGAAGGGAGACAGCAGCAAAAAATACACCAATAAGAAAGACTGAATTCACAGCGCACTCTTTCGCATCCGCATCATTTTACCCCTGTCCACTCGCTCGCTCACTCATTCACGCTCTAACTAACTAACTAACTAACTAACTAACTAACTAACTAACTAACTAACTAACTAACTAACTAACTAACTAACTAACTAACTAACTAACTAACTAACTAACTAACTAACTAAATAAATAAATAAATAACTAACTACCCAACTAACTAACTAACTAACTAACTACCCAACTAACTAACTACTCGAGCCCAGTTATCTGTCGTAGCCGCATTTGATCCCATTCTTTCCGGAGAAACATTCAGAACCTCGATTGTTCTCTGGATGTCTGTAGTGCACAGGCAATGCAAATGACTTAAGGGTGCATGAATAGCAGGGCATCGTCACATGTACAAATCATGGCTTCGTAAATTAAGAAATGGAGGTGCACGTGATTATCTTTTTACACTTTTTTCGGTGATATAGAGTGACTTGCGTAAAAAAAAACAATAAAACACAATGGTGGTATGTCATATATTCATGTCTGCTCGGATTCAGCCAACCACAATAGCGCCACGGATCAAACTTGTCAATAAGTAAACGAGTGCTAGAATCGTAGAAAATATCATAACACTGACATACGTACACACAGAATTAAGCAAAGCGACACGAAAGAAAAATTCACTGAACGGCGGCGAGCATACTTCCTACGAATGCGAATTTTTCCCTTCCAGGCCCACGGTAGATTATGTACGTTACACAGTAGGATATAAACCAACATTTATGTACTTCCGATCTCGTCACACAGCTTTCTCCTCACTTAAAGAGCATGCGTTGACGCATCGCAGTGCTTCTGCGAGTGCACCTATATAGCACCTATATAGGCTGAATCCCGTAAACGCGCCTGGCTGCAACCATTTCCATCGCTGTGGTGCACTCCACCTCTCGCACCGAGAAGGAAGGCGTATACTTCCTCTCGGTCGCCGGCGCTGTGCTTGTGGGAACAATGCATTGAACATCCCCGCATGGGTGTGTGCGCGCGCACGCAAACATTGACGAAACCTGCGGAAATGGTTGTGAACGCGTCATGCAGGTAAACTCAAACACGCGTCTATGCTCAGCGGATGTCAGCCTCGGCTTCATACAAAAAACACACAAAGTGCTTCATAGTCCATTAACGTCTTCTTCCTGTTTGAAGTTATCGCCTTTGTGTGCGTAAATTTCGAGGACTAAAGTATGGAAGTGTAGAGACGCATTTTGTATTCTACAGGAGGCTAACTGCATGCCTCGCGTTCCACGCATAAAAGATATTTCGGTTGATTGGTCTTTTTCTCTTTTTTTTTCATAGTACTCCCCACTGCATTGAACAACAGGAAAGCGCATTAGTTCCATAAGAATCTTTCACCACAGGTCGGTAAAATGTCAGAATTTTCGATAGAAAGGCGGAGACTGTAGAATAGGCGGCAGTTGCGTGTTAGCACTGCCTATAGGCTAGATAAGGGTGCTTGTTGCTGTACTACGTCAGAACACATGCTTCGATAGCGACACATAGCTTGATAACTGTATATTTATGGCACACACGGTGACATGATAATATCAATAATACATATAGCTGCAAGCGTTTCGAAACAATATCAAATCATTTACAAGGATTCACCAAGCTTTTAGTTCCAAACATGCACTGTTACTACATAAACCAAATGAAAGGACGTTGAACCGACTCACTGTGGACCTCAAAGCAGTTGTATGCGCTTAATTTACCAAGTGAATACTCTATATATAGCTAAAATGCCTCTTCTATTTCTTTAATGCAGCACTCACCACCCTAGTTTGACAGCTTTTTTTTATTGCTCTAGCTTTCTACGAAACAAATGGCTCTACTATGTGGGACACGCGCTCGCACGCTCTCTCTCTCTCTCTCTCTCTCACACACACACGCACGCATGCGCACGCACGCACACGCGCTCACACACGCAAACGAGCTCGCACGCTCTCTCTCACGTGCGCAAACGCGCACGCTCTCTCACTCACACACGCACACACATGCACGCACACGCACACACGCACACACACGCGCGCGTGCGCAATGGATATATTTACAAACTCTGCTCACATATACAGGAGCCAATGGAACATGAAGCTACAGCGAGAAGACGGCAGTCATCAATGAGAAGGCACGGTGGTTTTTGCAGGACTAACGAAGAGTTTTCCCCCTGAACGTTTACGTTGAAGGTGACTGGAAAAATATGCCAGACAGCTAAATCTATGCCAGATGCAGCGTCAAGAAACTTTATACTTAATGTACAGGAAATCTGCTCCACTTTTTCTGCAGCAATCCCAAAACCACTTCCGATTAGACATAGTAGTACGAACAGATGAATTGTTACAAAGATGCGCGTTACAGCAAGAAATATTATGTAGTATAGGCTGTCTACCAGTTAAAACAAAAGGCTGGCTACTGCCAGCCTTTCTAGTGCGTACACCAGTATTCAATCGTCCGTCATTCGCGACGTAACTTTCTTTTTCTTTTAGTTAAGGGAAATAAATACGCCGCCTTAACTTGGTACTCTTCGCGTAAATGGCACGAGGAATGACTCGAGTCGTCGTAGCTCAAAAACGCACGGAGAAGGATAGGAAGTGGTTCAAGAAAGCCAGCTTCATTTTCGTGTGCTTGACGAGTTCCTTGTTGACTTCGATTAACCTTTTGTGCAGCACTTCTTGGCAGTTTGACCCCATGCCGCTTTCATCACGCGTCGTTGAGTTGTGTGGGGTCTACGGCGACAAGAACGGAAGCCGCTACGTGTAGGTCACGACGGCGCGCCTAGAAAGGCCACCTGCGCACACACACCTCGACAGAACGGGTGAGGGAGGCAGGCGGAAAAACCGTATCACGATACCGGGACAACTACTCTGTTGGCCTTCCCTTGAAGGCGTATCGGTTCGCTCAGGGAAGACGGTGAACATCGAACTTGCATAGGACGCGTTTCGCGGTCAGAACCGACGGGCAACCCACTGCCTGTTTACAGTGCATCCCAGGTTCTTTCCCTGTCTAAGTAGAAAGGAAGTCCAGGACGTGGGGGGGTTAAGCACTTGCTTGCTTTGCCCTGCAGAAGAGCCCATAGAAGCGCAATGGCGACGGCGCAAATACCGAGGCCTCTTTCGAGCACAGTCTTGCCTCTTCGGGAGCGGGAGCTCGAAAGAAAAGGAGCCAGGCCAACATTCGATACCCAGGAAACACAGGGCCAGTCTGGTCAGCCAGCAAGCAGCTTATTATACGAACGGTGCCTCCGCGCGTTGACCGGAAGGGCGCTCTCCTAATGTTCCAGCACAGAACGTTTTCGTGCTCGAAATTGAGGGTCCTCATGCCCCGCAGTGTGTACATGGGCATACGGAGGTTGGCATATTGTGCTGCCCTTTTCTGTTCGCAATCGAAGAAAGCATTATACGGCACGTACAAAGGAACAAGCGCCACGTTGTCCTGTACTAATATAATGTGACACGTTATGTGCATATCCCCCCTAAAGATGTAAAGGGGCGTTGTGATTCCCAAATTAAGTGTCTTGTATAAACTTTGTCATCCATCTGCTTACTAAAATTTGCTGCAACCATTTCCTTACTTCGCACGTTGTGAACTGGTAAACTTCCGGCCAAAGAGTCCATTGGAATTCGCAGAATGAAGCAGATGATAAACAGGTTGTACTTGAACGTTAACAACATTTGTTGCTGCTTAATTAATTAATTTATGCTTAACAACTGTTGTGGTCTGCTGTGTTGTGTTGGTCTGCTGTGTACCTAAGTAGGCACTTTGAAGAAAAATCCCGGGGAAAACGGGAGTAACTGGGCAGTTAGTCCTAAAAAGGGCGTTTTCGTCCCTCGAGGGACTAACTGCATGAATGTGCGTGCCGTGTGCAAATTTCGGAGAGCAAGTGTTTAGTCCGTGGTCGGAAAGAGAGCAACGGGAGGACGAACGACAACAGTTACTCCCCATGCGCTCCGCTGTTTTCGTCCGTGTCGTGGAGTGATGCGGCAAAAACGATATTGTCTATAAATCGTGAATAGTTCGTGCATTGTATATTGAACTACTTGCAAAGCAGCACTTTGCCTCTTCGTGAGAAAATTGCGTGAAACTTAAAAGTTGGAATATGAGGAGCCATGCCCTTCGTGCGCACACCACAAGTGAGCGATACACATTAAACGCGCAAGTCATTGATAGACAGCAAGATTTTCTTGGTCAATATAGTACCAAAGTTCCTTCCGTTCCAAGGAGGTTACGAACTTGACTGAAGTGATGTGTAGCTCAAATGGGACACACTAAGCGACAGAGAAATTGTCCTTCTCTGTCGCTACACGTATACATCGCGCAGTGCCTCAGTTTAAATCACCCTAAGAATACTCGGGCAGATTTCTTTTCGCACTCGCTTATGGTTGCAAGTGCACTCAGCGTTAGACTCAGCGTTAGACTTTCACTGCGTAGCATGCACAAAATGCCGAGTCGTTTTATATTACCGCACTTGCGTTCCGATGAATAACCTGTCTCAATATCCTGTCCCGTCAACCGATGTACGGCACTATCCGTCGAAAGGTGACAACCTGGCATGCAGGGACGTGATCTCTCCATTTTTGCGAGAGCTAAGGCAGGCAATACATTTGTCACTTCTAAGCTTCTTTATGTTCTGCAGGTCTTGTGCTCTTCACGTGTCCATGTTCAAGCATTTCATAGAATATTTGCATGTTTTATTTGGCGTTCATCATGGGAAGCCATGTGAAGGGACAACCTTTTTCTTCCGCTTGAGAAGGGAGGCCTGAGTCTTGTGCATTTGTTTGTGCGACAATAGGTCATGCGCTTATTTTACCTTAAAAATACCCATCATCCATTCCTTCTCGCAGTTAATCGAGCACGTCTTGCGTCACACCTTCCTTTTATTTTTTTCACGACAAACTTTGCTCAAGAACTGCCGTTATGGGGCTTCCTAAAGGAACTTGTCGACACTATTTCATTCTTATAAGCCAGATTCACCCTTGAATATTTATTTACTGTTAATCACACTTCGTTAAATATAGCACTTATAGATAACCTTTTCCCTGAACCTCTGTACCGGAAGCCGTATCTGTCTCTACTTGGTCAAGATGTTCGTTGCCGTGTACGTAGAATCTGCATTACGCCAGCAGCGAAAACATTTTTCTTTGAGCTACACATCTCCACCCTGCGAGTTAAAGCGTTGCTTCAGGAAAAAGGACTGTATGTACCCTGGAATACAAATTGTAGACTTTGCAATCCACCCGAGACAACAGAACATTGCTTTATACTTTGTCGTGACACATTTAATTTCTGGGACAGTTTACAAAGAAATATAGCAAAAAATACTTTCCTCTCACATATTATGGTATCCGGTTCCTTCCTTTCAAAAAGACAGCCAGTGACACACCATATGATTTCTTTATGTAATTATTAGGACTTTATTCATTAGAGAGAAGTCGAATGATCGACAGACATGTCGAGCCCCCTCGCTCGACAAGGTCCATCTTTCGAGAAGAGACTGCTCAAGTGCGTAGTGTGGTTGGTATACCTTTGATCCCGTACCCGTACCTGAAGTTCGCGGCAGCCAGCTTTAGTATACGTACAGACGCGATCAATTTGAAGGTGATCGCTCAAGCTGCGACCGGCGGGCCTTCCAAGCAGCATAGCGGCCGATTTCAGAACTGCAAAGATAAAAATTGCGCTGCCTTCTTCCCCTTTTACGCTCGTCCAGGCTGCAACCGTCACCCCCAAGACTAACTCGCCACATTTTTGTGCATGTTACCCCTTCATGGCAATGATGTGCGTGCGTCCCGGCCTCATGCATACATTGGCTAACAATGACGCTTCTGTGCAATAGCTGATAAGGCAGTCGAAATGAATTCGCATGTTATCTCGTGAAGGGTGACGAAAAGCTGCGAGTTGCCAGACGAGGGTGACAGCTGCTCTGCGAACAGCAAAAGAGAGAGAGAGAGAGGGAAGCTATCTGATGTTTCCCTCTGCACCGACGGTGATGACGTAACGTGGCGCTGCTCCTAGTTTCGGTCGCCGCTCGAGCGATCACCTTCAAATTGATCGCGACTGTACGACCTGCGCGCTGCGGCAGCGGCTCCGTTGGCAGCAGCTTAAGAATCCGAGAAGTATCAAGAACTAAATGGTTGCGAGCATATTTTTATCTCCTTCGGTGCGGCTATATCGTAGAGTACGAAATAAACCGTGCATATGACTGCTTTAGTTACAAATTAAGCCAGCTGAACGGACACGCTACGAGCGTGATTTGCATCTTAATGTAGTAGGTCAGAGCTTCAGGCAAAACAAAAAAATAATAGTAATAATAAAAAAAAATCCTGAAGGCTTCTGTCGGTTGCCGACGTCACTGTGCGACACAATGGCAATGTCACTGGCTCATCATGTGCATCGAAGGTGGCGTATCTGAAATTAGGCGGCCTTGACTCGAGTAATACGTTAGCTTGAAAATTTTCATTCGTTGTTCTCATAGCGGCCGAACTTTTTTTCTTCTTGTTTTTCTTTTTGTAGTGGCCGCCTATCACCACCTCGCATAAAGCGCCGAGGAGCGTCCGAATAGGGCGCATTTTTTTCCCCTCCTTTCTTTCTTACTTTTTTATATCCTATTATTCAAGTGGACAGGTCGGTGTATCACAATGGCGCGCTGGCGACCGCTTGTGTGTACGGTCAGAGAGGTGTAAATTTACGGACACAACCACGGCCTTTCTAATATGGGCCAGCACGCGTCCTTGAAATGGGAGGTGACCCGCCGTCTCTTGTGGTCTTCGTTGCAAATTTTAAATGCTGGCCAAGAGTCTGGACTACATTTTGTATATTTTCGTGCTCATGGCAGGAGCTAGCAGAACTAAGCGAAAAATTACAAAAAGAAAGGTACAGAAAACGTAACAAATAAAGAAATCCATCGCCACTTCGTGAGGCTGAACGGTATTATGAAGTAACAAAATGAAGGCATAAAAAATATTTGAAAAGAAAACAACCTTAGAATCCGTAGACATTCTTCTTTTTTTCTTTTAGACGAAGGTGACAAATATAAAAACGAAAAAAATAAATAAAACAAACGACGGGGCTCGAAGAGGGGGCGGGGGTGATGGTACCAGAGAAAAAACTGGGGCCTCGTGAATCGGCACCACGTACTGCCTGCTGACTGACCGCTTCGGTGCGGTGCTCCCTCGTTTTACCTCGCGTTATTTCCTTTTTCCGACACTCCAGCATTAAAAGAGCATTTTGTAAGGAGCCCCTGTGCACACGCAGCCAGCGCGCGGCGTCAGAGGCCGACCGCAGCAGCACTCAAGTTCGCGGAAAGAAAAGAAAAAAAAAAAGGGGGGGGGCAAGAAAGGACCGCGTGGCCATTAGACTCGTTTCACGCCATGGGAGCAACTTTTCCTTTCGCCGGTAGTGGCGAGAAGGCAAAGAAAGTAGAAGGTATCAGAGGACAGAAATGAGAACGCGGTCCACTTTTTTTTAAAGCCTGTACTTTCTTATTATTGTCATATATGTTGTTTTTTTTTTGTATCACCCTGCCTCTATGCTCCTTCCGGCGTCTGCTGCGGCGTCAGTGGAGGAAGGTACGAATGAAAGGAAAGCAATTACGGCACAGAAGTGCCCAATGCAGAGAGCGCGGGCCAGCGATCAGCGCCCACCGAAGGGACACTGCGGGTGCCGTTCATTCACGCGCATGGAACGCGTGGACCTCCGTGTGGTAGCACGGCATGCGCGGGAGTGCTGGTGCGTCTGTTTTTAAAAAAGGGAAAAGAAATTCAGCGGGAACGTACGCGTTCCGCTCGTCATGCTCACTCGCCGTGTACCCAGACAGAAAACGTTGCGCGAGCCTCATCATTACGCGTAGCGAAATGGCAATATGTGTCTGCCTTTCGAGGGAACGTGTAAAGTTTCATTTTCTTGAAGACAGTCTTTTTCACGCCGAGTAGGGGCTTTGGTGCGAGGAGTGCCAGAGAGGTCCGGTCACGTATGTGGTTACCGCGCCTAATCATATCTCCGCTGTTTTTTCGCATTGAACTACTCGCCAGAAGCGCGAATGATGGTTATTATGAAGGACACATAGTAATCGACGAGGAAAGAAAAGTGACGAGGGGTAGGCCGACAGCAAACGGCCAGAGAATGTGATATGACAAATGCCTGCTCGCGGTCGCACCACTCACCCCTGAATGCCAGTTAAATGTAGTACAGCATTGCTCACATTTTCAAATAAAAGCCTAACGTAGCAAGATATTAGCCATGTGTGCTTTTTATCTTCCTTAAATTGTTTGCGTAGATGTCTCGTCACAATAAAAAAAAAGAAACATTATGCAGATCCCTCGCAGATCTCTGAATCTATGTGAAGTGAGGCTTTCGTGATGCGGTTAATTAAATACTGTAAATTTGGCCATTCTATTCCTGCGTTTTTTTTTTTTTTTGGCGTAAAGGAAACTGGCACGCTCACATGTGCTCTCGCGCAACCGTGCCACGCAATGTGACACGTGGAGATTATTTCGAAGAACTAATTAGCGTTAGTACTATAGAAGCGCATATGCGATTATGGCTGCAGTGTTGGAGGACCGAGATTGGATCCGACACCAATCATGTAATTCATTTTTTTTAAGTGTGAGCTATTCAGCAAGACAGCAGCAGCAGCACCAAGCAGCCACGGTCAATAAAGTCTTGGAGGTTTGGCAGAGAAATTTTGGCTTTAAAGGCACTTACTTTTGTAAAGTCTCTCTTAACCGTCTAGTCATGCGACCACTTGCCAGTGTGGCTTCACTAGAAGATTGAAGTTGCGCGGAAGTGGTTAGGTGTCCAACAAACCGGATTCAGTACACCAATCAGCTCAGTTGGTTGCGAACCACACTGCACGGAAAACCTCTGTAACGCAGCACTTCCTTGATCAGAGTCTTTGTCGAAAGACAGTACTATATGGATCAGGGGGCGTCAGTTTAGCACGAAGCATCTAACTCGCCGCTTACTAAGCTGCGTGTCATCCCAATCTAAGATCGCGGAAGAAAAATGTTCGGCGTGTACTAAGCCGGCTGCTGGCAATTTCTTATGTGGCTATTCTCGGGGCATCGCAAGATAGAAAGGCAGAAAAGTATTAAAATGTTGGGGTTCGACGTCCCGAAACTGCACAGTGAGTTATGAGGGACGCCGTAGTTCGGAGGGTTCAGGATTAGTTTCGACGATACCGGGGGATCTTCAACTTGCAACCAATGCACGGTACACGATTGCTTCTGCATTCCGCTTCCATTGCAATGCGCCCAATGCGACAGGGAATTGAACCCAAAACCTCGTGCACAGAATGCTTGTAACTTTTCTGCATCTCGCTCCCGTCGGAATGCGGTTGACTTCGTGCTCAGCACTTCACGTGAGGCTATGGCAACTGAGCCACAATGACGGCTCAATAGTATATTAGCAAACAGCGCGCAACCCGGCCTATAATGGTATGCCGTGTTGTCACTGTAGAAGTTTTGTGAAATCAGTCCGTTGTATACGCACGCTGGCGAAAATGATAAAATTATCGCGATCGTAGCGGCAGCGAACGTTGCCGATTACTAATAAAATTACGACCAAACGGACTCGTAAGCACAAAGACAGTGGGAGCACTCATTTCGAATTTTCTTTCTGTCGACCTAAGCGCGCACACGCGTGCACGGTAAATAGAGACAGTCTCGCGAAAAGGCGCGGTTATTCTAAGCAGTGTTAACACCTTGGAAAGGGCGCAGACGTCGGACAAGCGGCAAAGAAAATAAAGGGCCCCTGACAGCTTGATCAGAACATGTACATGTTTACCGCAGCATGTCAGCAAGCAAACGCGCAGTCTCGAAGAAGAGTAAACCGCTATAGCTTGTCTCTTCCCTTGCGTGTCCGGAATCTTTAGGGAGATAAGGGTCGAGGAAAGCAAGGGGGCCGGACGAGTAATCCTTTCTTTTGCCACTGGCGCCAGGGTTCCACGCGTCCCATTTGACTCGCCGCGCCTTAGCAAAGAAGCATCCGTGTACCGCTAAAACGGAAATGCAACTACACAGAGAGGTTTCTACGATGCGGAGACCCCGAAAACCTCTAGCGCAGCAAGGAAGACCGGCCATTATATGCGAAACGAACGTACAATGAACTAACTGCAAGCTCCCCGCGCGGATTCGAAGGCGGCAATGTTCAACTGTCATGCTCCGCCGTAGCACTTTTGTGCGGGACCTGGGGGCCGTTATTTTCTGCAGCGTACCTTTTAGCAGTTCGTACAGGTTTGATTGGCGAAGAATGGGTCATAGTGACGGACCAACGCCCTTTCTTGCACGGCTCTACCGTGACAGCTGTGGATGCGCGGCTGTGACGGGCGGGAGCTTTAGCTCGCGGCACTACGTGATTTCGTCGCTCGCACACGCCCTCAAGGCGTGTTCTGCTTTGCCTGCTCTCATGTGCCTCGGAAGGTGTACATTGTCATTTCTTTTGGCACACCGGTGTAGAGGCGTTGAATGGTGAAAGAACGAGCTACGGAAAGACGGTTTAGTAGGGAAGGTAAACGGGACTCCTGATCACTGCAGCTCCTCTCGTGTTCATGACTTGTTGACAGAGCTTGAAGCCCGAACATCTTTTCGTGATTTCTCTGATTCCACAGCACTCTTGGACACCAGCTCTTCTTTCTTGAATTTCTTCGCAAGGATAGGACATGTCGTCGCGGCGTCTGTAGAATATATGCCGCACGTCACTGAGTGTACCAATGACTTAAGTGTGCACGTTCTGTATGTGTATATTATCCCAGCTAGCATGAGTGACATTCGCTGACAACTTCAATTTATTGTTGGATCTACCGGCAGTGCAAAAACTAAAAATAGGGATATTGCCACCCACATGCGTCACTGTAGGCGCACAGAACTATTTAGGGCTGCAATAAAATTTATAGAAGACCCAAACCATCGTGAAAACCCGAATTCAATTAGAGAGAAATTAGGACGAAACCTACGGGCCCCGTCAGTATGATTGACCATCGGATTTTTTTTTTCTTTAGCAGGGGTACTTGTAAAGAGATCTTCAGTTGTGAAGGGGTGGCCTCGAGGTCCATGAAGGGGTGGATTAAAGTATCGCATTTTCATTATTAACACAGGGAGTCTAAATTGTCCACTCCATGGGTTGTAGGAGACGAGTGTGGAGTACACGATATATGCTTGTCGAATCATGAGGCATGCCGCAGTGCGGACTCCGGAATCATTTTGACCTTCTGTGGTTCTTTAACGTGCACCTTAATCTAAGTACTCTGGAGTTTTTGCATTGTGCCCACATCGAAATGCCACCGCCGTGGCCAGGATTTGATCCCGTGACCTCGTGCTTAGCAGTGCAACACCAAAGCCACTAAGCAACCACGGCGGCTAACCAATATGTTGTGCACATAATTAAGCATGTAGATGAGTGAATTTGTTAGGCTTTATAGATATAAAAGAGAATATAATGATCGGTCTTTATTGGAGTAAGTGAGCAACAACATTATCAATCGAAGGGGTAAGGGAGGCTAAGCTATGTAAGCGGCCAGGTTGTGCTTTCGATGACGTCTTCAGTTCGTGTAAGGACCCGTGTCTGGGCGTCTCGGTCGGTGCTGGAGAGACCAGTCCGCCGACCTCGTATTTATTTGAAGCATACAGTCATCAACTAAAAGCAAGAAGAAAAAAATACATATATCTGTGAAAAAAAGTGCAGCTGCCGAATGTTGAACAGCTACAGAAGTATAGGACCAAATTGCGTGAAAGACGTCTTGGCTTGACCACCAGGAAAGTGTGTATATGTAATGTGAAGTGTCAATAAAAAGCAGAACGTGCAAACCTTCCACGCTACTGTCAAGCAAATTATTATTGACTTTAGAAGCATGCAAACAGACAGCATGAAGAAAGGGGAAAAGGCGCAGGCTGGCAACCGCCACCAGCAGGGGCAAAACGCCTGCTTGCTCTTCGAGATGGATGCAATAGAAACAGACAAAATAAACAAAGGAACAGTTGAAGATAGGAGAGCGGAGGGAAGACAGAAAAATATATCATGGCGCGAGTGAAGTAAATGGCAAACTGTTCAACATGACCGTCAGAACAGACAAAAAGAAAAAAAAAATCGGGCAAATCTCACCTATAGGATGACTATCTAAGTATGTGACTAGCGGAAACACGTCATCTATGAGACGTGTACTGCAGCCGCGGGCTCCTCTCTCACGCTTCCCGCTGGACACGCTGCGCCATAGCGGCGCTGCCACGAACTCCGCGCGTGGCCTCCGAGATGCGTGGCTCGCGGACGTAGGCTGAGAATTGTTCCCTCGCTGGCCGCATACCCTGTGGCGCGTGCCCAATCACTAGTTGGCGTGAAAGAGATTCAGTGAAGAGTGGCACATGCCTAGTGTATTCGTCGTGCAGCTCGCTAAAGAGCCGGGATCCGGCGCTTGAGGAACCCGTGTGACGTGGTTTCGATTCCGCCCAACACGAAAAAAAAATTCAGAGGTTTTCTGTTTTATTGAAGAGGCTTGGGAAACGGGCTAAACACCATGATGATACGAGAGCAAAAACTGCGTGAAGTAGCCCAAGAATGCTAATCGCGTAAAGAAAAAAGAAAAGAAGGCGAGTGTGGGCACTGGTCACACTAAGTCAAGAATGGAAGGGAAAAGAACGCTGGCAGATAGTAGTCCCAGGTATCATCGCTCACTGTAAAAACCGCATAAGTACAAAAACAAAATAAAGCAATTTATACGTGTCGAATTGCAAGCCAAGCCACTCGCGTTTAACATATAAAAGAGCACTTGTCGTATCTGTTCGAGTCGAGGTGCACGACCATTGATTCAGACGTGCATTCATAGAGCGTGATACACGGCAAATCAACGAGACGATAGTCTCTCTCGAGCAACGCGCGCTGTGAAAAATCAAAACGAAACTTAAATAAAGATAAGAGGATTCACACGACGGACTGTTAACACGCCCTTGTCGGTATAAACGCTCTGATACCTGTACACAACAAACTCGTAGGTTGAGCAGATGTGCCCTAGCGCAACGAGGCAAAACTCGGCTACGTATACTGGGAAGAAGAATTCCACTGGGGACATGTTGGTCGGGCTGCAGCCAAAAAAGATCGACTGTCATCCAGACGACACAAATGTTTTTGGCTTTGACAGCCGGTGTGTGTTCAAGTAGAGGCCAGTCAATCAGTCTCTTCATTTCCGGCGATAGCTACATCCGAATGTATCGGCTGGCTAATACCCCAGATACCCCAGGAGCAAGCGAACCAAGCAGAGATAAGACGCAGAGCAGGGAAGTAAATACAAAAGCTGGTAACTTTGTGCGAGCCACAGTTTCCTTTTTATTATTTATTGAAAGAGATCATTCGGCAGGATGCTCGAAACGAGGAAACGTGAGTGCGCACAAGAATATTTGCTAGCGAACGTTAAGTTCACGCCTCCCGCGTAGTGTACGATACTCAACGACACCGGGCCATTTCTTGTTCCTGCTCACTCCCGCTGATCGTAAATTTTCAACGGGTGTGGATCCCACAATAGAGTAGTCGTTGGGAACATGGTCGTACGTTTTCCATCGCACAAGTGAAGGCCGGCAGAAGGAATAAAGGGGGAACGTACAAACGCACAGGATAGCTGAAGGGAGAGAGGGTCATTCAGAAACTCCGTGCTCGCTACTGCTGCACGAGATATTCGGAGATCTCGCGCAGTGCGTGGCCGGGATTCAAGTTTTCCCCTTAGTTCTATGGTCGAAGGCCGTCTATCTTTTCTCGGCACGTCGGGCCCCCAAGCGTACATGGACGCGTACAATTCTGAAGGCAGGGAGGCTTCGTGTTCAGGACATTGTCAAGTTATCTTTTCGCGCATGCGCGTTTTCGCTGCCGTTGCAGGAAGTTCGCCAGTCAACAGGGCCGAAGACCCTAACACGGTCATTTGGCGTCCCCCCCCCCCCATCACCATTTACTGGCCTGTGCTATCCCCTTCCGTCATGCGCATTTTTTTTTTGTTGTTGCCGAAGCCCCTGCAAGGAACTGTTTTTCTTTTTTTTTGTTGGTGCGGTAAAAGTTATTTATTTTTTTGCCCTGTTTGCTCAGCGTATTGTTACTACCATATACCATGCACATAGAACGTTCTTTCGCTGTTTCTTCGACATGTACAGGGTGTATCGACGATCTGTGTTCGCTTTCTCGCAGTTATGGCTTGTGGGTCGAATCAGGTCGCCCGATGGCCGGCGCGAAAATTGAGATGTCAGCTGTTGTGTTGTTAGTCGATATTTGTATACCAGGTGTTTCGCTTGGGCCAAACATTAAAAATATGCAAATGCAGCGTGGCTGTACAGAACCAAGGTAATGTTGTTTGCCGTCACTTGAAGATACTCCGATTATTCTTTACATTCCGCCTATTTACATAATTAGTCTTGATTAATTGATCAACTTCTCTATTATTATAATTAGATGAATAGCGTCAATGAGAAACTTGTCGAGCCACTTGAGAAACTCCCGATACAGCGTTCTGTTGCTCAATACGTGCTACATAAAAGTGTTTTTCCGAATGTGAAAGAAACCCGCGAATGCACGCAAATTTGCCGCGCGACTGGCCGCTCAAAGCACTTTGCTGTATCGGGAGTTTTTCATGTTGCGCTACAATTTTACTATTCAAACTTTTCATGTAATTATAATAACTGAGAAGTTAATTCATTGATCAAGACTAATTCATTGTGTAATCAGGCGTAATGAAAAGAAATGTCTGAGTCTCTTCAAGCTACGGCAAGCAACATTACCTTGGTTCTGTCCAGCTACGTGAAATTTGCATATTTTGAAAGTTTGGGCGATGTTAAGTGAAACACACTCTATATAAGCGAGCAAAGCCAGGCTAAACTGTGGTTCTATCACGCCTTCGCGCGAGTTACAGAAAGAAAAGCAGGAGCGATTTATTCATACCGGTGATTAGCATCGCGCATGGATGCAGGCGTGTTCGAAGCTAAGTTGGTTGCGATTTACGTGCTATACTTCTCTAGCAGCTATGGCAATTTTATCGTACGTTTATGGTCACCGAAAAGTTTTTTGATGGCACGTATTTTCGCTCGTTTCTTTCCTCCTTTTTCTACTGACAATTCTCCCTCGTGAAATCATCTTAAGTAATCAGGAAAGAGAGAGAGAGAATGAAGAGGAAAGGCAGGGAGGTTAACCAGATATGAGTCTCCGGTTTGCTACCCTACACTGGGGATGGGGGATAGGGGTTAGAAAGATGACAGAGAGGAAAACGCAAAAAAAAAAAAACGAACGCGCACACATGGAGACAAACACACAAAAGGCGTTCCAGTTAAAGTCGTTCACACAGGCCGGTAGATCGCAAGAAGCGCAAAAGCGCTTGCACGGCCTTCTTCTGTGACGGTAGGTCCTTTCGATGTTGCAGAATTCTTTTTTCGGATAGCGGTTGGTCGTCCAGTTGGTCAAGTTCGTGGCTAAGGCATGCCCTCTGTGGACTGTACTGCGGGCAGGTGCACAAAATATGGCCAATTGATTCTTCATGGCCGCAGTGGTCACAGGTTGGGGTGTCGGTCATCCCTATGCGGAAGGCATAGGCTTTAGTAAAGGCAACGCCCAACCAAAGTCGATATAAAAGCGGGGCGTCTCTACGGCGAAGCTGTGATGGCGCTCGAAGACTTAATGTTGGATCAAGTGAGTACAGTCGCGGATTTCTTAAATGTGGCTCATTCCATTGCGACATGGTGCACTGTCGAGCAAGTAGGCGGAGCTTCCGTGCCGCGTCAGTTCTAGAAAGAGGAATTGGGACGTGGCGCTCCTCAGTATGGGCTGAGCGGGCAGCGTGATCCGCCCGTTCATTGCCGATAATCCCGCAGTAAGTAATCAGGAAAGCTCGAACGCAGCCTTCGTGTAAATTAGGACGAGGCTGTTTCATTTTGTGTGGATTGTGAGTCTTATGTGAACTCATTGCATACTTTAGGTGCAGTGAGGAAGGCACCATTATTTAGGCGTGTACTTATTCACAAATTAGCGTTCCTTTAGGAATCCCTGGGAAAAAGAACGGTGGAGGCTCGCTGCTTGCCTCTTGATATTCTGTCAGTGCAAAAGTTACCTGCGCCTAGCTAGAATTTATCAAGGAAGTCGAATAACTTATTTAGCCACCCCATCACAACGACGCCAACAAATTCAGCTTTGGTCCCACTGTTGGTGATATCAGTCTACTGTTACGCCACGGACACCCCAAATAGACCAAGAGCCTTCGCGGACACTATCGCCTTTTCACATTGAACAGTGCATGCTTCTTACTAAAGAATTGTTTAGAACAATTTAGTAATAAATAAATTCTCATCGAGAGGCTAGAAAGGAGATGTGGGCGCGCAAATTCGGCGCCAACTACTCCTTCTCCAATGAATTGCAAGTCTTGCGCAAATACAATCTTACATATTTATGCATAAGAAAGTGGTTCGCCGTGACTGCAAGAGTTCAGATCTATTTTTCTTGATCCGATTGCTGAATTCGAAATTCCATTAACTTTGAATAGTGTACGTGCAAACTCGATTGCGGATTCACACTGCTACACGAAACAATTTTTGCAGACAATGTGATCCATAGAAATTCCGAAGTGTCATTGTGGCCATGCGGAGGAAGACGCATGCCATCCCGATGTACAATGTCATCATCATTATACACTGAGACACTAACTGACAGCGGCGCTAATGGCATTAGATCGCACGCCTTTCAGCTTCAAGGACTTGCAGGGCCCTAAGCCAACGAGCGCCATTCTCTAGGACAGTTGCACACACCACATAATCTTGTACTACTAATATCTGACAAAAAGGTGTTTTGTTCATATCAGTATTTCGTTAATTTTTTTCATTTCTAATTATAATTGAGAAATGTCGGTACCTTAAAGCGGCACAGCTACTACTTTTCACATAGAAAGTGGGGTTTCTTTGCGTTTTATGTAATATTGTTCTGAGCTGTTTTTAGTGCATTTATGTAACCCGGCTTCAATTATGACTTTTTCGTTGTTGTTGCGTTTTCTTTTGTTATTATTTCTTTTTTGTTCAGTGCCGGCTTGGTGCTTCACTTGTAGTACATATGGACCATTTAAAGCGCCATAACATCGGCGATGCCATCTTTGAGCACGTGATCGTACCGCCATCGAGCACATTCTGGCTTCCCCTTCCCGATAGCGGAGGACGTGCTGAGCGAACGCAGAAAAAAGCGGTGTTTTCGCTTTCTGGGTGGCTTATTATTTGCCAGTGATGCACCGCTCCCGACCTAAAGCGCGAAAAGAACGTTAGTGGTGATGATAAATTACACAGAAGCTTATTTTAGGCTGATGGCGGTGAGCGAATATTTCTAGTCGGCGCTTGTGCCTCCCCCGATGAAACGATACACGGTTGCGCGTGCTTTTTCCTTCTATTTTCTCGTAAGATCCGGTAGCGCTTCCCAGCACAGTACTGTGCAATCCGTGGTCACGGTGCTTATGTGTGAGCAATCTGTGATCAACATTGTTTGAGTGCCATTATAAATGCATCTCTGTTGTTTTCACTACCTCTCGCAACGGTGGTTCTGAGCATGCGAGAGACTGATAGTCCCCAGAGATGCATATGCTCAGAAATTTACAATGTGTTTTTTTTTTTCTTTTTAGAAAATGGATATTTTTTATAGAAAGGCTGTAAGCGCAGCGAACACGGCGTATTTTGCAAAGAAGTTCCTAGGCTATAGGCGGACATACTTTGCCGCTAATAACATGAGTTTCAAAGAGTAACTACAAAAAAAAAATGTAATTCACTTTATTTATTAAGGTCTCAGGGGCAATTGTTTAAATGGCGGACTTGAAGGCAGTCACATTTTTTAATAGACCTTCATTGTTTAAAGATATAAAAAATCGCACCTAATTCGAAATATATATAATCGAATTTCAACGATAAATCGAGGCAATATCGAAACCGAACGCCGCGGGAGCACAGGAAAAGGCGGCACCGCTATCTTATCAGACCGTAACGCCCCGTGGCGAGAAGCGCGAGGCCGTTTGAAACTGAACGTCTCAGCCAGACGCGGCAGCTCCTGTTTTGCCTGGCAAACATGTACCCCTGTGTCTCGAGTCAGTATTTGCCGCGGCATGCTATCATTCAAACCCAGTAACTTGAATCAAACGTTGCCCCACACTTCTTTACGGGGCGTTGCCGTCTGACGTGCAACGGGACGCGCTCGGCCTCGATATTGCCTGGATTTGGCATTCAACTTCGATGATGAATACCTCAAGTCTCGTGGGATTTTTTGCAGCGAAGCTGTATGCCTTTACGGCCTCTACCGTCCAAGGAACTTTTTGTGTCGTTGGCGTGGTAAGTACAAAACTCCCCATACGTGGGCCGATCCCGGAGATAGTACGTACAATGCCGGGTCGACCCGCGGCGGAAGTGAAGCAGGTGTTAAACACTCCCCATACGTGGGCCGAACCCGAAGATTGTGCAATTCCGGTCCGACCCGCGGCGGAGGCGCAGTTCGCCATTAAGGGGCCCACATACACAGCTTCGTGGTCATCCGTCTTCACAGAGTGGAAGGACACTGAGATTAATTTTTTGATTTCCAAAAAAATGGGTATGCCATAAATTGTGATGCCTTACAAGTTTTCCATATAAACAACTGCCCTCAATTTAATAATAAAAAGGTTAATCAACAAATTTTTGTTAATTAGTATGTTCGGAGGAACATTATCAGCGGCAAAATATTTCCGTCTCACCGCAGAGTTTGTCATAGCCCTTATATAGATATCTGTGTTGTCAAAAAAGAAAGAACAGCCTGTAAAGCATCAAAGCCTATCCATTTAGCTACGCCATTAATTTTACCTTATTAGTCATTGAATTATTTACTCGGACAAAAAAAAAGGCAAGAAAAAGCGTAAACACAGACGTAATTAAAACATTGCGCCAAAAGTGCTTTGGTGTTATGCGCTTCAACAAAACTGCTCTCCATTAAGAGTTCTGCTTTACGTGCTCAGTACAAAATTTGCAGCGAAACAACGGCTTTTATAATTGCTGTACTTGTCACAACGTAGGACATTATGTCGACACGGGAGACGTTCTCTCTTCACCGGCCGCGGTAGCTTATAATGGCTATGGTGCTGCTAAACTCGAAGTCCCGAGTTCGATCCCTGTCGCGGCGGCCCCGTTTCGACGGGGGCGAAATGCAACAGCGAGGGGGAGCACGAAGGGGAATGCGCTCGCCGCTGTTGCCGCTGTTCAGCACGGCCACTTTGCGACAGCGAGCATCCGCGGTCATCGAATGAGATATGTTCATGTTCGCTGTGCGCGCGTGGCTCCAAGCTTGTTAATTTATTTGTAAGTGAATGTTTATTGCGATTTATACGGCCGAAAAAACTACCAATCTCGCTTCGTTTAGTTGTCCAATATACGATTTGCTATTGCTACCAATTAATGACCTTTCGGGCGAAACTATTATTTTTTTTTCACAACATGCTTCTCGTGTTCTTTTTTTGCGTGCCCATAGTTTTCGGTAAGAATAAGGCGATAATGTCAAAAGTTAAGGGATAACGAACGCACCAAAAGAGTAGTAACCATGTCAACGGTGACTTCGGCTATGGAGAAGAAGCTAGCTGCCTTGGCAGCGGAGTTCTGAGTAGAGGCCACGTTTAAAAAGAAGACAACACCCAACTGACTCTTCTGTGACACAGCAGACGCTATTGTTGAGCGCCTTCTCACGAGATGTCCGCAGTATAATGAGCAGAGAGCCCACTTGCGGTATAAGTTGAGCCCCTTAGATGTGATTTTTCTGTACCCAAAATATTCGGCCCATGGAGGGCCCCAGAGGTGTTCTTTGAAAGCCTAGGGGACTTCCTTATAGACAGCAGCCTAATTATTTGATTTTATATGTATATTTTTGCGAATTCTACCCACATTAAGTATTTGCTTTTGGGTCTACTAGAATAATACGAAATTCATATGTTGCCGTATAAAGCTTCATTCCGACGCTGGAAAAATTCAGCGATCGAGGGTCACCGCCATCAACTTATCTGCTTCCTCCACACGCGCGACGTGATTGGGCGGCACTCATTCACGCAATGCTCGTCCACCGAATTTGATCCGACGTGTGAATCCATCTTAATAAGCTTTTTAATGCGGCGCTGGCATGAACTTCTATTAATTAAAGCGAGTGCACGTGGGACCCTTCTTGTGGTTAGCGTTATTTTTTGTCTTGTTAATGTTTACTGTTTCTAATGCGAAACATTGTGTAATTTAGGGACTTAGAATCTATCTATCTATCTATCTATCTATCTATCTATCTATCTATCTATCTATCTATCTATCTATCTATCTATCTATCTATCTATCTATCTATCTATCTATCTATCTCGTCGAGGTCCTTTTTTAACTGCATCAACTTTAATTAGTTTTTAATTGGTTCAGCGTACGGATGACATGTATGCATGACATGAATGACATAGCATGACATGAATCTCATGATCAAGTCTCTTACGCCATTGTGATACCGTCGTGGCCATTTCTTTAACTGGATTTTTATCAGAATATGTATGACCTGCATTTATGACAAGCGTGGACGACATAAATCGCATGACAAAATTGACATGCATGCATGATATGCGAGTCATGACATCACATGAATTTCATTCATTACTTGCGCATGACATGACATGAGCAGCCAGACTGACATGATGTGCATGACATGACAACATGAATGACAGTATGACATTCATGACACAACATGATGTCGCTTTGCTTCTGTCGTCACACGGAGGCTCGCGAACACACACAATTGCTTACTTTACACAAACACGTTCGCCCATCTGGTTACTCTTTGAAGAGCCTCGGATGATGCTGGATAGCCAGGTGCTCGCAAAATGCTTCGCATAACATCGATTCACACAACACGAGGGATCCGCATTTCTTTTTTCTGTAGACTTAGTATATTTCTGTGTACTTGGTATGTGGTATGTGTATCGGTGTTGTATAGGGAAAGGGGATGCCTCAATTTCTTAATTGTTTCTTCGGATAGCCGGATATGATGCAGCCTAGTTTCGTGTTCATCAACAGTTATTAAGCAAACGGCTACAAGTAGAGTCCTCAGTAAAACATTTGCAGCTGGGAGTTTTGTACTGCGAGGGGTGAATTACTTCATTCTCAAACTAGATTCTCTCATTTAAAATAAGTAACATTCCTGCTGTGTATGCTAGTTGCGCGAAGCTGGGAAAGCTTCCTCAGCTTTCATCAGTTCTGGTTAGGGTTCCACAGAGCGTAATAGCGAATGAAATTCGTCGCTATACCCTATCTGTCAGCGCAATGCTGTAAGGACTGTTGCATGTTGTTGCCTGTCGCGGTGACCATTCAAGGGTGGTGTTATCAAAAACGGCACCATGAGCAAATTCAGCAACTGTGCACCAAGAAATCTGCCATTTATATTCCAGTCCTCCGGCACAATTGTTTGCTATGTTCTTGCCAACTCTCTGTTCCAATACCAGGAGTAGATGAAGAAAGATCGCCAAAACTTTCGCGTCATACGCGAATACGAGTTTGTGACACTCATCCAATTCGCTATGCCGCGTCTCCATTCATATCATCCGAGGTGTAAGAGGAACACGCGCGTGCCGCATGCGTGAGCGTATAAGCTGCAGGGTATACACACGCGATGCCCGATCGCGCTCTTTGACGCGTCCACCTGGTGCGAGCATAGACGCCGTGAAATGCGGAGCTCAATCTCAATCCGGCGAGTATATCAAACCGCGCGTGCCACAGAATATGCGCGCGCTCCAGACTACAGCCGATTGTTCGGCGCCCTTTCTCCGCAAAACCACGAGAGCAGCTTTGCGAACCCCCGGGCCGCGCTCCGTGAATCCGATTAAAAGTGCGCGCACCCCACTTGCACACTGGGGCGTCACCGCTACGCGCTTTGCATCGCATGCACGCGCTTCCATCGGCGCCCTGCCGCCGCGAATGCGGCAAAACGCGCCCATGTAACGCCATAAAATTTATTGGGGCCACCATCGCCGAGCTGGCCCCAGCGGAACGCTTATTCGCAATTAGAGGCTTTCAACCGCGGCCCCGCTCTGATCTGCTTCCCTCCCCACTGCCCTTTTAACTCGCCACCATGGTAACTGTTTGCAAAGGGACCGCAAACGCATGGAGCGCGCTCCCTGACCACGCTTACTTCGCGCTCATTGCTGATCTTAACCGAATCGGGATTAAATCACGACCCTGTACACGTCACCGTGGAGATCCCTTCTATGCGGTTGGCCTCCTTGTTCCACTTTAGCTATTTATTGGCTCCCGCTGCTGGAAGTGCTCAGTCCGGCATGCTTCGCGAAGTGAACGGCAGAACGTGATTATCTGAGTTTGCATGAAGTATGATAAATGCTGTGCATGCAGTTCAACGGATATAACGCAGCGTCGAATTTATTTGTATTTAGCTAACCCACAAAGCAGTATGAGTACAGAAGTTTGTAGCGAAAATACGAACTTGTGTGGGGATCGAGATGCCTTCCCGCGCCTCATCCGCCAGCTCGCGCATGGTGACGGCCATTTGCCAACTTCCTCACACTCTAGGATTGTCTTTTATTTTTTCTTTATTATTATGCTATGTTCTGAAAGTCAAATAAGCTCAAGTTATTTTTCAACGCATTCTTTTGTTTCGCCAAGATGACATAAGTACACACTAAAATGACGATAAATTTGTGTTGCCTCTGCCTTCATGACAGCAATCGGCACGGTCAAAGGCGAGCACTTACTAAGGAGCACTTACTAAGGCTTACATTTAAAGATGAACGCCAAACCGACACATTGATGTCGCATGCTTTGAATGATACTGAGGATATTCCTGAGGCGCGATCTTCAACTCGAGCGCGGAGCGTACGCGCACACACACACACACACACGCACGCGCACACGCGCGCACACACACAAATAAGAAAAAGAAAAAGCGGCGATCGTAAACCATCCTATACCAGTCGACCTCGCACTGCCGCCTGCGGCAAGCCGGACGGACCACGGGGGAATTACGCGACAATGGCGCTGATGCGGATCAAAAGACTGCGTGGTGTGCACCGGGAGCAGACACAGAGGCGTTATGGCAACGTCATGGCTTATTCCTCTCCCCTCCCCCGAACCAGGGTTCTTCTTCCTACTCCCGTCCCTAGTACGGCGCCGTGTAGTTAGTTTGCAACAAGGGCATTGTCTCCTACAAAGCGGTCCCCAACGTTGCGCTCGCTGCAACAAGAAAGCGAGGCCAGCGAGGGGTATAGAATGTAAAACGAAGGCCAGCATCACGCAGCCTGAAGAGAAGCACCGATTCAGCTGCTCAGGCGGAGACTATAGTTTCTGCGCCGATGCGCTACTGTTCCGAAGCGGTCGTGCTTTGTAGCCTTCGTGTGCTGCGTTCCTGATGGGGAGGACATTGGGGGATGATCGAGCCACACGTGTGGGGAGATGTACGGGCCCCCGGTCCGAGCCGGAATCCGGGACCTCCCATCAATCTGTATCAAGCGGCTTAGGGGGCGGCCTAGGGGAGGGAGATGCTGTGGGTGCTGTTTGAAACGAGCCTTTCTTTCGTTTTGCCTGCTTTTCTGTGCTACGACGCATGCTTCGCTTGTGCCGTGTGTTCGTATTTTTGTTCTGTTTAACGTGGCACCTGGCGCTGCTGACGTCGCGCAGCTCAGTGGGAAGCTTACCGCAAATGTACTCTGCTGCACGCCAGGCCGCGTGTCAGTCCTCGAGAAGTTGTTAGCACGCGGTCGCCAGTCTGGGTCGAGGAGTGTGCTCGGCGCTCCATCGTATTGTGTTGGACGCTGCGTCAGGCCGGGAAGGCAAGCCACTGTAGCTGGTGAATGACGAGTCGAGAGGATGAAATGTATGTCGTGCGGGCATTTCAGAAGCTGCACCAAAGTGCAGTCGCGACGTTTACGGCGGCAAGCCGGCGAGAGCTTTGGTCTTCGGTGTTGTGTTCCCCGAAAAAAAAGAAAGAAATACATATATATATATATATATATATATATATATATATATATATATATATATATATATATATATATATATATATATATATATATGTCGCCGCACTCATATTCAGCTTAATTCGATCGCGATTAACAATATAATTTATTGATCCTTCTTTCAGAGGAACTGGTTGCAACACGAAAGTCAAGCGTCTAATCGTAAGAAGCAGTGGCCGCTTAGTTAGACATTCCCAAATAGAGGCATGTAAATGTGCAGTCTTATATTAATTACAGTTTCACTCGAAAGGCGAAGCAATGGCAGCGATAGCAAGCACGCGAGGCCTGTGCTGCGACTCACTGTAAACCGCACCCGGCAGGGTTACCAGGCGTTGTAAGTTGGTAGAGGGAGGTGGGGGGGGGGGGGGAATCCGTCGAAACTGGTTAGTTAGAACTGTGGTGGCATCGCGGCGCGTGCGCGCTCGTACACCAGTTTGGGTCATAAATATAAACCAACTAGGCGCCAGTCAACGTGTTTTAGACATGTTCAAAGTTGAGCCGACGCGCGAAAATGGTTATGATCATAATTCATTGGCATCACCTTCGAAACGGTACTCTTGCATTTAGTCAATATATCCTTAATCATTTATTGCTACCTTAAAACATGTATATCTGCCTTGTGCAATGCCTGTAACGGATTCAATCCTATTAATCTCTTTCCTGATTTTCTTGAAGCTATGCTCTAAGTGGGGGGGTCTCTTGGTTATCTCCACTGATGACTGGTTAATGCTTCCATCCACTTCAAATACCATCGCTTCTAGAACATGGACGTTTACTATACGGGTCTCGCTGGGTGAATACCTTCCCATTCCATAAAATAGGCTGAATGTTCTGAGGATGTTTTCTACAGCAGACACAAACCTCATCCTGCTGCGAATATTTGCTTAGGTACGTTTTTGAGTTAAGGCTTTCAGCTCGGGCCTCAAATAACAAGGCGTTGTCCTTTGTGTTGTCGTACAGCTTTTCCTTTCTGCTTTCTTCCTTGACATTCTTGTAAATCTCCATGTTTTTTCGTTTCTTTGTTTCCATCCTTTGCAACCAATTTAATGTGTATGTTTCTCTCCCCCCACCCCTTCTTTTTTTGGGACGTTTCCAGGTTGTCTATCTAAACTTTCAATTACCCTGTACTTGGCCGCCAACTTTCTTGACCTCTTCCGCCGTTCTCTGTCCACAGTTTGAGGCACAGATATTTGTGCACTTAAGCCATCCATGTATTTCCCTCTATGCGCCTTAGTGTTTCTTCAAAACTAATCTTGCTCTGCTCTTCAAAAAAAAGACCCATCGCATGCCACCCTGCGCTGCCTCATTTGTGGTTCTGCCGTTGGCTCCAAAAGCGAACCGGTCTACCGATCTTTCCCTGTCCCGCCTGTCCCGTCTTCTTCCTTGCGATTGTCTACAAAGCGCATCCAATCTTTCCAAATACAATGAACCAACTTGCCCAACAACGCATCCTGCTATACCGGTCTTTGGTAGAGTTCCCATCTCGACAATATAACCAATTTTGAGCATAGAATTATATTTGGGAACGTTAGCACTGGAACCATTACTCCATTTCCAGATATCTCGCACCCCCTCGAATTTATTGTAGCCCCAAGCTGCTGTGCGTTTCATTATTGCTGCATTTCACGTCCCCTTCATTCCTAATTTATGTTGGTGGATGTTTGAGTATAAGTATTTCCATCGTTTATGCGCACCCCGAGGTAATTACACCGGGTGTCGCACGAAACTTGAGCCAAACTTTAAAAATATGCAAATGCCACACAGAGCTGGACAGGATCAAGGTAATGTTGTTTGCCATCGCTTCGAGATACTCAGATTATCTTTTGCATTCTGCCTAATTACATAATTATTCTTAATTATTTAATCATCCTTTCAAACATTATAATTAGATAAGAAGAGTCAATAGAAAATTGTGGAGCAACATGAAAAACTGCCGATACTGCTTTCTGCGGCACAAGACCTGATAAGTCTTTTTCCGAGCGTGAGAGAAGCCCGCAAATACACGCAAAATTGCGACTTTACTAGCCACTTGAGGCACCTTGGGTGCATTCGCGGCCTTCTTTTACGTTTGGAAAAACACTTTTATGTATAGTGCCTCGTCCTGTCAGTCGCGCGGTAATTTTTCGTGTATTCGCGGGCTTCTTTCATACCTGAAAAAAAAATTGAATTAAATTCTGGCGTTCTACGAGCCAAAACCATCATTTGATTGTGAGGTGCGTGGTAGCTGGGCACTCCAGATTAATTCTGGCCACCAGGGGATCATTGCGTTGACCTGAGCGTTTTCGAATTTCGCCCCCATCGAAATGCGGCCGCCGCTGTCGGGATTCGATCCCGTTACCACGTGCTTAGCAGCGCAACACCATATAGCGACTAAGTCGCCGTGGCGGGTTAAAACAGTTTTGTGTAGCACGTATTGAACAACAGAAAGCTGTAACGGAAGTTTTTCATGTTGCTCTGGAATTTTATCATTCACACTTTTCATCTAATTATAATATTTGAGAAGTCAATTAATTAAGACTAAATATGTGATTAAGTGGAATGCAAAAATAATCTGAGTGTCTCCCAAACAATATTACATTGGTTCTTTCCATCTATAGGTGGCATTTGCACATTTTTAAAGTTTGGCCCAAGTTACGTGGGGTACCCTGGGGCCCTATAACGTAAAACAATTCCAATATGTTTCTATTCCAATCTCCTGACGTCAAATTTGCGTAACCACCAACGCATGCAACGGGCGGTCACCCGCAGGGTTCTCTGAACAGACCAATCAAGCGCTCTCCTCGTTCATAGGAGGTCACTTTTGTTTGCTTGAAAAACGAATAACATTGCTTACACTGAGCGGCTTGTCGTATCTAATTGGGTGACAAGAGGCGAGGAGAACGCTCAAGTGGAGAGGGATTCGATTGGGCCGAGCCACTGCACTGAAAGTCGATAACCGGATGAAGAGGGTGGGGCCAGGGTCTGCGATTGGTCGGCTTTCCCTTACTTGGCTTGCGGTGGCTGGTCGAAAATCGCGACGGCATGCAACGGAAGCTCAAGAATGCCGCTAAAACGGACCCTCAGCAAAGAGGAGTTGGCAGAATGAGGGAGTAAACGTACCGAAAATGCTCGAAAACGTTATACGGCCACGCAAGAAGCTTTATTATACGCAAATACGCCTATGCTCTCCGGCAGGTGCGAATAGCCCGCGTCTGAGTGATCGCCGGCACCCATCTTCTGTTCCTTTCGGAATGGGGCAGCCTGCGGCTATTCCGAAGAAAATTCAGTTTTGTTCGGCATATTAATGCATCTTTATCGCGTACACGTCACTTTGACGCTGTGAGTTCTTGAGGTTTTGTGACGTCGCGTGACAGGCAGGTGAAGTGGGTTCAGCCCGAAAGCTTTTTACCAATAGCCGAGGGCTAATGGCGAAAAGGGGTCGAATCAGAAATAACTGTTTTTCTTTTTTCTGTCAAATGATGCATAATCAGTGTGTACACATCATATCAGATGGGGAGGTATCGCGGTTTTCGTGACGTCGCGTGACAGACAGGTGAAGTGGGGATGGTCGAAAAAAGTTTTTGACCAATCGTGGAGGTCTGATAGCAGAATTGGAATAGAAAAGTTTGGAATAGTTTTACGTTATAGCGCCCCTGTATTGCTTAACTATGCGTATTACATGCTGTTGAATTGACACTACGTCATTACTCGTCTGTTCATAAAAGATCACAATTACCTATTTCTCTGCGCTAAAAATTAAGGTATAGATATGTCGCTTCATTCCCACACGTACTCGCAAGTCTCTGTAAATTCCTTGCATTGTCCGCTAGCATAGCCCTATGTCGTCCGGATGCATCAGTTCGGGAACCTTCCCACTCCACTGGTCCGTTATGCACGTAGAATAAATCAAACCCTAATTCAGTGTTTTCCAGCCGTATTTTTGCGACCTTAACATAAACTGTGAACAACAACGGATACAGATCTCCTTGCTTCAGTCCTCGGTGAATTTTCACTAGTTTTTTTTTTTTTGTCTTTTCCGCCTTTCCAAACGATTTGTACACAGTTATCCCTATAAATCTCCCTCGGCAGCTGAACAAAATTTATCGTCTATGCCCTCGTGTTTGGGAATATCCCAGCAATTTCTTCTCTATAGGCCTGGTGTCGTCAACGCCCTTAATATCTAGACTTGCTATTCATAAAAGTCTATTCTGAGCTATTGAAATCTCTATGCAGCGAGTTAATACAAATACATATATTATTCTCTCAGCGTATCTCGATCTTAACCCATCCTGTAGTTCCTCCAATATAACATTTTTTCTCCACCTACTTCGACAACTCTAAGTATACGGCTTGCATGGCCATTCTACATATCACCGACGTTATTGTACGATCTCGTCTTATTGTTATCACTTTTGCCTTTACACATAAAGTTCATCCGGCTTTCACGCCACCGAATCGGAATTTGCTTCGTTTTAATACTTTCTATATGTCGCTAGTCAGCTGTGCCGAGCTCTGAGGACTCGCCTACTTGATTAGCTGTTTGGGATTTTATCTAGGGCTGTTGCGCCCGATTTCACGTACCGCGCTGTCGCGGGTAGCCAGGCTTAGAACGAGGTCAACATCCACAAAAACCCATTATGTGCTTTCCACGAAATTGTTTCCCATTATAGACTAGGCAGGAGGACATTTTCACCCCCTCACCCCTAATTGAACAAACCTCAGGCTAGCACACTCAGACTCTTGCAAACCCGTTCGTATCCCACTCCTCGGTCCCTTAACAGTATAGATCCTGACCACCCACAGTCGCGCCCTAAATGTGGTCATGACTCATGCTATTTTGAACGCATGCTCTGGCTGTGCCCAGCCCTTAACGCCTCTCCACCAATCACGAAGGAACAATGGCAGGAATCTCTCAAGAGCAGCAATCTCCACATTCAACTCCAGGCTGCCCAGAGGGCCCACGACATTGCGGCGGGACTTCATCTCCCAGTCCCATTGTGGGCGGAGCCACCGACTTGATCTTCGGAGGCCTTCGGTTTTGACTCCCCAAGATCTCAGTCCCTCAGGACTCAAATAAAGTTCTTGTCATGTCATGTCATGCTGCCGTTTTATTAGCGACAACTTCATCTCATTATTTTTTTCCCAGTTTACCGCCGTTATCGCAGCAGCGCCTGGGCAGCGCAACTTGTCGTGATGTCGTGATCAAACATGGCGGTGCTCACGGGAGCCACAGAACTGTAGGAAACTCTATGATGGGAGGACAGTATTTCTACGCGTGGGCAAATCCGTAAAAGTAAACCCTCAATCATCAATTTCTTTATCAATATACCGGGTTATTTTTGATGGAAATACAATTTTTCAAATAATATTTATCCGATGTTGGGGCGGTTTGTTCACGCGTTTACCATTGATCCCTTTCGACGCGGTGAACACTGAGTGAATAAATGAATGAATCAACTAAAATATGTTATTATTCAGTTACTGTTTTTAAGTCATCTGATTAAGCCAGTTTAACAGGTTTAAGCCGTTAAATGAGGAACATAGTTTATGCTGGATAAATGTTTTCCATCGAATCGTACATCTAATTACACAAAAAAGTAAAATTCGACTTTACAAAAAAAATTTGGGTTTTCAACTAGGCCTAATACTTTAAAGGAACGTTGTTATGACAAGTAAAAGCTGTGGAGCGTTTCAACTCCAAAATGTCTGCTCAATACGTCTTTTAGAGAAAAATAATGCAGGATCAGTGCAAATGTTGGAATATATATGTGAAACGAACCTTAGTCGAAGTGGTTAATTCAATGGATTAGCGGTGACGCTGGGGTAACGTTACTGGGTAACGCTAATACAACTAATGCAACGTGAACCTCGTGGAATGTTTAGGTTTACCACCACGAAGGTCGCAACTTGATTGTTATGCAACCTTTGTGTTTGTGCACTGCATCGTTCCCCAGCCAAGTCGAAATGTAAACTCCAGACCAGGTGGATGCACGATGTGAGACGCATACGCAGATATGACATTGCAGTGACGAAGGCGATCGATGTACGATGCTTGTTGAGGGAATTATCGTCATGAGAAGTGTATGCCTAGAAAAGTGCGACAGTATCACGCAACATTTAGGCATTCTGTACCTCTTGGGTCGCAGTGGGACATACCCATTCTACAAGAGTGGCCAAGAACGAGCACAGCCCGTGTGAGACATATCTCTAAATCAAGGAACATACCTTTATTCTAAGAATCCGTCAAATATGATAAACCATTACTTTAACAGATCGGTGTGCTTTGTGACGGAAGTCATCTTTTTTTGGAACGAAGATCAAGATGGTGTTCATATTTGATGAGCACATAAAAAACTATATAAGCGACTATATATATATATATATATATATATATATATATATATATATATATATATATATATATATATATATATATATATATATATATATATCAGCCTGGTTACGCCCACTGCAGGGCAAAGGCCTCTCCCATACTTCTCCAACAACCCCGGTCATGTACTAATTGTGGCCATGTCGTCCCTGCAAACTCCTTAATCTCATCCGCCCACCTAACTTTCTGCCGCCCCCTGCTACGCTTCCCTTCCCTTGGAATCCAGTGCGTAACTCGTAATGACCATCGGTTATCTTCCCTCCTCATTCCATGTCCTGTCTGCCAACTAGGATGTCATTACCTCGCGTTTGTTCCCTCACCCAATCTGCTCTTTTCTTATCCCTTAACGTTACACCCACCATTCTTCTTTCCACAGCTCGTTGCGTCGTCCTCAATTTGAGTAGAACCCTTTTCGTAAGCCTCCAGGTTTCTGCCCCGTAGGTGAGTACTGGTAAGACACAGCTACAGCTATTATACATTTTTCTCTTGAGGGATAATATATATATATATATATATATATATATATATATATATATATATATATATATATATATATATATATATATATATATATATATATATCGACAAACACATCCGCCGAAATAGTGACCGACCCAAGCGGCAGCGACGCTAAACCCATGAAAGTACGCAAAGAAAACTTCGCCTAAAAAATTGAACTGTATATATAGGATTTAACGTCCCGAATCGGCACACTGAATCATAAGGCACGCCGCAGTGTAGGGTTCAGGATTGATTTTGACCACTTGTTTTTTTTTACCGACCACCCAAAGCATGATACACAAGCGCTTTTTCCATTCAACCTTTATCGAAACGTGACCACCGCGCCCGGGAATCGAACCGGCAACCTCGTGTTTAGCAGCACAGCGCCGTCCACTAAGCCACCGTAGTGGGTAACGTGCCCTTGCGTTGTCTACTAAAATTTATTCAGCCATTGTACCGAGCGAAATGCAGTTTTGTAGGGAATGTCTGGCTCGTATAATTGTGGACAATGTGTGCGAAAAGTTAGAAGCTGGCGATATAAGTAGTTGCGTTGCGAGACTTTCTGCTAAGCGCGCTTTCGATCTTTATGGCTCGTTTAACATTACGTAACTGTATAACTCTGTGGCGTACATGGGGATCATACTTGCTAGGAATAAAGTATGTTTTATGTAAAAATATTTGTGGCAAAAATTTAAAAGCAAATGGAAGTGTCTTGAATCATATGAAGCTAGGTAATCTACTTGTGGTTCCTCTTGATGCTTCCAGTAGGACGAAAGCATCCGACATTGGCGAATTGTACTTGTAGGCTTATTGAGGGAAAACTTAGTAGGAAAGAAATTGACAGGAACAAATCGCCTCACTGCCAAGAAAAGGGTCCAAGGAACGTGCCGGGCATGGTGCCTCTGCATCTCTAGAATTTGGGTTGCAGTTCTCTAAGTTCTAACAACTATGTCGGGCTTTCGTTTCTTGTTTGATGTTTCAGTCCCCATGCTACATTTTTCACCAGTTTAAGGCTCGAAACAGGGTTTACTGTGTCCGTCCGTGCTTTTCATTACTCCGTCTTCGTGACCTCGACATAGTCGGCTTCACCATCATGCTCCACGTAGTGCAGAAAAACAAAACTTCGCGCACCTCATGTATCGAACTCATGCTCCTGCGACAGTGTGCATTTGAGGGCCAGACTGCCACCGTGGCCGGACAACGAGTGCGCAATCGCGCAGCTTTCGCATTTAGCATTTAGTGCGGGCTTTCGTGCGTCACGCTAACTGTGAAATAAAGCGTCTCTGCGTGTATTTCGTAAATCAAAGCTGGCGATACTGCTGCAGACCAACGCTCTATGCATTGCAAGGAAGTTGCTCTTGAAACGAACTAAATGTTTTCTGCTTTCCTGCTGCCGCTTGTCCTCCTTTCGCAGAATCTTCCTCAAATATTCGTCGCAACAACTTGTTTTAATTTTATTAACCTCCGATCACCTTTCTTTTTTTTTTTTTTTGGTTCTGCGCAGCTAAGTTGGGTGCCAGCCACGGGACCAACCTATCAGCTCTCCATAAATTCAATCATGCATCCGGAAGGCTGCGCTTCTAGAGATGGGAATCGTAGTGCGCTCTTTTAGAGCGCAGTTCTTGGGCGCCCGTTCCTGGGTTGAGCGTTGCCGTTCCTTGGCGTAACCGTGCGAATGCGCTCGGGCCACTGCTGGCGCGTTCGGGGTCGTCTTCTTCCACAGCTGACTCCGATGCCGCTCACCATGCCAGCATTCCCATACTGCCCCTCCCACTGCGAAGGTACTGACGGCACTGGCTCACTGCCAGTGGGTGCGGTGATTTCTGTCTCAAATTCTTTGCCTCAATACATTGCAAAACGAAAACACGTATGCAGCTGTGCTGAAATTTCGCATTACGGAGCATAGGAAGCTTCTTTTTTACCGTAAAATGACATTCTGCGGTGATTGTGCATCCTAATGGTTATATTTTGCTTGTTTGGCCCATTTCTTTCTTTCTTTCTCTCTTTCTTTCTTATTCGGAGATGGTATTACATCCTTTTATCCCATAATAGCTTTATATCCTAACGCACGATTAACTAGGGCAAAAAAGAGAGAGACGGGAACACATGTAGCGCTGACATTCAATTGATACTATAGGGCAAACTGCGCTTGGTGCATTGGCATAACCACCCTGATACATATAACCTGAGAGTGCACTGAGCACCCTCATAGGCCAAATAACAGCAACACGGTGGAGCAGTGGGAGGCACAGCTCGTGCGCTCCGACCAGGCAGCTCAAAAGTCCTTAATTAGCCAGGTCAATCATGCGGCAGAGGCCAGTGGGGCCCTGGACTGGGAGGATCCGACCACCTCTCCTTAAAATATTTGCCAGTCTAATAAAGTTCCCCCCTTCTCCCTCCTCTCATATATACATATATATAGTCATGCCATAAGAAGCCAACAAACACTGACACCAAGGGCAACATAGGGGAAATTTCTTGTGCTTAATAAATAAAACAAAGAAACGATAAATAAATGGCAATTAAAGTGGATGGAAAAACAACTTACCGCAGGTGGGAACCGAACCCACAACCTTCGCATTTCGCACGCAAAATGCGAAGGTTGTGGGTTCGGTTCCCACCTGCGGCAAGTTGATTGTGCTTGGTGTTGTCCTTGGTTGTCCTACGTTGTCCTTGGTGTCAGTGTTTTTTTGGCTTCTTATGGTATGATTATTAAAAATCGGGCCCCTCGGTTAACCCCCTTGCTTCTCGTTTATATATATATATATATATATATATATATATATATATATATATATATATATATATAGGAAGGGAGAGAGAGAGAAATGAGAAGCACAACTTCACGGTTATTTTTGTTGCAGAAAATAGCGCCAGCCTTTCCTCCTTCCCCACAAGAACCACTTCTCTCTCTGGTTTATTTACTCAACAGTATCGGTCGGTGGACCAACAGTGGTTTTATGAGAAAAATAGTTGGCATGCCACACACCAAAGCATAGTCACGATCCACGACTTGGTACATCTCAGGCTTTCTTGACCTCATTGCAGCGTGTGGCATGCTTGCTACGTTATTCAAAAATTTTCAAGATATATATATATATATATATATATATATATATATATATATATATATATATATATATATATATATATATATATATATATATATATATATATACACGCACGATGGGACACACCTGAGTGCGTCCGCGTCCTTAAAAGCTATAGCTCCGGGGCTCCTCTCAAATACACCAGAGAGGAGGCAACATTTTTCTCAGTAGCCGATGCACCAATTTGATGAGGTTTATTACATTTAAAAGCAAGACTTTAAATATAGTGACTGTCTCAAACGGATTTTGAATTAGGTGATCAATTATTTTATTAAAAATTGTTAAACATCGCAAACTTTCATAAACTGAAGCTATCGAGTTTACAACCCTCTAACTCCGCATCCAAAAACGATGTCATAATTCGGTCAACAAATCTAATAGTACATCGAAGGCGGACCAAATTCAGGTATAATACATGTCTCTCAATTCAATGACTTATATTTGAGAACTGTTGCATAATCCTTGTAAGCAAAGTAACAAATTCACGTAAGATATAAATTGATATATCAAATTTGTCCGCTTTGGATGTTCTTACGGATGCAGTTCACAGAACTGTGGTATGTGTTCTTGGTGCAGAGCTATGAATTTGTAGACTTCATGCAGCTATTTTTTCTAACTTGAAGGTTTTTCAAAATTCCTTTTATAATGTTCAAACCTTAAATCAAAATTACACTTCTAAATGTCACTAGAATTTAACCGTTGCTCTCAACTCCAACAAATTTCCTCAAAAGTGGCTGGGCTTATCTCAGGAAAGAGGTTCTGATTTTTGCATGTATTTGAACAGGCGGCGTCGGAGATGGGCCTTAGCTAAAGCTACCTCTTAAAGACGAATCGAGATCAAGTTCCCGCCCGCGACACCAGCACCGATAGCTTCCCTATAGCAGGCAGATTAATTATATATATATATATATATATATATATATATATATATATATATATATATATATATATATATATATATATATATATATATATATATATAATTCTAGGGCTTTGCTGCTTGTCAGGGACACCGTAGCAGATGACTGCGGATTACTTTTGACCGCCTGGGGTTCCTTAACGTGTACCTAAAATCTAATGATATCTTGACTAGTCGCCTGCACCCTCCGAATCAGAGCCGGGCAGATCCGCCCTTCCTCGAACTCATAAGCAGAGGACGAGCGTGCAAGCCAAACGTGTGATTCGCTCTCGGATGAGGAAGTGGCAGAGGCGAAACCACGTGACTGCAGCAAACCTATAGCGAAAGTTCCCAGCGCTGCCGCGGAACATGGCGGACGCGTCGCTGGGACGCGGGTTCGTTGAGACGTCAGTATGCAGTGATCAAGGTAACGGTGCACCGTCGCCAACATCGGCGACGCTGTGTTTGGATGACGTGGCGTGAAACGCTCTCAATCTGGACGACTGCTCCGACGACAGGACTCGAAGTGCCTGAGAGCGCTCGGCGCGGGAGGAGAGCGATCGAAAAGAACCAGCCGAATGCGAGGCACGCGTTATTTTTCGACCAGTCGAAGACAACGCGGCTCGCGAAAGCAGTCTATAGCGCCCTCCCAAACCGCCAGCCGAAACTGCCAGAAGTACACGAAGGTTCATGCATTTCGCCCCCGTCGAAATGCGGCCACCGCAGCCGCGATCGCGCCCACGACCTCGAGCTCAGCAGCGCAATGCCATAGCCACTGGGCCCTCGCGGCAGGCAGCGATCAGATTGGAACGTCGAGGGTCGCATCTTGCCCTGTCGAAGCTACCGCGCTCCCGTTTGCGTTGGAGCGCATGCTGCTACTGGTTACGCTTGCACGATGACAAGCGTGGCCTCGTCATCCCGCAAGCCTCACTGCCGGAACCGCCTCCAGTACACAAAACACCGTGACCCGGCAGGGAAATTCTGCCTATGCCCCGCGGAATTCGCAGATCACAAGCAACATGGTGCATGTAGATTGAGCATTTTCCTTTTCGCATGCCCACGTTTGATCCATGTGGCGTCGTAAATTCAATGTGTCTTACATGCACAGATATAAAGTTTTGCAAGCTCGCTATGGTGCGGGCATGCCCACTCAATGGACCTCGATCGGCCTTTCATAAACAGCGTAACGCCACTCGTCGCTTGCAAACCGAAGTGCTAGACGTCTGCAAAGAGCTAATGGGCAAAACATTGCCTTCGCGCCATGGCTGCTATGACATCTGCTGCGATTAATTTGTCTGAGGGCGTGAGTTCGCTGCCGGAAGCTGCTCGGCGGTCGTACGTCGAGAAGCTGTTCGCCTGCGGCCAGCAGTACCCTGATTCTTCCCTTAAAGACAGCTGGAAAATAGATCCGAAGTGTTGACGGAACGTGAGATTCAGCGACATGTGGGGTGAGTTTTACGGAATTTTTAAAAATAGCCTGTTGCACATAGCATATTTCCGGTCCTTGAGCGGGATTAGTGAGAGAGGCGGACATTTACTTGCACGAGAAATAAAGAAAGACACATATTCAGCAAATTAACAAAATTTTACTAATTAGCTTCATAAGTTACCGTACAGCTCATATTGCAGCTTACGAATTGTAGCCAGTGAGTTTACAAGGCTTATCCACTTGGAATTAATTTACAGAATGAGACTAGTTTTGAGATATGTGCCATCAAACTCGCCGCAATAATGCACCGTTGTTCCACTTTTACAGTGCAGCACTTAGGCGCCCGTTTGTGGGTTGAGCGTCGGCGTCCCACACCGTAACCGCGCGAACGCGCTCGTACCACTGCTTGCCGATTCCGTCATTGTCTTCTTCCACAGGTGCTGGCTCCGATGCCGCTCATCATGCCAGCGTTCCAATGCTGCCCCTCCCTCTGCGAACGCGCGGACGGCACTGGCCCACTGCCATTGGGTGCCGTGATTTTGGTCTCAAATTCTTTGCCTCAGTATATCGCGAAATGAAAACACGTGTACATCTGTTCTCATATTTCGCGTTAGCGAGTATCGTAATCGTCGGAAATCTTTTTGTTTCACAAAGTGCTCTTTTATGCAATGAAGCACAAAAGTAACTGGAACGCATTTCGGCCCACATTTTGGGAAATAAGTCGAAAGTAGCAATTCTGGCAATTCATTACAAGTGGATACGCCTTGTAAGCTCACCGGCTACAATTCTTAAGCTGCAACATGTGCTATAAAGTAGCTAATTAAGAAGCAAATTAGAGAAATTTTGTTTATTGGTTGAATACATGTTTCAATTTCTCGTGCTAGTAGTGCCCGCCCCTTTAAGTAATCCAGCTCAAAAACAAAAATTATGCTGCCACAGTCGATTTTAAAATTATGTAAAACTTAAAAATGATCACCCCGTATATGTCTCCCACGTGAACAAGCTTGGTCCATGCGCTCTGGGTGCAGTTAAATCATACCACTCGCTTAAGCCGTACGGCTTTGCCCTGGAGGGACATCTGCGGACATTTGGTTGAGCTCACTGAGCATTGAGGATGTAGACAATTGACGTCTACGATCTCGATAAAGGAGATCGATCACGGTTGAATGGGTCTGGATTGAGCAAAATTGCGATGGTAAATGCCTTTCAGCGCTCTATCCGGATCTGGCTCGGTCGCGATCGAACATGCCCGTTTGATCGAACAAGACAGAGGTACACAGGAAGATGTAGACCTAAAGCCATCGACAATAGTCGGTCAAAAGATGTCCGTGTAGCTAATGTTTTGACAAGGGGACTTGTGATTATCCCTTGTCGAAATACTGGCTACGACGACATCCCTCGCTCCACCACTGTTGATCGATGTGCTGATAAAATGCTTCGTCACAAAGTTCCACATCTGCTAAGCAGCTAGGAACAGCTGGTTTGAACGCTAACTAAATTGTATTTTCTGTTACTTACCTTCGCTCTGTTATGCAGTGTGTGTCTTTGTTCTTGTTGCCTCGAATAGTAAAAGCAGAAAAGCCTACAACAGTTATTCAACTCACGTCACTACAGATATTTCTCCAAGTGGACATCCTTTGCAAGGAAAACCAAACCAGTCAATCCACTACTTAACCTACTATATACATCAAATGCCTTCTTAAATCCAAAACATTGCGGCACATGTTTATATTGGAAAGTTGAAAGGAAATTATTTAACATCCAGTTCCATGTTTCTGCAGTTCAAAATGGCCATGTAGGTCGAAATAACTGGTGTCTCAAATTGTTCATTACAATTTGCCTGACGCGGGACCGAAAAGCACAAATCGAGGTTCAAACCATTTGTGACGCTGTATGGTGTAGTATGGTATGGTATGGTATGGTATGGTATGAAAGACTTTATTCAGGTCCTTGAAGTGGTGCTAGTTTCCTAGTCCAAAGCGGGCCGCTCCCACGTTCGGACCGAAAGGCTATAGCCTCTCGACCGCATCGCGGGCCCGAACTGTCTGTTCTTCTAGTTCGGGGCTACGGAGAGCCGCGTCCCAACGCTCTTTGATGTCGCTCTTTGTCGCTGCATAACGCCGACAACCGCCAAAGCTTATCTTCTAAGTCTGCTACGCTACCGCATCGCGGGCAAGTGTAAGAAGCCAAGGCTGCTGGAAATATTTTGCTTATTAATAAGGGATTGAGATAGTTCCCCGTCTGCAAGAGCCTGAGAGTGAGAGCTTGTGATCTGTTTAATTTTATGTATGGAGGCGGTTATGATCTGCGCGCCAAGTAAAAGTGTTCCGTGAATTCGTTGTATGAGAGAAGATGGTCCTTGATGTACGTAACCTCCAAGCCTGGCTGCCCTAGCACCACGCGGTCTATCATCCCTCGCACAGCGCTGTGAGCCGACTCGTTGAGATTAGTCGGGGCTCCGTCAATTTCTCCCATGTGTGCGGGAAACCAAATGATCATGTGCGGGTTAAATTCCTTGCCGCTGTAGTGAGCAGTAAAAGAAAAAAGCTTCACTGCACTATAGTATACGATAGCCATACCACATGACAAAGAGGTCCACCTCGCCCGGCTGCTGAAGTGGATATGGGCCCAGTGGCGAGTTGAGCAAAGCGCCAATCGGAGTCAGCTCGTGGGATGAGGGAATTGCGGCGCCAGCTTCATTTTCTATCGCACTTTTACGTCACACAGGGGTTGGGAGGACAGTCGCGCTTCGCGTGGCCGCGTACGTGATCACGTAAATTGACCGAGTAAGCTGACACCAGTTATTTCGGTCCGCATGGCCTCTTGGAAAGGCAGAAACCCGCTATTGGACTTTTATAGCGATAATTCCCTTCAACATGTGCCGTAAAGTTTATAACTAAAGTTAATTTTATTAAATAATTTATTTAGTGAATAGATTGCTGTGTTTTTGCTTGCTAGTGATGTCCACCCGGGCAGATAATTATTCGGTAGTGACGTGATTCGAGTAAATTTTATAGGCATAAAGAAAGTGTTTGAAGTAAAAAAAGAATGACACTTATGCATTTCAATTTCTCTTGCAAATAAAGTCCGCCTCTTTGAGTATCCAGCTCAAGGATTTGACTTTGGCTATCTGCTACAGGCAATTAAAATAAAAATTGTCGTAGTCTTCGCGGAAACCCCCCGTTTAACCGCACACACATGCGCATACGCGAAGGACCACAACCACTTGCATAACGTTTTATGGAGATGCGTGTTGAAAGCTGATGACGCGTCAGAGAATGGGCACGGTCATTCGTAATCAGTGCAGTAAGCAAGGCGAAAGTTTTTTTTTTTTACCGGCAAAACATAATTCCCAAATGATGTACAGTCCCGTGTAATATGACCTGCAACACCGGTGCAACACCAGTCGAAGGGGCTCCAAGACTGTACGGCTGCGCAGACACAAGGCAGACCTAAACACAGCTTCAACTAGTGGTATTTATTAAACATCTATTTCGCATGTCAGAATCACCGCGCAGCCTTGGAGTCGCTTCGACCACGAACAAGGGTGTTGCTAGTAATATTGCACGTTACTGTACATGAACATTTTGTGTGAAACGGTTACTAACTTCTCGCAGCTGCTGTTACTGCTGTAAGTGGTACTTGCTGCTGTCACGCTCAGGTGCGCTGGGCCATTCATTATGCAATTACACAACATCAGACCATTCCGTTCAGTTAGACAGGTAACAATAACTTGCTGAAGAATGCACAGTCATGAGAATAGAGAGAGCAAAAGCAACAGAAGCTGAACCTCAGCAGCTAAGAAGACACATTAAATACATTAACAGGAAAATTTGAGTCTACAGAATCTCTCGCGTATATATGTATAGGAGGCACCCAAGGGAATTGATGCTTACACAGACTGACCCTTTCAATGGACGTAAGCGGCAAAGAATAGCTTGCCTTACCGTGACCGCCTCTCATCGAAAAGCACTGTCGGTCGGTGCTAAGCAAAAGTCGTGCTGCGGCACCGGCTGTCTTTGTCGATAGCGTGCGAGATCGCGCAACCAGGTGTTCTCATTCGGCCGTGTCCCCCGGCCAGCTTCTTCCCGATAATTCCTTTTCAGAGAATATACGTGTAATCCGATGTTTACATCGCTTATCCAGAGGTTTTCGTACTGATTCTTTTTGTTCGCCCGCTTGTACCACACCGGCAACAACGGTCGTGGAACGGCCAGGCGTATGTGTACTTATATAAACGCTCCTGGAGCTCAACCGGTGGGGGAGCGGTCAGTTCAGGCTGGACATTGCTCGCGCCCACGCAAAGGCGTTGCCAACGGGATGATCCGTCCGCTTGTCTTGCCATTGTGTTCGAGGCATGATGGATTCTCGTCTTGTCCTCTTTGCTTCTTCCCTGCGACCTCGTTGTCCCTCCCTTTTTTTCCCCGTTTCTGATCGCCATCCACACCCATCGAACATCCCGGACAGTGAAGCTTCGGGATTACCCCTCCTAACATGTTTCACGGCCACGTCAGAATATTCGACTGCGCCCCAGCGGCCGCTATTGCGTGCGCAGCGCAGTCCGGTTGTTCGATATATTCGTGCATGTGACGCTTGAGCTGAGGACAGCCGGATCGGTGTGTCTACATAGGCATTTTTTTTTCTGTAGCACGTACGCATACGGGGCTGTGTCGTGTGCAGTCGCTGACATGCTTGAGGCGACACTGAAATGTGGTCGCACCCGCCCCAAGAAATTTTTATGGCTAGCCTTCAAGCACTGTCTTCCTTTTTTCTTTCTGATTATTTGGATTGGACGCCACGAATCGGTGTACTAGATGCAAAACACAGTGCTTCAAAAATTTTAGGCGGAGGCTTTCATGGCCGATGATGGACGTATGGTACTACAGCAAATTTTTCAAACAAACATGCGCTTGACCATTAAGGTATTGTGTGCCCGAATACAAGAAACATCATTAGAATCGTTTTTATCCCATTTGTTTCGCTTTCTGCTCGCGTTTCGTTCGCGCGAACTTCTACACTCGCGTGAAGCATGGAGCAACCACACTCCTGGGGCGCTATAACGTAAAGCTATTTCAAACTTTTCTCTTCCATTTATGCAATCAGCCCTCCACGATCGGCCGATCTTTTCCCGGGCCACCCCAACTTCTCTTCTTTGTCACACGACGTCATTAAAACAGCTAAAGCTCTTCATCTGATATGACTGGTACACACTGATTATGTATGATTAGACCCCTCCTCCCAAGAGAAAAAAACAATTGTTTCGGATTCTACGCCGTTTTCTACCATCAGCTTACCGCAACTGCTCAAAAGTCTTCGGGCTGAGCGCATGTCGCAAAAGTGCGAAGACTAACAGCGTCAAAGTGACGTGAACGCATTACTATGCCGAACATAACTGATTTTCTTTTTCGAAATAGCCGGAGGCTGCACGTTTCCAAAATAAACAGAAGATGACTGTCCGCCAATCGCTCTGGCACTTGCTACTAAAAGCTACCGGAGATAATGGCTTCATTCGCGTGTATTGAACATTTTTGCGTGCCAGTACCACTTTGTCGAGCCCTTTCGGCAAGTACATGACATTGTTCTGCCAAATTTTCTCCGCTAAGCATGCGTTCTTCATCCACTTTCATTTCCATTAATTAATCGTTTCTTTATTACATTTATTAAGCACAAGTAATTTCCCCTATGTTGTCCTTGGTGTCAGTGTTTTGCCACAGGTGGGAAACAAACCCACAACCTTCGCATGCGACGGTTGGGGGATCGTTCCCCAACTGCGGCAAGTACCAACCAACACTGACACCAAGGACAACATAGGAGAAACTACTTGTGCCTAATAAATGAAATAAAGAAACGATTAATTAATGGAAATGAAAGAGGATGAAAAAACAACTTGCCTCAGGTGGGGAACGATCCCACAACCTTATATGTTGTCCTTGGTGCGACTGTTTATTGGCTTCTTATATGACTAATCAAATCGGGCCACTCGGTTAACCCCCTTTCCTCTCGTTTATCTCCTATAAACAAGGAGTGCGTTTCATTGGTCTGTTCAAACAAAGCTGAGAGTCGCCGCCCTGCTTACGTCGGCGGTTGCGTAAATTTCACGTGAAGAGATCGAAATAAAAACATACTGGAATAGTTTTACGTTATAGGGCCTCTGGTTTTAATTCATGCTGCAGCAGCTTGAGATGTCATGGGGTTACCCACCACAGTGACGTTGTCGTCTGTAGAAGCGGCACACTAGTATGCTGCATGGGTGTCATGCAAGTAACTTGTCTCTAATTTAATGTCTTACATATATGTTGGTATTCAATCACCTTTCTGAAAGAGGCAGCCAATAATTGCAGGATCGACAATGGACTGATCATACATAAATACGTCAATATATTTATCCATATTCTCGCCATATTAACAACGACACAGTGCTGGCACTAGAAATGGGGTAGTTAAGAAAGTTATTGTGATAAATAGAAGCGAAGTATATGGAGAAACTCAAGGGAATAAAGGTGTGACTTCAGATAACTCATTTTCTGCGTATTCCACTTTCTGCATCCTCTGTAAAGCTGCTGCTCAACACTCTGAAAAAATTGTGGCGTCCCGGGGCTATGTTGCAAGTTGCCAAAGCACAAGGCAATTGTTTCGCCCTCAGGTCACACTCCATCTATTGCTGTTGCACACAGCATCTAACATTGCCCAGGGTTTGCCAAACGGTGTGTAACTCTTAAGGCGGTATCGAAAATGGTTATACTTATTGCTGAAAAATTCAGCTTGGGAACCAGGGACCTGTTACGTAAAGGGAGCGAGATAACTTTATTTGGAATCCGGCGATTGGGAGGCCCGGGCTTGGGGCCGCCTGGATGACATGCATTACTTGCATAACTTGCAGACTTGCATACCTTGCATATATCGCTCTCGTATATATTGAGGTAGAAAGTTTTTAGTTGCACGGAACTCGTATAAGTTTCTGTTTGTAATCGCCTCCAAGTAACGGACTCAGCCCTGTTCAGTTTAGTGTGAGGCAGTGGTAATACTCGCCTCCGATTTTGATAAAATTTGGTTATATCGCTAAATCTTGTTAATCTATCTTTTTATCTCCAGATCTCCTCGGCGTTTTCCTGACCGGTGGAAGTCACTCTTTGCTCAGCTCGGCGAGTAAGACCTCGAGCTTCGCGGCGTGCTACCTCGTTGGGGTTGAGTGCGGGAATGTCTGGAGTCGTATGCGCTGGGAACCAGAGCAATTGCCTGCCGTTCTTCTCTGCGTTGGAGAATTTTGCTTCGTTGAGTCTGATGATGCGTCACGCCTCAGGAGAGATCCTACCTTTTGCATAATTTCTAATGGATGCTTTAGAATCGCTAATGATGTCTTGAGCATTCGTGGAAACCAATGCAAGTGCAATCGCTACCTCCTCTGCTGTCTCAGAATGTTTGGTTGAGGACGGATGAAGACGAAGTGATTCTTTAAAAGAACGCTTGTACTTGTCTCCGCTTTTTCGCTTTGTTTCCCTGCATTTATGGGAGCTGCCGCTCCCTGCTTGAGGCAATGGATAAAGAGATATACGAGGACTTTCCTGATGTGCAGCCGTCAAGTCGGCTAGCGCCCAGGGAACGTGGAAGTGCGTCAAGCGATACAGACAGCGAGGCCATTGAGATATGTTCGGACAGCTACGACTCGTCGGACGATGACTTCCAGGTCGTGATGAGTAGATCAGCGAAAAGAAGACTACTGCAGGCATCTTCGTCGCCAAGTGCTTCTACCGCGAAGAGTGCACCGCTGCGCTGGGCCGCACACTGTGCTCTTTATGCCCGTGGACCCGGCGACCAATTTGCGGTTTCTCAACAGGCAGGTCCTCTCTTCGTTACTCGAGAGAATCGCACCAAATGAGATTAAAGACGGGCGAATAAACCCGCGGAAAAATGTCCTGGCAGTTGATATCTTACATCGCAGCGCCCTACAAGACCTACGTAATATAACTGAGATAGACATCGTAAAGGTGCGATCAATGATCCCTATAAGCGGCGATGGTACTGCGGGAGTCATTTATGACGTCGACGTTGCCATCCCTAATAACGACTTGCCAATACTGATAAAGCCAATGGCAGAAGGCACTTTCATTAAAAGGATTTTCAGACTGGGAAACACACGTTGTGTGAAGATTTTGCTTGAAGGAGATAGCCTTCCTTCCCACGTCGAAGTAGGACATGTCCGCCGTCCGGTACGACCATTCGTACCGAAGCCCCTCCAGTGCTTAAAGTGTTGCAAGACTGGCCACGTAAAGGGTGTCTGCGTGAACAACGTCGTGTGCCCGTGGTGCTCTGAGTCCCATTCAGAAGACACCTGCAGCACACATGTTCTAAAGTGCCTTAACTGCAGTGGTCCTCACAAGGCCTCATCAAAGAATTGCCCGCGGGTGCGGAAGAAATTCGCGATCCTAAAACTAATGGCGCGGGACAGTTCAACGCACCGAGACGCTGCTGCCGCTGTACGGCGACGTCTGCATTGACGCCAAAAACGTTCACGAAATTCTGCAACTGCAGATAGGAACACGCCAGCTACCGTCAGAAGGACTGCCGCATCACCGCACAGCGCCACCAATACAGATACAAGGAAAGCAAACAAAGTGGAGAGGCTCGCCCGTCCTGAAGAATGGCCTGAGCTACCGAGGGCCCCACAACTCCCTGCTAAGTTACCTCAAACCGCACCGACTTCGACGGTTTCGGCAACAGTTGAAGCGACACTGTCTGATGATCTCCAGGTCATCAACATTCTGCGGTTGCTTATGAATGCCATTCGCGTTATACTTACCAACATGAAATCTTCCTCTGCGCAAAGAGCGCTACCGGTGCAGGACACTTTGAGTGCAGTACCTGCAGCTCTTGGTTAAAATCATGGCTCTCCAGAAGCCGTCTTTCGTGACGAAGTCCGGAACGCGTCGATATTTCAGTGGAACGCCAGAGGACTTAAGTCATGCATGTCGGACTCCCCCCTCCCCGACAGTTTGTGTTCACAAATAAGTCCCCAGTCATCGTCATCTGCAAGCGCCTATGAGATAACATCAGACTGTCCGGGTATGAGTATTTCAAGTCCGCGACCCACGGAGAATGCAGCAAGATCATCGTATTCATACGAAGTGATCTTACGCATGTCCATCATCCATTGTCACCTGACCAAGAAAACCAGTACGTATGTCTGACAGTGAAGAAAGGCAAGCTCACTTTCACAGTAGTTGGAGTCTACATATCACCCTCAAGTCTCCTGGACTGCGAGTGGTTACGGCGAATCTCGACAGCGACTCCGCCGCCTTTGGTGATGACTGGAGATTTTAACGCCCACCACCATTTCTGGGGAAGTTCTAAGATAAACTCGTGATGCAGAAAATTAGTGTCATTTGCCTATGAACAAGAATTGTGCTTATTAAATGCTGGAAGCCCCACCTTTCTTCGTGGAACTGCCTACTGTAGCTGCCTGGACCTCACCTTTGTTTCACGCTCCTTCACTGGAAACGTCAGGTGGTTTTCGGATATTGAAACGCGGGGAAGTGACCACCTACCCACTTATCTTAGGATTGAAGGGCTGACAGGCTCCAAGTTAGCCGGCGTCACACAATGCATCGACTGGTCAATGTTCAAATCAATTGTCGAAGACAGCTGTAGTGATGACTTGTCCTCTAGCCTAGAGGACATCATAAAGGGTGCCCTAGAGGCTGCCACACATTCGCTTCCGAGAATCTATACACGCACCGAATACGACATTTTAGCTGGAGAAGCTTCGTGGAATTCGTCGCCGTGCAGAGCGAAGATACAGGCGCACGAAGTCTGTACATGACTTGAGGTTGGCCAGCAGAACTCAAAAGAAAATTCAGCGTCGCATGGACAAACTTACATCGTAAAGATGGAAGTCATTCTGCGAGTCTTTGGATCTACGAAAACTTTGTCTCACATATGGAGAACTGTTCGTGATCTCCGTGGAACCCCTCAGCAGTGCCACCCTTTTAAGTATTTGGCCCATTCACCAACAATGCAGCGAGAGTCACGTCGCTGAGGCTTTCTGCTGGAGGATTGCTGGCGAAACTAGTTCCGCTGGAACATCGACGCTCCACCACTCACTGATTTCACGCGACCCCGCATGGACCGTCCTTTCTCCATGGACGAACTCGAAGCTGCACTGGCTTTGTGCAAGCGTTCATCTTCACCAGGACCCGATGGTATAACCTACCATGCCCTATGTAATCTTGGCGAAGAGGCTCGGAAAGTGCTCCTGCTCTTGTTCAACAACTCCTGGCAGACAGGTACGGTTCCCCAGGAATGGAAGACCAGTCGCCCAATTCCACTGCTCAAGCCTGGCAAGTCGCCTGTAGACATTGCATCATACCGACCAATCGCGCTTGCCAGTTGCATAGGAAAACTAATGGAGAGGATGGTTCTAGCACGGCTAGAATGGTACCTCGAACATTACCAGGTATATCCACATGCAGTCGCCGGTTTCAGGCGTGGCCGTTCTTCCATTGACAACGTTATCGAGTTCGTGACGTACGTCGAGCACCAGAAGTCCTGCAAAAGATTATCTGCTACCCTGTTTCCGGATGTTAAAGAAGCGTACGACAACGTAACGCACGAAGCGATTTTCAACGCCTTAGAGGCCGTAGGACTTGGCGGCAAAGTCTATTTTTGGATAAGTAACTATCTACATAAGATATCCTTTTTCATACTTACCGAGGATGGCCCGACCTCCCCGAATTACAGTAACCGTGGGGCACCCCAGGGCGGAGTACTGAGCCCAACGCTCTTCAGTCCAACACTCATTGGCTTCGCCGACATCCTACCATGCACTATTAGGCTCTCCATCTATGCCGACGACATTTGCATTTGGACGTCGGCTGTGACGCGACTGCAGCGTCGCGCGCGGCTTCAGAAGGCAGCCACCTTAACATCATCCTACCTACGAGAACAAGGACTTCATATATCATACGAAAAGTGTGCAGTGGGGGCGTTTACCAGGAAATCAATGTCTCCATACGTCATATCCGTCTACAGACAACTGATCTCGTACAGCACGAGTCACAGATTTTTGGGGGTGGTCATTGACAAAAATATCTCCTGGACCCCTCATGTGAATTACGTGAGAAAACGCCTGATAGGAATTTGCCATCTGTTCAAGTTCCTTGCAGGAAAGACCTGAGGAGTGCCAATACAATCTATGCTGCAACTGTACAGGGTCCTCTTTATTGGATTCCTGCGGTACAGCCTACCGGTCATGTCCAACACCTGAAGAACTAACCTGAATATAATACAAAGCATCCAAGCCCAAGCCCTCAAGATATGCCTTGGCCTACCGCGGAGTGCGTCAACGACTGAAGTTATTGCAGTCGCTCAAGATTCCGCTATTAGAACGCACATTAGCATTGAAAAAATGCGTGTGCACATAAGACACTTTGCCCGGAACCCTACCCACCACCTCGCAAGTCTCCCAGTAGATAGGCCCCACACGACATTCAGTGCGACTGTGTTCGCGCACCGTGCCTCTCTCAGGTCAGGTTACACATCTGCGGCAAGGCCTTCCATTCCTCCGTGGTGTATGCACCGTACTCAAGTAAACTTTACACTCCCAGGACTTCAGAAAAAGTCAGACTTGCCATAATCAGTGCTAAGCAACTAACTTTTCTTCGCTTTTACGAGAAATACAGCGACTGCACCAACGTCTACACTGATGGATCAACTACATCAACCAGTTCCGGTGGCGCTGTAGTTATACCAACAATGAGAATAACCCAGCTGTTTAAGACTTCCCATGTCACTACGTCTACAGCTGCAGAGCTCTCTGCTCTCCGCCGACGCACTTCATGTGATAAATGCTGAAAGTCCTAGAATATGGGCAGCCTTCTGCGATTCAAGGCCCGCCTTGCAATGTGTGCAGTCGTTTCTTCGACATGGAGCTCACGATCAGCTAACGTGCGAAATCGTGGCACTTGTCCATCACTTAAGAGAAAAAGGTCATGATATCTCTTTCCAGTGGAAACCAGGTCATTGCAGTATCATAGGAAATGATGACGCCGATAAGACAGCTCGGACGTCAAACCAAGAAGACCGCTGCGTCCCTATTCCTCTCTCAAGGACCGACGCTACGAGACAACTTGGCATTCTAGCACGCACGATCTCCTTAGCAGAGTGGAATACCGCACATACAGGGCGCACAAGACTGCACAGACTAAACCCGTCACTTCAACTCAGACCTCCAGCCGGTCTGCACCGAAGTGAAGCGTCTCTTCTATGTCGGTTATGGCTTGGAGTGGCCTTCACGAATGCCTGCTCAGCACTAATTGGAATGGCTGATAGACCTGCATGTGATGTTTGCAGATGCGAGAAGAACATTGACCACTTATTGTGCCATTGTCCTCAATTTCAAGCCCAAAGACAATCTTTGTCCTGCACATTCAGGAAATTAGATGATCGTCCTCTGAGTGAACAGACAGTACTAGAGCACCATCCCGACCGATCATCGGCTCAGAAGGAAGTGAAGGCACTTTTGTGCTTTGTCTCAACTTCTGGTTTGCGCGTGCGGCTTTAACTCAAGTGCTGTCCGTACACGTATCTACACCTTCTCTCTCCCTTCTGTCGTTTCCCCTTCTCCCTTACCCCCGCGTAGGGTAGTCAACAAGACTATTGACTGGTTAACATCCCTGCCTTCCTATATTACTTTCTCTCTCTCTCTCTCTCTCTCTTGGCATTAACTGAAACGCTTGTAATGGGTTTTTGGGTATTTATTTATTTATTTATTTATTCATATACCCTAAGTGCCCATTCGGGCATTACATAGGGGGGGGGGGAGCCAGTTACAATTAGAAACGTGTAGAAAAAGAACATTGGTAAGATACAGTGACAGTGACATAAAAATATACAGAAAGAATAACATACGCAAGTAGGCACTCAACACAGAAATAATCACACATTTAGGAAAACCTTCAACTTGTTAACAAAAACATCATGGTTAATGGCAGATACAATGTCCCTCGGTAGTCTATTCCAATGATATATTGCCAAAAGTAATGGTGAATGACGGTACAGATTAGTTCGAGCAAAAAGGGGTTGCACTTTAAATGGGTGATCAAAACGCTGAAAAATAGTATGAGCTGCATTGATGTAAGATTCGCGGAACGGGGATCTACTATGATAAAGCGCGTGAAAATGTGATAACAATGTTATTAGTCGGGGGTTTTGAAGAGAGGGCAATGAAAGTGATTCCTTGATGTCCGTAACACTGTAGTTTCGCGAGTATTTTTTTGTGATATATCTTGCTGCTTTATTTTGTAATGCTTCAAGCTGATCGATCAGATAGGTCTGATGCGGATTCCAAATAATGGATGCGTACTCTACCTTTGAACGAACAAGCGTAGTGTATGCCAATAACTTAGTAGCAGAGTTCGCCAAGTATAAGTTGCGTTTAATGAAGCCGAGTGTTTTGGATGCCTTACTGGTTATGGTATTAATGTGCTCGTTCCAAGATAAATCAGAGGATAAATGAACTCCGAGATATTTAAATGTGGATACTTTCTCAACAGGGATTCCCTGAATCGTGTAATAGCTTAATTCTGGATTATGTGTTCTCGTGAACGTCATGGCCTTAGTTTTAGAAACGTTAATTTCCATTTGCCACTGGCAACACCAAAATGCGAATTTGTCGAGGTCTACCTGTAATGAGTTCTTGTCTTCCGCGTTACTAATTTGTCTGTAGATGATACAGTCGTCTGCGAATAACCTTATGGTAGAAGATAAAGTGTTTCCTATGTCGTTAATATAGATCAGAAATAATATTGGACCCAGGACCGAACCCTGCGGTACACCGGATTTTACATGCGAAAGTGAAGATGAGTACCCATTCACGTAGACTGATTGACTTCGGTTGGTTAAAAAATTAGCTATCCAATTTGTAATCCTACTGTTTATGTTAAGATTCGTTAGCTTCATTAATAAGCGGATGTGCGGAACTTTGTCAAATGCTTTTGCAAAATCAATAAATATAGCATCTATTTTTAGTCCACCATGAACGGCTTCGTGGAGGTCAGTTACCAATTCGAATAGTTGGCTTTCACAGGAACGACCACGAAGGAAACCATGCTGATTGCTAGCGAAGAAATTGTGATCTGATTGAAATTTCATGACGTTGGATGATATGATGTGCTCTAGTAATTTACAACAGATGCTTGTTAATGATATGGGCCTGTAGTTTGAGACTAAGGAGGGATCACCAGACTTAAAAATGGGGATCACACGGGCACACCTCCAGGCGTCAGGCACGCATCCTGTATTAACTGACTGTTGAAATATAGCAACCAAGATACGTGATATAGCTGGTTTTGTAAGTTTTAGCAATTTTGCTCAAATGTCATCTGGTCCGGGTGCCGAATTGACTGGTAGACGATTTATAGCAGCTCCTACACCTTCGCGAGTGATTATGAGGTCATTCATTGAAGTATTTAAGCTGATAAAGTTCAGATCTGGTGGCACTGGTTCTTCCGATGTGAAAACCAGTGCCACCAGGGTATGATTGCGACTACTGCCACGTAGCTATTTCTGTGTGGGCATTCAGCCGCGTCTACGAAGGTTGCTCTGTTGTCTGACCCAGAGCTTCCTATAATTTTCTCTGCTCTACTCTTGCATCTGCTCTCGTTGTAACCTGGATGCATGTTCTTGGGTATATTTGGTACAAGGAGTTTTTCACGAATTTCTCTCCTTATCGTCCTCTTTTCCGCGCATAGAGTGTGGTAATTCGTTTCTAGCTTGCGCAGTATATGCCGTCCTGTTTGGTTTCTGTTGGTAATTCTGCCTGATATGTTTGCTGTGCTTTTATGAGTTCGTCCAGTGTGTTGTGAAGTCCTAACTTTAGCAAGAGATCCGTGCTCGTACTGATGGAAATCCCTAGTGCTAGTTTGTATGCCTTTTTTATAATTTTGTTAATGTTAGTCTTTCCAGCTGCAATCCAATTGTTGAAGGCTGCTATGCATGTGATCTGACTGAATACGTATGATTGTATCAGCCGTATGGTACTTTCTTCCTTCATACACTGGTGCTTGTTAGTAATTCGTTTGATTAATCTCATGGTGTTAGTTACCTTTGTGTCTAACTACTTTATGTTTTCCCCATTTGTGCCTTTGTTCTCTGTTACTAGACCCAGCACCTTGAGCTGGTCGAAGACGCAGAATCCTTCTATAGGAGGATTACTGGTGAAACAAGCTCCACTGAAACGCAGGCTCCCGACCACTTACCATTCTCCCGTGATCCCCGTAATCCACGCGCGCGCGCGTGTGTGTGTGTGCGTGTGTGTGTGTGTGTGTGTGTGCGTGTGTGTGTGTGTGTGCGCGTGTGCGTGTGCGTGTGCGTGTGTGTGTGTGTTTGTGTATGTGTGTGTGTCAAAGAACCGCAACATCAACCTTCGAACTTAGTGTGCGTGCTGGAAAGCCCAAAGTCTTATTACATCCTGTGCTTGAGCTCTTCGCGCCATCTATTCCGCTATGTAAGCAATTGCACTAAGCGCGAACAGGGTTGGAAAAAAGCTATCTTGGCGCTTTTATTATTATTATTTTTTTTTTTGCAGCGAAGCTGGTTACCTCTAGCTCTCATATGCATCCCCCGCACGCGTTCCCAGGGGGTATCCTGTCCGGGTTATGTCCGTATCACGGCGCGTGAACAGGAATGCGTAAGCCGATCTCGGAGATGGTACAATACTGGGCTGAACCGCGGCGCAGGTGAAGCAGGCTTCAATCACGCCACCAATTTAAAATGTATATTTAATACATTGGGTACAAATAAAATAGAACCTCATAAATTCGGCGTTGTAAGAGAAACACTATATATATATATATATATATATATATAGACACAACCACAACCGGCGGCGGTTGTGGCAGCGGCGTGGTGTAGTGCCGTATGAAAAAAATTTATGATTTCATAATGTATGCAGCCATGTAGGCAGCCTAAACAGCTGCGCTGGTAATCGGTCCCCATGATTTATTTTAATTTACATGTTCTCACACTATGCAGCCCAACTCCAAACAGTTCTGAACTAATTGTACCTAAAAAGAACGTTTCACGCTTCGGGACATCCTAGCACATAAACCACGTCTATGCCGTATCATATTGTAGAAAAATGAAAGCCCTTAAATGTGTTGCTTTTTTCCTTAGAAATGACGGGGTTACGAACCACATGCAGTACGCCTTTCCTTGTTTTAAACATTTTCATGCTTACGCCGATCTGCTTCCCTAGAATGGACATTTCTCATCCCAGAAGAATGAAAGAGGCAGTGGCCGTATTCTTTGTTCTCAATTTAATGCGAGAATGCAGCATGTTAACAAACGTATAGGCGAAAGATAGAACTAAACGGCACAGCAAAGATTACACGCGAACGGCCAAATATCGTGATGCTCGTATACGTGCGTCGTACCTTTGCACCATCTGTCATGTCTATGTCGAATAACACAGAGGAACAGCCTCATCAAGTCAATATGACTGCAGTGTCAGCAAGAGATGTTTTACGGCATGTTTACGTGTTCTCTTCCAGTGGAACGGAAGACATTTATTAAAGTTAGTACGCCAATGAGTAATTAGTGAATCTGCGAGCGAGATCATCACGTCCATGAAAGAGTGGCCCATGGCGACTGCAGAACAACCGAATTTTGTGCATGCTACACAAAAGTAATCGAGTTGCTCGTCATCGCATTTCATCACGGACCTTTTCATTTTCTCAGCTTGTTCTTATTTTCCTAAATGCCTTGTCCCACCGTCTAACAGTGAACTGCACAGAAAAATAAAAGTAAAACCTACAAACTGGTGCGTCCTTTATAGGAATGAGAGATTGCCGAGCGCCACCGAGAATGTATACGGTTTAAGTGCGTCGGGACAAACAGTCGACGACGCAGCTGAGGCGTCATTTTCGGCGGTCGCTGTTTTGGTCGGTCTTCTGAACAGTTAAGCGCCATCACTCGAGTGGACAAAGAAAGCAAAGAAGGTTCGAGAGGGCGGAGCGCATTTTTAACAATTGGTCAAAAAAGACGCCACGCAAGAGCAGTTCTTGATGCAAGACTGCGTATAGCTTACACTAAGAACGACGCTTCAGATCGCAGGGCAGGGTCACGCCAGAGGTCAAGCGTTTGTTTGGGTGCACGCCCTCTATCCCCAACCCCATCTTTGTGCCTCCTATTCTGGGAGGACTGTTTACCTCTGGCTTCGCTGCGACTTCTTTCGCCCTCCGCGTAAGCACGGAGGAGAGAAAGAGCTCGGCACAAAAATAGAGAAAGCAAAGACGAAATAGAGAAAAAGAAAGAAACAAGTTGGAGCGCTCGCGGCGACGTCGACTGTCCTTAGCCTCGCGGGCATTGTCAGCGACGGACGATGCTAGGAGCCTTGATTTGTGGAGGATAAGGGGGCCGGTACTACGGCGGAAAAGCTGCTTAGGAAAGGAAGGTAAACAAAACGAACGCGAAGCAACGCACACGCAGCGATACGTTCAAAAATGAAAAGATTTCTTAAGGAAAGGACAGCTCTCGGGGTCGAATAGTTGAAGCGTAGGGGAGCGGCGGGAGAAAGGTCGGGCCTGTGGGCCGGCCAGGCAAGGCCGCGGGGTAGCAAGGGAACGCCGTGAATGCGGCCCAATCGTTTTGAGCGCGCTAAGTGACCCAAGCCTTGGCACTGCCAGGGGCGTCGATGACGAGAGCGGAGGCTCTGAAAAGGGACACCGACTTCATAGCAAGCGAGTCACTTCCACGCGCACCTTCGTACATGGTTCCCTTTTCTGTTCGTCCCCTTCTGTCTTCACTGCCCTTGAGCAACTCTTGGCAAGATTTTCCTGGGCTTGCGCGCGCGCGTGGGTGGCTGGGTGGGTGGGTGCGGTCTAGACTTGAAGCAGAGGAACGGCGCCGGGGCGTTTGGACTTAGCGCTCGGGCTGGCTCTGCAGCTCGGCGCCACGGAGAGTTCCGCCTCGGGCTCCGTGAAAAACGAGCTCCTTTTCTGTGGGCTCAGTTCTAGGCTATTCTTTAGTGTCGTGCTGAGACGTTGCGGGCTGCCAACGCCCCCGCACCTCTCGTTGAGTCCTTCTTACGTCCCGGCGCTGCGCCTCATGCAGGGCGAATACATGACAAAGTGCCTGCGCCGCTGCAGACGGATCAAGCGGAGGGTCATTGCGCAAAGAAAAGTGATAAGAAAGTCCGGCTTTAGGACGACATTCCGGGTCGCTTGACTCTCTGTAATGCATTTTTCTGACCTTGGTGATGCAGGATACCTTATATGCAGAATTGTTTACGTGCGTGAAGAGCTTATTGGCACGGTGCTCTGTATTTTTTGATGATGCTTTGTATTCCCATTTTCTTAGACTCTTAATTTAAGAGGTCAGTGAAGACGACGAATAGATTTCAGGACGTGCACTTAGGCCAGTCGGGGGCTCTGTTTGGCGTTAATTGTTAATATAGGCCGCTACTTAACATAGACGTATCGAAAATGTAGATACCTCCCCCGCTCAATCCTCGCGTTGTGGTAAGAAACGCTTTAATCTTTAAGTCAAATGGTGCTCATCGAAATATGTCTGAGTGATGATAACACACACACACACACAAAAACACACACACACACACACACACACACACACACACACACACACACACACACACACACACACACACACACACACACACACGCGCGCGCGCCCGCACACGCGCACACGCGCGCACGCACACACACACACACACACACACACAAAAACACACACACACACACACACACACACACACACACACACACACACACACACGCACGCACACACACGCACGCACGCACGCACGCACGCACGCACACACGCACACACACACGCACGCACACACACGCACGCACACACACGCACGCACGCACGCACGCACACACACACGCACACACACACGCACGCGAGCAGCGCATGTAATATATAAACGAGAGAAGAAGGGAAATCAAGGGGCTGGATATATGCAACTTGTTTTTATTCTAACCAACATTAAAGATTTCCTTCAGGCATTAAGGCGGCGTCGCCCCTCATGTTTTCTTTCTTCTTCTTTTTCCCTCCGTTAGAAACTTGCAATCATCCAATCACAGTGACGCCCACCTATATGGGGACCCAGGAGCGCTAACTGCCAGAGTAGCTGAACGCCGTTTTAAATGCTTATGGATGATAAGTATATTAACCAAACGTACTCAAATTATTACCACAATTATGGGGTTCCAAAATCTTGTTCTGCAGCGGTGTGTGTAAGAAAAGAAGGTAAATAGGGATATGTTGCTGTCCACGTTAGATCGAGTCGCCATTACAGATACTGAGTGATTATCTTCTAGTCAGTATATACGGTCTCGCAATTGGAAATATCGCATGGTCGACCTGGGAAGTTTTCTAGTCCCGGTACGAAGAGTGACCACAGAGTGCTCTTCAGCCAACAAGGCATTTCTTATTGACATGACCGAGCCGCATTTTGCGCCCTGAGAATCGACTTACAAAATGCGTCTTTCGTGGCAAGAAGAGGTTGCAAGTGCAGACTTGTGTAGCTCGTTCTGAAGCTATCGCTGTGATGCATTCTTACTACAGAAACCACGGTAGGTAGGGCTCCACATCAAGCTCACGTTTCATGCATGGGACGCATGGAGAGGGCTTCATGACGTGTACGAGTTCCGTAGATATGAAAGGTCCCTCATTTCCTCTTGAAAGCCTTGCCCATCTGAGGTTTCTAAGGTGCGTCCTTCGGCATCTTAACGGGCACGTAGGCGTACGCAAAAAGAGTCCTTGACGCAACAAGGCGTGCCCTGCAAACTGTGCGCATGAATGGGGTGGAGCCAAAGGGGCGCAGTGGGTGCCCGCAGAAGCACCCTCAAGTCATGTTTCGTGGGCGCCCAAGCACGAGACAGTTGTGTTCACTTCCTCGAGGCGGGCACGCTGCCAAGGGTGCATGCATCGAGCCATAAGGAACGCACGGGTGCCCTCTTTTAGGCGGCGTGCGATTTGGAGCGCGAGAGTTGGGACCTGCCACTCAGCCGGCTCCGATATCGATCGCCCGACCAGTCAACCCCGCGACAGCGGGTAGCCCGGCTTCTTCCAGCGCGGCCTCTTCAGTGACCTCTGTAGGCCTTATAAATCAGCGGCTGCCGATCGGACGTCTGTTGCTTGAACAAGAGTTCTTCACTCACTCACTTTCTTTTCACTTTTGGTCCTACGTGAGTGGGAACAGCGCAAGGAAGCCTGCGATGTTGCCTTGCTGAAGAGAGTGCATTTTTCGCCGCATACATTGAAAAGTGAACTGTTGCCTTTTTATTTACGCATTGTTGAAGAAGGCGGATTAGACGTGTCAAAATTTCTGTGCGTCTTTTTTTGTTTGTGTTTTGCGATGGCTGCGTAAAACGTCACTGCCAGACGTTCCGTAACATCCTCCTCCCTTCACTCCTCCGCCTCCTCTTTTCATATACGAGCACTCTCGTCAGCAGCTTTGACTGTGTGACTGACTCTTGGCAGATCGATACGTCTCCCAGACCTCGAAAAGGAATATATAGCACACTGTATGAGCGACGAGGAGTTATCCGTGCCGCTCTTGTTTGCAAAGCTCTTCCGCGCGCTCGGGGTCGTATACCCTCCACATTCACGCACGTTCTGTATTCTCAGTATAAGCGGCCCAACCTGCGAGGCAAGCAGAATGCATGCAAGATGACAACCTTCTGCTTTGGACACATTTTCGTTTCGCTATGTTTAATGCCGTGCCAGTGCAAAAGCTTCCGGCGGGCCGATATTTGCGAATGTTTTGCGAACTTGCGCACTCGTTTACGACATTGACAAATTATCTGCGGCTGGGCATTAACAAATGTTCTTGTGGAGCAAAAAGATAAGTTGGACGAGCTCGTCGTTGCATATGACATACGACGAAGTCAAAGATGCACCAACTCGCTCTTCTGTACTGCGGCATGCTTAATGAAGTTTTTTTCATCTTGTTTATTTGCCGGTGTACCCACCACGCTTTTGAATGTTATCGATTCTTGTTCTCCTCTTATGGATTCAATTGATGTTGATTTTGGTCGTATAAGTAAGTTAATTGACAACCTCAAACTTTCTTCCCCTGGTGAAGATGCGATTAATCCTAACTAAGAAAAAAACAGACAATGGTCTATTCATCCGTTATAGTGTACATGCTCTTCTCGCAGTCACTTTAGTCCAGTGCACTCTCTGGTGATTGGAAGTTTCGGAAGGTGGTTCCCTTGCACAAAACTGGTAACGTACATTCTCTTACCAATTATTGACCGATTTCACTGACAAGCATACCCTGTAAGCTCATGGGGCATATAATTTACTGCCAATGCGTTGGCGGGCTGGTTGGTGCGAATCCGTAATTACCTTGTTTACAGCAAAACAACGGTCCGTTGTTTCGCGCTAAATAAAGTAATGCTGAATTTACTGCCACAATGTTGATTTCCTTTAGTCCAATTTAATTTTTCAGCGCACATCAACACAGCTTTAGGAAAAATTATTCTTGTGAAACCCAGCTCCTCTCCTTTACTCACGTTCTATTTTCTGCTATCGACCGGTCCTCCTTCATTGATTGCATCTTCATTGACTTTGATAAAGCATTCGATCATGTTTGCCATGAACTGCTCCTTTTAAAACTGAGTGCCCTGAACCTAGACCTTAAAGCTCTAAAATGGATTGAGTGTTTTTTATTTAATCGAGGACAGTGTGTAATAGCTAACGATCATAATTCTGCCCCCTGTCTTTTAACATCGGGTATCTCTTCAGGCTCTGTTTTAGGTCCGATACTTTTTCTCGTGTACATTAACGATTTACCCTGGGATATATCCTCTTCTATGAAACTATTTACTGATGATTGCGTGATTTACTGTGAAATACTAACTTCTGGAGGCCATGTTACCCATCAAACTTACTTCGACATTTCTTGTAAATGTTGTAATACTTGGTTAAGGCAATTTATTGTTAACACATGTGAAGTTATGATGATTACCTGACCTATGAATCATCCTATACCCTTTAATTATTTCCTTAATAACTCTCCCCTCTCTCAAGTGTTAGCAACTACAAATACCTTGTCGTTTACATCTCCGAGAACCTTTCATGGTAATACCATACTGAACAAATCGTCAGTAATGCTAATCGTCTCCTTCGTTCCATAAAACGTAACTTCTCTATTGCCCCTACTAACCTTAAGCTCCTTTTGCATAAAACACTAGTCCGTTCGAAACTCGAATATGCCTCCTCCATCTGGGATCAACATGTTCAATCGTTATGCCTCTGCACTCAAGCCAATCAAAACCGTTGTTTGTTTCATGTTATGTTACTATCACCGCACTCCAAGTGTGACATCAATGAAATCAACTTTTAATTTGCCTAATCTTTCACTTCGCCGTAAGTCTGCTCGACTCTTTCCTTTCCATAAAATATACCATTCCAACCCTGTTCTACGTAACTAGCTCTTCACAGCACCCTCTTATATTTCTTCACGCAACGACCACCGGTTCAAAGCTGGTGTGCCCTAATTGTCGTACTAACAATTATTTTCATTCTTTTGTTCCAACCACAAGCACCGACTGGAACCACCCTTCTTGCCGACATCGCATCCATCCTCGATGACAATTTGATGATGATCTTAAGACTGTCAGTTCCACTCCTTTGACACAATTACACCATATTACAAACTCTTCTCTGTAATTGTATTAATCCTGAGAGCAAATAAATGAAACGGAATGAAATGAAATTAGATGGCATACGTGAGTACAAAGTACCGCAGTTACGGGGCAATATATTCTGCTGAAATTCCCCGGACGTCTACTTTACTTACCTTGGCATTCATCGTTGTTCCAATTTTTCCTGGTGCACTCGTTTTGCGAAGACATGCGCAAGAGCAGATAAAACTCTACGTCGGCATCTCCACCACTCTTCATCTGCCATTCGACAACTGGCCTACCAAACCTTCGTCCACCCGCTACTTGAATATGCTTCATCGATCTGTTCTCACCAAAAGTATTTCGTACATGTGTTGTAATATGTGCAAAACTGTGCTGCTCGTTTTATAATAATTGCAATCGTCAATGCAAACTTACTGAAATCAAAAGCGATATTATGCTTATTCACAGCTTTTTCTTTTGCTCTTCTGTCTATATTTTCGTTTCAAGACTGAAACGAACATTATTAACGCGATGGGCGTTAGGAGCCCGTGTCGCAGAAAATCCGGCGTCGGCCTCTCTCGTCTCGCGTAGGCATCTGGCGTCCGGTATCGTTTCGGCAAAAAAAATTCTCCACCACTTATACCCAGGCCCTCCATGTAAGGCAAGGAATTTACTCAAATAATTCAATTTCTAAAGCTAAAATACGTGGAAAAATTGTAAACTACAACATAGACCCAACCTACAGATATGATAGCTCTGGGATTGTAATTTGACTATACGAGAAAACATAATTATGTTACGCGAAAACTCAAAGAAACCCCTTTTACAGCGTTTCTACCATTCACAGACAGGCCGTGCCGTCCGCCATTTGCGCGCGCCGGCGCGCGGGTGTCTTGGGGGCCATGGAGCGGCGCGCCCGGTTCCTTGCGGTGCCTCCAGAAGGCGCTCGCCTCTGTCGCATCGCGGTCCACGCAAGAGGCCGCGTTTTTACTACAAAGCTCGCCTTCTTGCATAGCGTTCGCGGTCAGCGTTTCTCGGTAAACATTAGAGTTACATACACTCCAGTTGTCGGGAAGCGTGAGAAGCAGTCAGGGATTTTCGAAAACTGCCGCGTTCCGCTCTTAAAGGCGAAGCGTTCTCCAAATTATTATTATTATTATTATTATTATTATTATTATTATTATTATTATTATTATTATTATTATTATTATTATTATTATTAAGCTTCGATTCCCACTGTTCTAGTACTGTTCTACGCCTTCTTCATAAATACTTTATAATTCGTGGCCTAGGTATCTCTCGCTTGAAATTCCCTCACGCACGTGTGGTCGACTTCATAATAATCTCAGTTTCAGGAGCATTTTTGGCCTCACACAGTCTTTCAACAATTAAGCATTGCGAGGCGTGAAAGCGCTGTGGAATAATCTTGCTAGGGATATTGTCTCGATAAGTTATCATGGTAAATTCCCGAACAAGGGCAATTTCATATACAATCGTTTTTATTTTGTATAACAATGCTTATTTGCGTTTTGTTTGTTCCTGCGCTTGCGTACACTGTTCTTTTTTTCATCCGATGTATGATTTGTTTCTTTATTTGTGTGAACAATTTCGGCACTTCCTGTGTTTATATATGTTGTTCTTTCCTTTTTAGGGGCGGGGTCATCATAGTAGTTATCGTTTGTAACACCCACCCCCTCCCCCCTCCACCCTCCTGCTCAGTTCTCCTTTGGGGCCTCTGAGGTAACGTGGAAAGAATATTGAAAAAAAAAAGACTGAAGGACAGAACAGAAGCTTGCGCTCACGCAGTAGATCGACCATGGTTGCGCCGACCCTCCACACCGCCTTAATGTAGTGCCCAACGTAGACGCAAGCAGGAGCTATGGCCGACTTCAGACGTGCTGTATACATTTCATCGGCGCGTGTGCGCGACGCAAAACTGACTGGGGCCACACGTGGTCGCGCGGCAGGAGGTTCATTGCCGGCGGGTCTCCCTCACCGAGTGGCGTAGCTAGCGCCTGCGGCGGAGTATCTGCAGCGCGTCGGCGTGCGCGGAGGGCGACAGATGGCCGCAGCAGTGACACCAGCCTGGTGGTGCCACGTGCCCACTCCAGTCGGCCAGCCGCCGTCGATGAAGGAAGAAGCCGGGGCGGTCGTGGGCCATCGCTCTATTTAGCGCCAGTGTACGTCGTAGCTTGGCTGATCTATCGGCCCCAGGCCGAATAAATGAATGTTTAAAAAAGGCTTCCTGTCGGCGTGTTCCTTGTCGACAACTTGCAGCTTTGCCGTAGCTCTGTAGATCAGAATTACACAGACCGCCGCACTCGTGACTGAAGACGACGGTGTGAATTCAAGTATCCAAGTGTGTCTCACGGTATCCAAGCAGAGGTCAACGAGGACATACTAGCCCTATCCAAGGCCTTCGGCTGTTGGTATAAACAAAAGGATAATGAATCTGCTGCTGAGGATCGTAAAGTGCGGCTGGAGTAATGATGGCAGAACAGGAGAGAGCATAAAAAATAAATTTGAGGGTTATAAATTTCTATCAGGATCGATGATTTGTTAACACGAACCGTGGGCCTTTAGGGGAAGTTCGAGGAATGGAGCTGCCAATATCCCACTAGTATAGTTTAACGCAGCGTGCCCTTAGTGAAAACCTATGCGAACGCATGCTGCGGCTTGCACATGAATTTTAACTTTGTTTCTCAACATCTTGCGGGGTGTTCGAGCAAAGTCTTTAAGTAATTTTTTTAAAACATTGCGGCAGGCATTCGGTACTTTTTTGAAGACACATCTTTCGCGCCAGTGGACATTACCAACTATCCGATAACCAAACTATCTCAATGAATAGAACTTTACATATATTTCTTTTTCATTGTTACTTTAGACTACAAGGCTATTGTGGAACGTAAGGAGGTCAATGCGCCAGCTGTACCAGAGAACTACCACCAATCACGAGAGTCGTCCCGAGAATATGCCACAAAATTCTATGATGTTCCACATATAGTTATGGCGTGCAGGGCGTGAGGTGCAAGCTGCTCTTGCAGCAAGCGCAGCGCAAGACACGCTGCATGAAGTAAAATCACTTCATCGTGCACGAAGATCAAGCGAGACGACGAGGAAGAGTGAGCGTGTGACAGCACGGAAATGACGTGCTAGCACACGTACCGGAACTGATGTCGAACGTGCATGAACCAATTGACTACTTGTTTATCCTGATGACGTCAATTGCACGACACTGTTTGCATCAAGGCGTGTGAAGAAAAGACCGGAAAAGGTCCGGAGTGGGCGATGTGGTCGTTTTTTGAATTATCAGAGGTAGTTTAGGGGCCCTTTAAGAGATAAATATAGAAGAAATGCCGTTGGCAGCGAACCTGTATGCTATAGGAATCACTCGATAACGTACAATATTTAGCATGTCTAAAGATTCGAGCAGGTTATTTTTCGTTCAGCTCGGGGTCGCTCACTACATTATGTTTAGTAGGTACTAGCTCTTTAACTAGAGAGCAAAATATATTTTGACTTCCTAAAAAGCACGGAGTCCTTTCGTTCTAAATATGCTGTTTTGTGTGTGCGCGCGTGCGTGTGTGCGTGTGCGTGTGTCTCCGTCATCTCCGTCATACGAACATATGTCCCGATCCTAGACACCCATGATGTCCAGCTGTCGGAGCAGTGTCACACTGTCAGACGGTCCCTGTCCACTCAAAGCGGCGTGCAGCACAAACGCTTCCACAAGTGGCTCTCGCATCCAATAATTTGCCGGTCGCAGATCTTCTGCGATCACTGTCTCGGATTATTAAATATAGGGAACTCGAAACACGAACGGCACCACCAGCAGTGCATTTTACTGTACATTTTCCATCTCCTTCTGGAGAATGGCGCTGCATGGCACGAGGTTTCTAGTTAAAGAATATGCCTCGAGCACTGACTAACGTCAATTCTGCAGCACTTATGGGGTGTTGCGCTGCGGTTCCAGGCAAGAAGGCGTCGTGTTAACTGGTTTTGGTGGTCTCCTTTCAGCAGAATAGCGCAGCGCGGGTATACGCACGCGCTGCTCAGCGTACAGCGCCGTAGCCAGCAGCGCCACTGGCTTTGAATAGTGGCGGGCACTGCCGGCGGCGAAGAACAGTGGCAGACCCCTGCGGTGCGTATATGCGCGGTGTGTTGTACGACTCAGAGGGATAGCACATGACGTCGATGGGGAATGCAAAGGGAGCCGGGGGGAGGGGTAGATGTGGGGACGGGGACGAGTGTCCCAGCAGGGGCACTGCAGCGGGATTTCGCGCTTTGTCCCAAAGTCTCCGCGTTGCCCTTCCACCTTACCGCCACGCCGTTCCTTTGCGAAGGTGGTCACCAGTGCCCCGAGGCAACCATGGAAGAACCGTGTCATCGGGCGACGGCAACGCGCTGTGTCACAGCCCAGCTGCGCTGCGACCCCTGCAGTGTTGATTTGAACACCTTAATAGGCGCTCAGCATATAAAATACAATTGACAGATATCTGACGAGAGTGCTCTTGCAATGCCGCTGTGAATAACTCGGGCATGCAGGCATAAGCTTAAGCAGTGATATAAAAATATACACAACGGAACAGTGGTAAAATACACAAACAAATATGTTCCTGTCAGAGAAACATTCTTCCGCATAACGAACTGCGCGTACTTTGCGACCAACACCAATAACGTACCGTACATTACTATTTTTTTTCCCATACCGCTAGCGCTATCATCGAAACGAGGCATACTTATAAACTTTTCTTCGTTATTAAGGGAAAGCTGCGGAGGCTGAGCTCCTGCACATTTATTCGTACGCAAAATGTAGTCCGGGCGAGTTCTGCTTGGGTTTTGGTTTGTCCGACCTTGCACAGCTTCTTTACTCTTGCGATGGCAGTCACAACTATTTCAGCGGGAATTTCTGAAGCTAATTGACATTTTTAGACATTGCTATGCATATCGAATTCTGAACAATGAGCAACACAGCCTCCGTCGGAGCCCAGAATTGACCATATTACCTCGTCGTCGACAAGAACACGCATACGACGCCGTCGTCGGTGGAACTGGCGTGGCATGGCGGCTCGCTCACTCTTTTTTACAGCGAAGCTATTGAGGGCTAGTACCCCCAGGATCGTGTCCGTGTGTTAACACAAAACTATCATCATCAGGACTGGCTCCAGCGCCGTGGTCTTCTTCCACAGCTGGCTCGTTGGCGCCCCTCAGCGCTACGGCGCCAACGCGCTCGCGCCAGTGCTCCCGCGTTCGTCCCATCGTCATTAATTATTTTAATAATTCAAAAAACACAATGACGTAACCAAGTTTACGGCGTGTACAGACACAAAACTCCCCATACGTTGGCCAATCCCGAAGATAGCGCAATGCCGGGCCGACGCGCGGCGGAGCGGCAGTTCCCCATTAAGGGGACCGACATACACGGCTTCGCTGGTCATCCTTCTTCACAGAGTGGAAGAGCATTGAGTTTTTTTTTGTTGTTATTTTTGGATGGGTTCACCTGGTTTCCGTGTAGAGGTTGCGCATACTTGTTTTGTGTGTTTCGACAGCCATTTGTTGCTGACGTTGGTCATCAGACTCTCAGGAGAGCGACAGGCGGGTCAGCAAGCATCGAACACTACCAGGGGTGCTGTTCTGAACTGTCACATTCTGCCATATTGTCAAATACTGCAATGGCGGCATCGACAATGGCCAGACAATTCGACAATGTAGCCCGAAATACGCCGGCGTCATTGTGGCTTTGAGGAATGCGTAAAACGTGTAAAGGTCTTGCATATGCGGAAACTCAAATTGGCAAACTAAAGAAAGAAAAGAAAAACAAAAGAAACACAATAAGATATCAGTAATTGACTGGTGAATGCTACGTATCGTTTCAAATTATGTGCAGTATAGAAAAATATTTATATATCTATGTTTCGTGCAAGAAAACGTGAAAGAAATTGAGTATCTACTTCCAGCGGCGGTGCCACATGCGTGCTTGAGTTCCGTCGCCTTCGCTTCATAGGCAAGAAATTTCCGCGCGCATGGCACGGTGAGAAGCTGCCTCCATGACGTCGCGTGCAAACTATCTACACCGAGTTTTACCTTTGCGGCTTCGCCGTATGTATACCAGCCGTGCGGATCATGCAGTAACGCGCTGCTTTGCGCCTGGCATACATTCACCAGAGGGAAATATTTACCGAACTGCCAGCTGCTTTTTCCCTACGACAACACATAAGTGCTGATATTCAATATTGTCACCTGCGATACGCCAATTTTTACGCGATATACAAGACGAAAAAAATTGCATTGTCTACCACCAAAAAGAGCATGTTTTCGAGCCATAGACATTTAGATGATAACGATAGAAATAAGGCAACCGTCATTGTGTTAGAACCTAGTTACATTACTCTGCATGGGGGGGGGGGGGGCGTGTTGAAAGATACAGGACAGAAAGGAAACGGGGACCGTCTTCGGCAAAAGACGCGAGCACAAGCACTGGAACGACAAGGGATCTGAAGAAAGAAAAACCGCAAGCGAGGAGGCAACCCTCTCCCCAACTCGAACGGAGGGACATCGGCACGTATACCGACGCAGATAGGACCGAGGGACAGAGCAAAGACGACGTTTTTGTATTGATGCTTTGAATATAGTTAATTGTGTCTATTGTTACCAAAAGTCCCTCGTGCCACTTCCTGACGGGTTTCCATCAACAAAGTGTATTTTACAAAATACGACAGGCCGGTTCCCCGTAAACAGGACACGGACATTCTGACAGAATTGGTATATAGCTTCGAGAGTCCAGGCCAATATACGTATAGGTATATGTCACTGAAGTAGGTTAGCGCTTTGCGGCTGTTAGAAACAAAGTGGTTTCTACAGCCTGTCTTCACGTGGAACATCGAGACGCGTATTTGTACACAAACACTCGAATATCGATCGTCACCCGGGATTTAAAAAATAAATAGAAGATAACATAAAAATAAAATAACGCAAATGTGTCGCGTCGCGCCCGGTTCGCGCCGCAGTCGCCGCAGCTGCAGCCCTTGGCACGCGTCCGCGCCGGGACAATGAATAAAAGCGAGGAGGGCAAATAGTGGCGTTGCCACCCGCAGGGAACCCGCCACGCGCAACCTCTCGGCCCTCGCCGTTGGAATCGGGACTGGACTGCTTCGCGAAGTCCGGGTGATGGGGGGAGGAGGTGGGGGGGGGGGCTCACTTGAGCCTATACAGTGCACGCGCAGAATGGCCTGCCCCTCTTCGTTATTGCAGAGCGCGCACGTGCAGGCCGTAGTTGCCGGCTTCCGTACCGCGCGCGCAGGCAGCTGAAATCAAAATCGAATTAGCGCCTTCGGAAAAACTCGCTGATTTTCGTTGCCAAGGACTCGCGGGGCGTGTCATATGGTGCGGCGCCATATATTCAAATAGGCTTTTCCTTGAACTTGTTGACGTGCGCTGGTTGCGTTATTCTTACTTTACCTTTTCGCGCGAGGCCAACCTCTATGCGCGTGTTTTGTTCTTTTTCGAGCGTTTCTTTTTTTTCATTTTATTTACTCCGCTGTTTAGTACTCAACTTTCTATAAGTATAGCAGTTAAACGTGGCTTCGGGCCTATGCTTGAAACCCTATAGCCTAACCCAGCTATAGTGTGAAGTTGAGGGGACACTTCTTTACATATACGAGATGTGAGCCAGTAAAATAAAGCCAGAAAAGTATAGAATACGCACTTCTGGCACTTTAAAAGTGTTATATAGAATTTGAAATCGCAGTGCAGCGACCTGTAGCCTAATTTTCCACGAGCAGGCCGTTGGTTTTCCCCATAAAGAAATGCCGAACTATATGGGCTGTTTCACGTAACTTGAATCAAGGATTTAAAAAGAAGTGGTTAGCCCCAGCTCAATGAAACCAACGTCATATGATTTGCCGTCATGTGACGCTCCTTAGAATATATGTTATATTCCGCGTAATTTATTAATTAACTAGAATCAATTATGAAAATTTTTAATATTCACTTTAGGGCCAAGTGCGTTTCGTTGCGTTGTAGAGGGGGTTCAGAAACGACCTATGCATTTCTTCGTGGCAACGTACATGCTACGTGGCGGCAATTTTTGTTTTTTGCGTTTAAATAAAGCCCGCGAAATATGGCACAAAGCCACGCGACTGCGCTCGTACGCTGTCGTATTGCAGCGCTCTCAACCGTGCGTCGAGCCTATCGTTTTCTGCAGGGACGACGGTGCTTCCTTTCCGCGTGCCGCCGCCAAAGTTGCTGACGCACTGCGAAGCCGATGCCTAGAGTCGCGGCCGCTCACTTCGCCACGGTCCGCGCGCACGGTTCTTTCGCACGAACCGCGATTGAGATCGCTGCAGTACGATAACGCACGAGAGCGGTCACGTGGTTTTATTTCATGTTTCGCGGGCTTTCTTTAAACGCCGGAAAGAAAACACGAAGCATGCACGTCGCCACAAAAAATCGGATCGGCCGTTTCTGAATCCCCTCTACAACGCAACGAAATGCACTTGGCCCTAAAGTGAATATTAAAAATTTTTCGTAATTCATCCTCGTCAATTAACTATTTAAGCGGAATATAAGAAAGAACACTCTAAAGAGCGCTGCATGACATCAAACCATATGCTGTTGGTTTCATTCAGCTGCGGCTAACCAATTTTCTCAAATCCTTGATTCAAGTTACGTGAAACACCCTGTATAACCAGGCATGTATTTGGGCTATTTGAGATCTCATTGATCAACACAGTGCATGGCCTTTGGGGCACCTCAAGAATGCAGAACGCAGAAATTTGAGCGAGTCAGACCCCATGGAGTCACTTTTGTTAAAGCTGGTGAAAGGCATCCTTATAACGCGTGTGTCAGCGAACACTTTCAAAAATTCGTAAAGGTTACCTGTGGCAGATAGCACAATTCTAGTTCATGAGGTGGTCTACTCGAAGCCGCGGGCACTACTTGCACAAAAAATTGCAATGCATAATCGAATAAATAACAAAAGCATACTAATTATATTTTTAAGTAATTACCCTATCGTCCATGTTGCAATTCACAAATTCTAGCCGTGGAGTTCGCAAGGCGGATGCACTTGGAACAAATTCTCAAGGTGACACCAGTTTAGAGATATTAATTACCGAACTTTGCGATGACATGCATTGGCATTCCAGTTACTTCTGTGCTTGAATGCATAAAAAGAGGTTCTCATAAGGAAGTAACTGGAACGCCAATGCATTTCTCCGCAAATTTCGGGAATTTATATCTCGAAACTGGTGTCATGCCGATTGTTCATTCCAAGTGGATCCGCCTTGCGAACTACACGGCTAGAATTTGTGAATTTCAACATGGACCATAAGGTAATTTGTTAAAAGTTGATTATTGAATTTTTGTTACTTAGTCGATTATGCATTTCAATTTTTTGTTTTGCAACTAGTGTCCGCCGCTTCGAGTAGACCACCTCATGAACTAGAATTGTGCTATCTGCCATAGGCAACCTTTAAGATTTTTTGAAAGTGTTCGCTGAAACACCCGCTATATGTTCCACATGGACAAATGATTACTTATATTGAAACTGGAAAACGAGTGTAGTGTACTAAGCAACCTTTATTGTAAGCAAACACGCATGCAACTGACAAACCTACTGTTACCTCCAATAAGCACACAAAAAATATATTTAAGCCAATTTTATTATAGTAAATTGAACCATCGAATCTGTCATGTGGCTTCTCACGAGACGTAAGAAGCAAACTGGATTATGTAACTTAGTCATAACTTTCCTTGTTCCTGCCGAATCGACCTCCTGCGAGACTAGCGAGCTGGAGAGGTCTATTTTTTATGTCGATCTTACGCTCTTCCTGATGCCTCTGCATGTGTAAGAGACACACGGCATTTCCGAGCCCCGATGTCCGATATCGTGTCTAGCTGGCACTCATGCGGAGCGGTATATTTGTATTGATCATACATACATACATACATACATACATACATACATACATACATACATACATACATACATACATACATACATACATACATACATACATACATACATACATACATACATACATACATACATACATACATACATACATACATACATACATGCATACATACATACAGATTTTATTCCGTAAAAGAGACAAAGTAGTACTCGTGCCCGCGGAAGCGTAAATCGCTTGTGGGTGGGACACCGCAGTCGCTGCAGTGGCTACTCATCACATAAGTTTTTCTTTAGATTTTTTTTGCTCATTTGTAGCCTTTATAATTATTATTGATTTGTTCTGTGGCGAATGCCTTAAACTACTATTTTAATTCTACAACTCGCTATTGACTTAATATTATTTTGCAGTTTGTACTACATTTACTTTGTATAATTTTTCCCTTAGTGACTACTATATTGCTGTTTTATGCTGTGTATTTGCTCTAATGTATATATTTTCTGACAGGAGGTCCCCTTTCAGCTACATGCTCTGGGACCTCCTTCTGTATACGTGTCTAAGCATGTATATCTACTTATTCAAGAAATAAACTGAAGCTATACACTGAAGTTAAAAGTGAGAGAGAGAAAAAAAGTGCAACATAAAACTAAAAAAATAAAAGAAGTTATATTAAGAAAGTTCAGTAATAAGATCGGCACATACTTGACTCCAACAACACAAGAACCAATATCAGACATTATCAAAATGAAAATAATCTAAATGAAAGGGAAAAAAATCAAAATCAGACACAAGAAGTGACACCATTCATAAAGCGTCGTTACAGAACCGAGAAGTATTAGAACACACGTATTATGCACTAATATGTATCAAGATTTCAGAGCGGATTTCATTTGATTTGCAGACTGAAAACACATTTTCTCAGGGAGCTGAATAAAGTAAAAGGGGACGTAAAAATCCCGGCATCTTTTTCCATGAGTGAGAACACTTTATTTCGGATCGGAACGATTCGCGTCCGGCGAGTTAGTGGGCTGGGGCACCCACCGAGGTTCCGGCCAAGAGTTCTTGCCTCTCGGCGGCTTCCTTGGCCCGAAGCAGCGCGGCCTGCCACCGCGCGCGGAGGCTGTTGATGGAGGCTTCGCTCGCGTTGTCCTGCAGTGTATTAGTTCCTGGCATTCCCATAGCATGTGTTCTAGCGTGGCTCTGGTGCCACACACTTTGCATCTATCTGTTGTGCATACGTCTGGATAAATAGCGTGCATTAGTATCGGGCTCTTGTATGATTTGGTTTGTAGTTGTCGCCACTGGGCAGCTTGCGATCTAGTGAGTTGTGGGTGGGGTGGCGGATAAGTGCATCTTTGCATCTTGTAATGGTTGGTGATGTGGTTGAACCTGGTCATTCTGTCTTCCCATTCCGACACTTCGGAGGGCTCTGTCGAGGGGTCTACGTTCATCGCAGCTCGGAAAGTCAGTCCTCGAGCTACGTTGTTTGCCGCCGCTTTAGGGTTTTCCTCTCCCGTTGAGTCGGTGGTGTGGGCTGGTATCCATAGGATTTGGACGCATCTGTCTTCCCTTGTTGGTTGGCCTTTTTTGAGTATGTTTAGAGCCTCAACTGAGATCCGGCCGTTCGCGAAGTTGCATACTGCCGCCTGGGAATCGCTGATTATATAGTATGCGTTGGTTTGTGCTATGGCTAACGCTATAGCCGCTTCTACCGCCGTTTCGATGCGTGTCGTGTTTATAGTCAAGCTTGTGCAGCATTGTATGTTGTGGTTAAGTATACTGCTGCGACAAAGGTGCGTTTGTGTTTGTAACGTGCAGCGTCTGCAAAGACCGCGTCCTTGTTCCTTCCGTGGTGTTTCGCCATGTACTTTGCACTGCTTTTTGTCCTGCCCTCGTGATGTAAAGGATGCATATTCTTGGGCAATGAGGGTACCGTGAGTTTGGCCCTCATTTCATTGGCTTTGCCCCATTTGTCTCCATGTTGTGTGTGGTAGCGGATCCTTGATTTATCTAGGATGTGTCGGCCCGCCGTCGTCTTGGAGAGGCGTTCGTATTGCACTATACGTTGCGCTTCTATTAGCTCCACTAGCGTGTTGTGCAGTCCCAGCTCTAGGAGTTACGCCGTGCTCGTGCTCAGCATGAGTCCAATCGCTTGTTTATATATCTTCCTAATCAGGCCGTCTGGCTTCTTTTCTGCGGCGCCCCATCTGTTTTATGCCGCCACATACGTGATCTGACTTAGTACGAACACCTGGATGATTCTCATGACGCTTGCTTCTTTCATTCACTCGAGCCTGTTGGTGATTCTCTTGGTCAATCGCATCGCCTGAGAAACATTGGCTTCGATTTTGCGAATAGTTTCTCCATTAGTTCCCTTGGCTTCTATGATCATTCCCAACACCTTTATCTTCTCGGCTTTGGGTATGGGTTGTCCATCTTGGGTTATGCGTTGTACGTATTTTTCCATAATGTGTATATATTTTAGGAAGTTTTTATTCTTAAAAATTTTTATAACTAGTATTTGTATGAGTAAATGATGTAAATAATTACCGTAAGCTGCCACGATTTTGAAATGATGTCTGTCATCACAGCTTGTGCCACACGGTATGTTAGCCCACACCCTATGTAAAACTTTATCAATTTGCTGAACTCGCGACTGGGAGAAAGAACCGCACGCAGTCATACCGTGCAGCGTGATACATTCTCCCCATGGCTTTGAATACAGCTTTACGCAGATGAACTGGACTGTCGTGCTTAATTTGATATAATTGGACAGAAACAGTCGAAGACGCTTAACTATAGTACGTGTTCAACATGAGCACACCAGGACATCTTCTCAGCAGTGGGCGAACCGCAGGAACGCCACAGTTCAATATCAACTTGCCCGACATAGGGGCTTACCACTTATATAACCTCAGAATATCCTTAGCTGAAATAAAATGTTCTCGAATCTCTCTAAATTGTGCCCACAAGGATCCGTCTAAGCTGCGAAGGAGATCGGTATTAACGAGAAAACAGTCAAAACTATAATCCGAACCGTTTTTATAGTCTTCACAACGAAAATATTCCAACGAGCTCACAAACATAAACAATGTTCTTTGGAAATGCCATCCAATTATATCAAATGATCAGTGCCTTCGAAATGCGTTCCCAGTAATACATATATCAAGTGTCATCTCTCTCCATAAAACGATGTTAAAGACGTGTTTGTCTGCGCAAAAGTCAAGCCTCGGCGTATACGGCTCACGTAACGGCCTCTAGCGGGTCGGCCCATATGTAGGATCTGCCCGCACAGCCCAGGAGAATACAAGCCCGCTTCTCGAAGCGGTGGCTCCGGAATGAGGGTTCTCTTCGAATTCATTTGTTGTTGATCAATTCAAATCAGCACTTCGACTCCTTCACCCGGTGTAATCAAGACTTTTGCGCAGGTCTACACCACCACTGGCCTCATCCTGAACTTTCCGACCACTATACTCTCCGGCATTTTATTTGCAAGATATCTACCCAGCACTTCCCGTCCTTTCCACCTTACTGACGTTCACTCGTTCGCTTTTTCACTTACCGCGAGAAATTCAATATACCTGAAACACGGTCATTTCACGATTTAGTTGCAAAGAATTAGGATCTGAAGTGCAGCCTTGCGAAGAGTCGAAACTCAGAGAAGAGCACAAATAGCGGAAATGAAGTGCCGCAGCTGCATATTCTTGTCACCTTTTAAATGTTTCAATGAAATTCAGAAATGCAAAGAGCATGACATCTGCAACGCTATTTTATTTACTCATAGTCAGCTTCATGCATAGAACTTAATGTTTCAGATTTACATTTAGCATCTTGATTCACGATCACAACTTTTTAATCCAGGGCGCTATAACGTAAAACTATTCCAAACTTTTCTATTCCAATTCTGCTATCAGAGCTCCGCGATTGGTCAAAAACTTTTTTCGACCACCCCCACTTCACCTGTCTATCACGCGACGTCACGAAAACCGCGATACCTCCCCATCTGATATGATGTGTACACACTGATTACGCATGATTTGGCAGAAAAAAGAAAAACAGTTACTTCTGATTCGACCCCTTTTCGCCATTACCCTCGGCTATTGGTAAAAAGTTTTTGGGCTGCACCCACTTCACCTGCCTGTCACGCGACGTCACAAAACCACAAGAACTCACCGCGTCAAAGTGACGTATACGTGATAAAGATGCATTAATATGCCGAAGAAAACTGAATTTTCTTCGGAATAGCCGCAGGCTGCCCCGTTCCGAAAGGAATAGAAGATGGCTGCCGCCGATCGCTCAGACGCTGGCTACTCGCACCTGCCGGAGAGCATGGGTGTATTAGCGTATAATAAAACTTCTTGCGTGGCCGTGTAATGTTTTCGAGCACTTTCGGCATGTTTACCACCTCATTCTGCGAACTCTTCTTTGCTGAGGGTCCATTTTAGCGTCATTCTTGAGCTTCCGTTGCATGCAGCCGCGATTTTCGACCAGCCACCGCAAGCTAAGTAAGGGAAAGTGGACCAATCGTAGACGCCGGCACCACCCTCTTCACTCGGTTATCGACTTTCAGTGCAGTGGCTCGGCCCCATCGAATCCCTCTCCACTTGAGCGTTCTCCTCGCCTCTTGTCAGCCAATTAGATACGACAAGCCGCTCAGTGTAGGCAATGTTATTCGTTTTTCAAGCAAACAAAAGTGACCTCCTGTGAACGAGGAGAGCGTTTGATTGGTCTGTTCAGACAACCCTGCGGGTGACCGCCTGGTGCTTGCGTTGGTGGTTACGCAAATTTGACGTCAGGAGATTGGAATAGAAACATATTGGAATAGTTTTACGTTATAGGGCCCCAGGGTACCCGTATCAGACGCGTCACTTTAGTAGGTTGCTTGCGGCGCACGACACATCATCTCTTCACGCCTTCCACCATCCTCCATCACCTGCTCGACTTTGGTTGTGACTTTATTATATGCATACGTATGCATCGCTGTGTTAAAACGGTCAGAAAAGAGTTCATTGCTCCTCTTAGGCCACAACGCAGGGTTTGTCCGTCTCGGGAACACCTTGATAGGAACCATAAGGAACTCCTGGTGCAAATAAATGGGAGCCTCGACTTGAATTTTTATGTCGGAGAGCATCGTGACATAAGCAAACAAGAAAGCCTTAAAAAGGTATGAATGCGAACTAGTCGGTACGAATCCATCGGTGCAAAAAAAAAAAAAAGAAACAGTGCGAAATAAACACGGATGAGGGAGGAATACAGGACAAGCGCTGCCCTCTGTTCCATTTTATGGAACACTGGACAGCCTATTTTAACCGTTAACAAGCTGCGAATGTGTGTAATGCTAGCAAGACGGGGTGAAAAAAAATCACGCTACAAGATCTGATGATGCCGCAACAAAATGATGCTCGCATCCCAACCTGGCCAGACAGAGTGCATTAGAATAGAGCGCGTGTCTAGCGCAGAGATATGGGGATGTATGAACATCATTTACCCTCTCCGCTCCCCGCACACAAAAGGCGCGCATTCGCGCGACCGCCGAGACGAATTCGCGGCAAAGTGCACGATTTGCGCCCTATACGATCTCTCAAAGAACGGGTCGTGTCCGCATTTGGGAACCCATTCGTCTCGGGGAGGAGCTTCCCATTGAGGCGCCGTTGTCGCGGCAGGGGTCCAGCGAGGGAACCGGCCGACCGTTGAATACTGAACACCGCCGCTGCTGCGCGTCTTGCAAGCTCGTCGTACGCAAAACTATATACATGATACGGTTCTCGGTCGATGGCTTTTGCCACGCCTCAGTGACACCAGTTGCCTTTTGCGGGGCGAATGGAAACCCCGATCGTTTGCATACTTGTGCAGGCGCTGCAACATGACACTGTCAATGCGAGCGACAGCTCGCGCTCATGTTTCATGGGCGGGCTTTGCAGTTGCTATACGTGACCTCTGCTACAACCTTAAAGTTTTTGGGAACCTTTTTTTGAGCTGTGCAAGTACAGCGTCTGCCGGCACGTAACTCAGTCTGGCAAACATGCATTTAGTTAAGAAACAAAATGATTCCAGCGCGTACGATACTGCGTCGCTGCACAAGCTCAACAAGGGTGTTGACGCGAAATGAGGAACAGATATACATTCCGCGTTCGCTTGGGGATATGTGTAGTCAGAATATTGACCACAGGAGGGATAAGGAATCTTCTAATCTTTCCTGCTCCGGAAAAAGCGAGTGATACAGGAAATAGTAAATGCGTTTAAACGATATATATTTTATGTGTATGTGATTTCATTCATTGAGGAGGCACAAAAAATTGTCAAAAATAATTATTGCTATTATTATATGATAGAGTCCGGGAAGGTGCTGGCGAGTTCGATGCGTCTTCCACGCCTACGTCTAGGCCTGCACACTTACACACGTACTGGAGCATGCCGATCCTTGCGACATAACTACATGAAGCAGCGGGGATGTTTGTGATGCAGGTGTCTGTCATAATTATACAACCTTGTCCTATATCCATCGTGTACGTAATAGATGACGCGGCATGAGGCAAGAACCGTGACGGCGTGTGATTCATATGCGGTTGCGTTCCTTGCACGAGGTTAAACGAAATTTGAAAATGCTTACAGAAAATTCTACGTTGAGCAGTATAGTTCAGGAGCGACATCGGACAAAAGGGATCGAAAAGGCCAGAAGAGGCAGCCTGGAGTTATGACGATACTGTTATATTTGACTGTACTCACGAACGCATGTACGCGCTTTCCTGCCTTTGTAAATATGTGTGTGTGTGCCTACGAATGCGAGAGACTGTGTGATTGAACAAGATGCAAGACACATGCAGAAGCATAAAAAAAGAACGCACACCACACGACTTGCGCTTAGATACTTGTACTCGTCTATGTTGCGCCGTTGAATATCCTGCAGCGTGTGTGCTCAACTATATCGCAAGTAAGGATTCTGTTCAGGCGTCCGGGTTTCTTAGTACACGCGTGTGCGCACATGTGCGCCCGTGTAAGTATGGTCCACACGAACGCATGCGCGCATACATGAGTCCTTAAGTTCATGAGCTTGCGTGTGCGCGTAAATGGTTTCGGAAGCGTTCGCGTTGTTTCCGTAGGTCGAAGTGTCTGCGTACATGTGTGGGTCCGGGCATGTGTTGGCTGCACGCTTCATTTTTTTTTTTTACATGTATTTAAGGTGAGGTTGGTGCCTATTCGTGAGGCCGGCTACTCCGCTTCCCTTACATGATATATATAGGTAGATGACAGCTCTCTTCATTCCTGACTAGATACACGCTACCATAGGAGCCGGTGTAGCATGTATGAAAAAGAGCATCAGTAGTATAGCTTTCAAGCGTTGACTTCCTCGTATTTGAAGGGCATGTTCTAGCCCAATGTTTGGGCCATAAAAGAAGTTCCACGCACACGACACGTTTAAACATCTTCAAGTGAAACGTCACGTAAAACTGCATTTTATAAAAATGCGTATTTTGTGGCTGCCCTCAATTCACATTCACTATATTTAACGTAATTAGTGGAGATGAGGCGAATAATTTACGACGCATTCGTTTCACTCCTCCGTGACGTGCCGGCCTCCTCCCTGTGTTGAACTCTCCATGCGCTACGCTGATTTCATGCGGCAGCGGGTAATTCATTATAGACACGGTGTTTCACGGCAGCGTCTCACTCCGCTGCCTGCGCCTCTGCACCGCGTGCAAAGAGACGGAGAGAAACAGCGCTATAGAGAAAAAAAAAAGGAAAAGTAAGAAAGCTGCGGTCCGCGTCGTCAGTCATGACGAAGCAACTATCGAATTACCCGCAGACTGTTCGGGGCGAAAACACACGCACTCCCCTTGTCACATGCATCAATTTGCTCACGCGACAGCGAGCGGTCTCCCCGCGTAAGCGCGGGTTCTGCGGGCCTTCTGTACGCGAGGGCGGAGGACTTGGACACCCCGAAAGAACGCCGCACTGCGCCCGGCGGCGGTGGCAGAAAGCTTGCTGATGCGCGCACGCGCACACCGACGCCATGTATATTTAGCGGAAAGGACGCGCACCGTCGACCAGCGCCGTGAAAGGCAGGTGCGAATCCGCAGCGCGGAGGAGAGTATTCACGCGTGAAAGGGAACGGCCCAGTGCGCACCGCAGCCTCGGCTGCCCTTTGTGGCGCGCGGGGAGCGGGGCTGCGCGCCGCAGCGCTGGTGGCGGGCACCCGACGGCCCGCTCATTATCATTCGTTTTCGCGATGCACCCGCGCAAGTTCAGTCAGCGACGCACGTACCGCGAATGAGTCCGCATGGAGGTCGGGTCAAGGTATATCACGCTGGGGGAGCAGGCGCCTTCCACCCGGAGCCGGAGCTGACGCTGCGCCCTCTCCACCCGAGTCCGGAATCGGCTGCTCACATGACGGCTGCCTCTGTATGCCAACTTTTGCGCCGCGAGAGCGGCAGTGACAGTACAGATGGCTGCCACGAATGCTTATAACGATAACACGTACAACATCACGGCAAGTTCTGTTCCGGCTCCCCACCGCTGAACGACTGGGCGATGGCAAGAAAGTGCGCTACAAGGACTGGAAAGGTTCTCATCTTATTTGGCGCATATAGTTGTGCACCCAGAGCGACAGCATATTTGTACGTTTCTTAAATACCCTACCCAGTTATTGTATACTAAATACTTTTGTGTTTTGACATTTCCCAAGTCATTTTGCAAGTAAGTATTTAGCACTTTACCTTGACTCGCCGTTTCGGAGCCGGAGTCAAATACCTTGTTGTTTAAAGGCTTACGGTGAACTTCTGCAGCGGTAGCTTCATTTACACGGCTCCTAAAACAAAAGTTGCATGTGAGTGGTAGCTCCTGAGAAAGACGTATGTGTGAGATCGTTCGTGCAAAGTAGTGTGTGTCGTGAATAAAAAAAAAATTCAAAGAAACAAGTATTCAACTGCAAATTCAACAATGGGAAACACATAGAATAATGCCCCACGTCATGAAGTGAATGGAAAATAGCACAGCATGAACTGTTATAATGAAAGACTTTACAGGTGACATAACGCAGACATGTAAGAGATTATGTGTACAGTTAATGCCTTTATTGCTGAAAGCCGCCTTCATTAAACAATTTAGACTATGCGGATACAAATCCATCAACTTTTCAACGTGCAGCGAACACAGCAGAGTAGTGATAGCCGCAGGGACCTCCCGGTATATCCTCACGGACCTCATGCGGTGCAAGCACCGTGAGATGAACCAATATCTTAAGCACAGAAAAACGCACGCGCATTGCTGTAATTACTGAAGTCGAGAGACTTCAGTGCCGACTGTAAGTACCAATGAGTACCGCCAAATGAAGCGGCACCCTCACTATTATCTCTATCTATCCTTTTTTTTTTCATCTCTTTACCCCCTTCCCCCTTTGTAGAGCAGCAAGCCGGTCACGTGTCTGGTTGAACTTCATGCATATCCTTCGACTCTTTAACAATGCAGTACACCGCTTTAGGCTATCTGCAGCATGTATAAGCACTGCGCAAGAGGGGCCAGGCCGTTGCAGGCGACTTTAGCATAGTTCTCTTATGCCAGGACTGATGGAACCTTTGTTGGTACGAGGACAATGATTGTAATAACGAAATAACACTTATCGACACTGCGGCACAGCTGCGGGTGATACACATAGTTTACATTAAATGCCAACGGGATATATTTTTGACTAAGCAATATTTCACCATGAAAATTGTGTGGATGATGTGTACTGTATACAAATTGTCGTTTTTCTCGGGGTGCTTGTCGCTGTATTGTGGTTCAAGGTACCCCGACAGAAAAAAACACGGGCGCTACGAACTGACTTTCCTACACGTGGTCCGTTTCCACACTCTTTCTCCAGTGAATTTCAATATTTATTCGTTATTTACGCTATAGGAAACCGACAGGCACGCAAGGAACGGCAATGCGGCTCCTTTCCTTAGTACGCTCCCCCATCAGTCCTTTATACTTGTTTGTAGACAAACCACGCAATTTTCGCTTACGCTTCTACTTATCATATTAACACGTGTCCGATTTAGAGCTATAAATCACAAGTACCTGATTTATTCCGAGCTAGTTGCCTTGGAGCATGTGTTTATTATACGACAAATTTCAATAGTCTTGGCTTCCATTCTCGGAGAGAGACGAAGGCAGAACAGCCTTCGGGTTGTAATATGCTCGAAAAGCCAAATGCAAAACCAGAAAGACACACAAAAAATAGAAAATAAAAACACGCTGAGGATATTGTTGGAAAAATGCAATGCCTTTCTTATTTTGTCGCGGGTTTCTTTTTTTTTTTTTCTTTTTGCCTTCAATGTTCTTCTGTTGGCCTCACTTTCTTTGCATCCCGGCCCTACCTTTTTCTGAGTCTCTTGTCCGCCGTCCATTTCCGTTAATGCTGCACTTCGCCTCGGAGGTTCCATTGTTCGCGTCCCGTTCACTTCCCCCGTTGCGTGTCTTTTGCGATGCCGGTGCCACCTTCCCTCGCAGGGATCAAAAGCGCGCGCTTTTACGAAAGCGGGGTCGCGTCCATTATGACCCACGACGCGTGAAAAAGGAAACGCCGCGGCGTCTTCTTGAGCAGGCGCAGACAGGAAGCGTTCCCGTCCTTCGGCTATCTTGGCTGTTGCTTTCCGTGTTTCTTTTATTCCCTCAGCAGCGCTTTTCTCTAGCGTTGTGACATTTCCTGGCCAAGGCAGCAAAAAGAAATGACGTTTTCTTTTCCTCACAGTGTTAATCGCATCATACAATTAAATAATGGCTACGTTTCGCTGTCGCTGCTCATGTACCTCACAAATAAGTATTCGCCCGTGAACTCTCATAGCCTAGACGACCCGAAACATCTATTTTAAACATCATTATGCTATGTCCTCTCTTCATTGAGGCGGAAGAACCGTGCAACGAGCTATGCAACAGAAGACGATGGACGTGGCATTTGGGACGGGAAGATGGCAGACATGGATCGGGAAACAAAGGAGGGCAGATTATTACTAACTTTCTCGGCTCGTAACCTTGTTGAGAGATGATACTCTAGTTGAGATAAAGCGATATAAGTGGAGCTCGATAGCTCGTGTAATGCGTAGAGCAAAGAACCGGTGTTATATGAAAGTAACAGGATGGGTGTCAAGGGAAGGGAAACGCCAATGAAAACTGCTGAGAAGGAGGTAGCCGGATGAAATCACTAAACTTGAAAGCATGGGACGCAGTCGGCTCGTGCAAGACAGCGAGATGGAGACTGATGGGAGAGTTCTTCGTCCTGCAGTGGACATAAATGGGCTGGTCAATGACGCACTGATGCTGAAATTGACTTACAGCTGTAGGCGTTAAGAATGTGTACGTATAAACTTCCCACGTTCAGAAATAATAGAATGGTTCGAATGAACGCATGGGGCCAGTCGCGATAGAGGACGGGACGATATCATAGGTTCCGGCCAATGGTGAACACATTTTATGAAACGTTAGCTTTGCGTGTCCTGTCCCAGGATTCCTATGAATAAGGGTTCGGTGCGCACATTCCAATGTGCGCAGAATTGCGCTATTCTTCACTCATCTCTCTCTATTTTCCTCCCTACATCCTGTCTCGCTCAGTGCAGGGCACTGAACCGGACGTGCGTCTGTTTAACCTTCCTGCCCTTCATATCTTCTGTTTCTCTCTATCTATCTCAATTCAAATGTAATAAACCAGCAGAGTAATGCAAGAACCATCTCTAATAGTTTCCATACAATGTTCCTCAAGTCGCCACCTTATACATAACGCATATATCGCTCACAATGTACACCCTCTCGCGGGAACGGCTGCTTCACTTGCACGCTCTGTGTACTCGTTCCTTGTTCTTCTCGATCCGATACTTCTGCGTCTACAAATAGAGAACTGCTTCGAAATTTAGACCAAGTAAAGGCACATAAAGCGCAGCAAATGGAGCCGCAAAAGTGTTTGAAGCCACAAGCACGGAAATCCGAGGCGCAATTCACTAAGCTGCGCCGTTCTTATACGCAATTTCTTAGCCAAAAGGTCTTACGCTACAGATAAGGGTACAACCGAAGTGGCAGCGCATTTAAGTTGCGGTGTCGTATGAAAGCCAGGAGGAAGCGAAGCTCGGACTGAACGAAAAGAAATGAAAGAAGCGCGGTCAGCTGCATGAGAGCATGATCGCACATTATGCATCTGTAGCAGAGGCTATATTCTTACTGCAAATAACTACATGCCCCTATTCGACAGCTTCCTTTTCCGGGTGTCTGCTACGGCGCCGACAAGAGCAACCACGCTCGCCCGTTCTCCGAACCACCGACAAAAGAATAGCAGTGGAATTGTCATGCATTATTCCCTTATTTCTGCGGGAGACAGGACTGATGCACACATGGTCATAAATCTGGCGCAGAAAGAGACGCTCAGGCAGAGCAATCACAGGCCAGGTCTAACAGGTTATACTACGCCTGTAGCAAAATCACCACCAATGCCACCATCACCATGTTACAAAGTGACTAAGCGTCTTTATTTCGATACTACTTAGGAAAATGAAAAATAACTGCAAAATAAATAGTTCTCATGGCCTCAAGTCAAGAACAGCAGCACTTGCTTGCTCATCGGCATGGTATGTGATCGCACAGCCCACGGTGGCGTGTGTGGTTCTAATGACAAACATGGGCTCAATATAAGCTTCCTCGGCAGCCGGTACCGTCTAAGGCGCTGTCGGCAATGTCGTCGGCGCCGACGAATAACCGCGCGCTCCCTTAGCAGAGTATTTCTGTAGAGACCACGCAGAGCTACTAAAGCAGCTATATGAAAGACAAACGCAGGAAGTACCCGTGGCTACCGACACTGCTAAGATTATGATAACAAATGTCCGACGATTACGATAGTCCTGCAAAATTTAAGCTTGGCTGAATACATGTGTTCATTTCGCGATATATTGAGACAAATAATTTGAGACCGAAATCACAGTACCGACTGACAGGGGGCGAGTGCCGTCAGCGCCTTCTCAGAGGGAGAATGGGAACGCTGTCATGATGAGTAAGAATGTCATGTACGGACGGGCCACCCGGGTTCCAGAAGCCAGCCAGCATCCGGACCTCAGTCCACCTCCACACGTTGCGGGAAGCAGCCGACCGTCGTCGGGGCCGATCTGGCACATACCAAGCCCGGGGCCAATACCGGGGCTGCTCAGGCACCTCGTAACGACCCGCCCCCAGAGCAAGCTAGGGACGCGTAAGTCATTCGCTTACGCAAAGAGAACGACGACCTCAAGAACACGATCAAGAGGCTGGTTAACGATCAGGAAACTCGTTTCGAATGTGTCGGGTATACGGTGCGTCAGGCAGGGCCACCGAGACTCCAATAGGTTTCGGTAGACGGTACTGTGACGTCCTCCAAACGCTGGGCAGTAGTCAAACAAACAGGTGAATCGGGGCCTTGTCCGCAGAAGTCGGCGAGATGCAAACTATCATTGGGCTAGCAGACGGCCTCAAACAGGTCACCGCTAGCGTCAGTTGCCTCACCGATAACTTTCGCCAAATTCACGTTGTGCTCGGAGACCCACAACAGGGGCCTCGGAGCTCTCGCAGATCGCATCAACGCCATTGAGACGCGAATCGCTTCATCCGCTTCCGTCGTACAACCGCTAACCGTTTCCGCCGTACTAAAGGAAGCTAGGGGTGCGATCTTGTACGCTTTCTAAAATCGAACGGAGGCGGTCCGTTCTTTACGTCACGAAATCGGCGGTCCGTTCCGTTGCGTTCGTCCGATAGCAGACGACACGGAATGATTGACAGCAGATATCACGCCACAATTCACGTCATGGCGTTCGTCAAGGTTCAAATTGACCAATCGTGTGCGGCTCGGTGGAATGGACCGCCTCCGCTCTATTTCGGAACGCGTACAAGATCGCACCCTAGATTTCAGTATCCCACCAGCGCGGCAACAGCAGCTCCCAGTATTTCATCATCATCATCATCATCATCATCATCATCATCATCATCATCATCATCATTAGCCTGGTTACGCCCTCTGCAGGGCAAAGGCCTCTCCCATAATTCTCACATTCTTCCCTCTCACATTCTTCTCCAACTACCCCGGTCATGTACTAATTCTGGCCATGTTGCTCCTGCAAACTTCGTAATCTCATCCACCCACCCTTACTTCCTGCCGCCCCCTGCACGCTTCCCTTCCCTTGGAATCCAGTCCGTAGCCCTTAATAACCATCGGTTATCTTCCCTCCTCTTTACATGTCCTGCCCATACCAATTTCTTTTTTCTTGATTTCAACTAAGATGTCATTAACTCGCGTTTGTTCCTTCACCCAATCTGCTCTTTTTTTATCCCTTAACGTTACAGCCATCACTCTTCATTCCATAGCTCGTTGCGTCGTCCTCAATTTAAGTAGAACCCTTTTCGTAAGCCTCCAGCTAGGTTTCTGCCCCGTACGTGAGTACTGGTAAGACACAGCTGTTATACACTTTTCTCTTGAGGGATAATGGCAACCTGCTGTACATGATGTGCGAATGCCTGCCAAACGCCCCCCAGCTCATTCTTATTCTTCTGATTATTTCCGTCTCATGATCCGGATCCGCGCTCATTACCTGCCCTAAGTAGATGTATTCCCTTGCCACTTCCAGTGCCTCGCTACTTATCGTAAATTGCTGTTCTCTTCCGAGACTGTTAAACATTCCTTTAGTTTTCTGCAGATTAATTTTTAGCCCCACCCTTCTGCTTTGGCTCTCTAGGTCAGTGAGCATGCATTGAAATTGGTCCTCTGAGTTACTAAGCAAGGCAATATCATCAGTGAATCGCAAGTTACTAAGGTATTCTCCATTAACTCTTATCCCCAATTCTTCCCAATCGAGGTATCTGAATACCTCCTGTAAATACGCCAGTCCCAGTCTTTGCGCAGCCCTAACCACCCCGTTAGGTGTTAGTCCGTCTGGTCCCCCATAATGGATATATAAAAAGAGAGTTTTCGCATTTGGCAATAGAACTGCATGGGGTATTCTCACAAAAAAGCCCCTCTGCAGCAGTTTTTCAGGTCTTTCGCTGTCAAACCTCAGGTCATTGCTCTCCAGGAAACATTAGTCTCCGCCGCCTCGCTCCAGGGCTACAGGGCCATTTTGGGCCGGCCCGGGCGGCGAGGGATTTGCACCTTGATCGATAAAAGGCTGACTCATCTCACCCACGACCTCAAGCTGGTGAGTGGTAGAATCGAATATGTCCTGGTTGAGATCCTGCTTGACGTACCGCATCCGAATCAGCGCAGAAACAGCGTGTTCGTCCTCAACATCTACAGTAAGCCCAGGGACTCGCGCCAACAGTTCAAGACCATCCTCAAGAAAGCGACCGACTTGGCCGGCCCTTGACCCTTGGTCGTCGTCGGTGACTTCAACGCACCGTACGGCATCGGGGGTTGCACCTACGACACTACCGAGGGGCGCAAACTGTGGCAAGATGCCAACGAGATGGACCTCACTCTGGTCACTGACAAGGATTTTCCTATGCGCATCCGCAACTCCGTCACCCTGGATTCGACGCCCGATCTCGCCTTTGTCAGGAACGTTGAGGACGTGGGCTGGGAGAACACCGCCGTGGAGTTCGGCAGCGACCACTACATTCTCGAGACCAAGTTCAAGGTGTCTCGGAGTAGGGTCAGGGAATTCACGTTCATCTATTGGGACCATTTTCGCAAGATTCGCGAAGAACCCGGCAGAGCCAGGGCACCCGCCACTCTCGACCAATGGTGCGAAGGCGTCCTCAACGACGCTTCCGCGGCCACCATGAAAGTGGAAACCGATCTCGACGTCGAGCGGATGGACAGCAGACTCGCCCACGTGATCGAGGCCAAAATGTCCTGCTCCGCCGATGGAAGGCTCAAAGGCTCAATCGCAGACTCCAAAAGAAGATCTCGGAGCTTAACAAGGTCATCGATGACCACTGCAAGGCGCTATGCCAGCAGCATTGGGACGAGCTCAGCGAATCCGTCGACGGACAGATGCGCAACGGCAAATCCTGGGGTATGCTGAAGCACCTTCTCGACGAAAGCGGCTCGAAGTCAAATCATAGGCATACGTTGGCCCGGACCCTTCACAAAGCCACCAGGTCTCACACGGCCGATGACGTCGTCTCAAAACTCGTACAGAAGTACTTGCCCATCTGTCGCGACGGAGATGCGGCGACCCAACTCCCGGACTACCGAGGCCCTCCACGCCACGAGCTGGACGAAGACTTCCCCGTTGCCGAGGTCAGACAGGCCATCTTCGAGCTCAACCGCAAGTCTGCGCCGAGTCCGGACGTAGTCATCAACAGAATATTGAGAAACCTCGACGACTCGTCGTTTGTATTTCTGACCGGCAAGATCAACGAGTCCTGGAAGAGCGGCATTGTTGCTGCAGAATAGAAGACGGCCTGCACGTTGCTCATTCCCAAGCCCGGCAAGGCACGGACATCGAGAACCTCTGGCCGATTCCTCTAACCTCCTGCGTTGGCAAGGTCATGGAGCGCATCGTCCTCAACAGGCTCAACGGGTACCTCGAAGACAACGGGGTTTACACGCACAACAGGATCGGCTTCCGCTCCGGAATCTCGACGCAGGATACCATGAAACTAATCAAGCATCAGATTGTGGATGGCCGTTCCAGAGGCGTCAAGGTTCTGCTCGGTCGGGACCTCGAGAAGGCTTTCGACAACGTGCTCCACATCTTCATCGTAAAGACCATTTCAGACCTGGGTCTCGGTTCCAGATTGCACAGCTACGTCTGCTCTTTTCTAACGGACAGGAAGGCCAAGCTTCGCATTGGAGACTTCCGCTCTGACGATGTGCCCCTCGGAGGGCGGAGCACTCCTCAGCGTGCCGTCATCTCCCCCACACTGTTTGCCATCTGTATGATTGGTCTTTCCGAGAGGTTGGCATGCGTCGAGGACGTCAAGCACACCATCTACGCCAACGACATCACCTTATGGAGCTCCGGCGGCTGCGAGGGCAGAGTCGAAGAAGCCATGCAGGAGGCGATCGACGTGATCAAGGAGTATCTCCGCCCCACCGAACTTCGATGCTCCCTCGCCAAGTCAGAGATCCTGCTTTACAAAAAATAGAAGGGAGGCAGACCCAAAGATTGGAAGCCAGTCTCCGAAAGCAGCATCAGTCTTCGAACTTGTGACGGGGGGGGGGGGGGGGGGGGAGGTGATACTCAGGGTAGACGTTATTCGGGCCCTGGGCATGTTTGTCGAATTTATTAGCGGCAACGGAACGGCTCCCCGCGAGATCATCGCAAAGACGGACAACGCTTTCCGCCTCGTTCGCAGAATTGCAAACAGACACCAAGGCATGAAGGAAAACAATCTCCTCAGGCTGATCAATGCCTTCGTACTATGCCACTTCACGTACACGATTTCTATGCACAACTGGCTCAGAGCGGAGCAAGACAAGCTCAACGCTCTCATCCGCAAAGTAGTCAAGAGGGCTCTCGGGCTACCCATCAAGACCCATACCGAGGATCTCCACAAGCTGGGGGTGTATAACACCACCGAGGAGATTGCTGAAGCCCAAGAACGCGCGCAACTCACTCGTCTGAGCACCACACCGGCAGGTAAACGCATCCTCGAGGAGCTGAGTTACTACCCTGCGGGATTCCTGATGGTCAGTACCCCGATCCCTAGGTGCATTCGAGACAAGTTCGAAGGAGCCCCCGTGCCCCGAAGCGTTCATCCCGTCCAGAACGAGGGCAGACGCAAGGCCAGAGCAGCGGCCATTTTCAAACAGATTAAGCAACGAGACATTAGAGCAAGCTTCGTCGACGCCGCGGAGTACAGCCATAGGAAGACCTTTGCTATCGTTCCAGTCAACTCCAGCAGCAAGCTTTCCAATAGCGCCTCCATTCGCGCTTCAGACCCCGAGTCGCCAAGCAAGCCGCGATCGCCCTCGCCCTGCTAGACGGTCGTGGGTCCGAGATCTATAGCTATTCGAAAACGGCAGTTAGGTCTTTTCAAAAGGGTTGCATTGCCAAGCAAGCTGCTCGTCTTCTTAGCACCTCGAGTCCATGTTCTCTCACGCATCATTGAATCCGCTGGTTTCCCGTTCACGTACCGTCGGTCGAGGGTGCTCCCCCGAATCTCAATGAGTCTGCTCACGAAGCTGCGCGTGACCTCACCGACCCTGCTTCCTCTGTAAGGAGCGCCGACTCCCCTCCTCCCTACAGCCACAGGGACGCTCCCGCTACTCACAACCCGTGTCTGTACGTTCTCCACGAGGCTTACACCGACGTGTATGGCGACGACGCCTGCCCGTCCCGCGGGCAGACCTCCACTCTAGCGCACATGCTCTGGGATTGTGGGCCGACATATCCGAAGTTCATCAAGGACGAGTGGGACTCGCTTCTGCGTATCCCCGCTCTATAAAAGCAAATCCTGGCTTTAGCTTATGAATACGCTTTTTTCGCAAGACTTTTCTTATGCCAATATTTGTTCGTAGGTTCGCTTAGTGAATTCCGCCACAGATGAATTCATGTACTAACCATCATTTCTGTGCTATAGCTGAACTATCGCATCACCTAGAGTTCCCTGTAATAATTTTAGTATATAGAGACTATGCTTATAACCACCCAAGCGATATACTTGTAACAGTAACACACTCAATATGCACTATAGGCACCTTGCGCCGCAGCTTTCTACAGTTGACAGCGGCGCCAGAATACAAAGCCTAGCGAACGGTGGAAACAAAATGGGAGCAACGCCATGCACATAAACCGTGACACATCCGTTTGCTTATCACGAGGAAAAAGTGTCGAGACCTGAAAATGTCGAAGTGCGCATAATCCGTATTACTTGGGCATGTTCGCAGTGGAGATCCGGGCGCGCATTCACAAAAGGATGTTACGCTATATTACGCTGTACTTCTTGCAACGTTTTGAATTTTCGTTCTTTTCTTTTGTTTTTGGTTTTTATTGCTATATGATATTAGAATAGTTGGTCATGACTATGGCCCAACTTCATATACTTCACACCCTCTTCCAATGGTTTCGAAAAGCCTGAAAGCGGAGTGCTGGAAACAACTAGGGATCTTCAACGAATGGCTTCGCACCTTGTGATTTCAACAGGTGGGAGACGGTTCGTCTGGCTGGAGGCGTTGGCGACACTTCGAACGCACAGGGCAGCTATCGACAGATTTCGTCTGGAACTGAGTGCGTCGACAGTTTCCCAAGAAGGCAAAAGGTGAAGTCCGTGGTGTTCCGCTCATCTATGTAGACAACGCAACTGTTCCTACTGAAGTGGAAGCAGTGCTGCAGCATACATGGTCAAAAATACAGCCTGGTCCCTTCGGTGGATAATATTCATTTGCTAGCGGCTTTGCAACGAATACCTGACAAGACACCGCCCGAAGAGAGAGTCCTACATCCTTGAACGCGTTGGTAGTCTCCGGAAGAACTTCACCAAGAAGGCCAATTCTAGTAAAATTTTAAGGGAAGTTGCCGGGCATTTCCTAGAGCATGATCTAGCTCTTGTCTTGGCTGACAAAGAGGGAGGGTTTAGTGTGCTTCCTGGGACTTCGTTCAGAGAAAAGGCAAAGGCTGCTGTAAGTAAGAACTTCAAGCCTTCAACAGAGGTTCCTTCCAAGGTCAAAAGCAGGGCCATTGCTGTGCTGAAGGAATCCAACCTGGAGAAATTGGCAAAATTGGCGTCGAGCAGTAAGTTGAACGCGCTTCGCATCTTTTTTACGGCCAAGACCAACACGGAGTCATGTCCATTCCGAGCTATTGTAACGGAAAGCGGAACATGGCAAGAGCATGTCAGCAAGTTTCTTCAGACACATCGAGGACACTGGTGCCAGTTGATCCGTACAAGATTAGCGGCTCTGACCTTTTGGTTGAAGAGCTGAAGGCTGGCATTCCAGGAGCCAACAGCGCTTCGTCCATTGATGTGGAAGATCTCTTCTATCCGGTGCCTTACAATGAGCTTCTTGGTGATGTTAGGGAACTCATTGATCTTGCAGCTGCTGTTGATTTCCAGAACTTACTCTGGTGTGTCATCACATAATTTTCTAGAGCTGCTGAGTTTTTACCTCAATTCGAGAATTGTGTCCTTTGCTGATAAATTGTATGTCAAGAAGAAAGGCATATGCATTGGGTCCAATATCGCGCCAGGGCTTTGTGAAATTTTCCTTGCTACTTTTTACCGTGCGCTAAAGTTAAGCTGACTCATCCTTCCATTTTGAGAATCTTTAGATAAGTCGATAGACGATCTTTTAATCAAACTAAAATTTTCACCAGACGATGACCTTGCAGAAGTGGCTCGAGATTTTGTCAGTCTTTTCCAGTTGCTCATGCCAGTTGAACTTCACTCACGAGCTTTTACATAATGGGTCAATCCAATTGCTCTTTAGATATAAAGTTAGATGTTTCGTCCGCTGACAATGTTTGCTGGGCCTTCGAGCCCAGTTCCAAAAAAGCATTGCTGCCTTTCGATTCACCTCATTCAAAGCTTTTGAAGTGGGGTATAGCCTCATCATGTTTTATATCAGCGCTTTTAAAATCATACCACCACGAACAGCTTTCTAGTTTTCAATTTCAAGTGGGACGTCTAGAAAAGGCGGGTTTTCCGAGCTTTCTTTTGCTTTCAGTTGCCAAATCGTTGCTTGTCAAGCTTTGGAAATAGGACAAATAACCACCAATTTCTAATGAACAGGCTAGTACGAATAATTTTTCGCTACTTCCCTAGATACATAAGGTTTCCCATAATCTTAAAAAGATTTCTGGTAAATATGGGGTTGATGTTGTCCTTACAGCACCTTGTAAACTTTCAAAATTGTGCAGTATGGTGGTAAGGTGAACCACGGGCTCGGCCTCCTGTGAAATCAAGCACACAAATTTGTATGTGCCTTGCACGGCGCGTGTCATATATAAGATTCCACTAAAGCGCAGCAGATACTACATTGGACAAACCGGCAGGTGCATTAACATTCGCTTGCGTGAGCATGAACATTCCCTGGGGGCCGCTGGAGGGTCGAACTTGGCTAGTCGTTGCCGTAGTTGCTTGGGCTGCTCTCCTTTGTTCTCAAAGACTGTGATTATCGGCAGAAAAAATGTCCAGCTGGAAAGAGAGATTGTAGAGGCAGTGGCGATGCGACGCTTTAAGGATGGTGATTGCGCTAGCTCGCTGTCAGTTGCTATTTCTATGAAATAACTTTCGTTTCTTTCCACGTGATACACACATGTTCGGTGCCTCAGCAGTCTGTCAGCGTTTATCATATATAGTATTTGTATCGCACCCTTGTTTGAGGTCGCTCTGTACTTTTATTGGTTTTTGCATTGCTTTTCGGGTGCCCACGTGCGTCTGATCTCTACAGAATAAAAATTAAATCATGGGGTTTTACGTGCCAAAACCACTTTCTTATTATGAGGCACGCCGTAGTGGAGGACTCCGGAAATTTGGACCACCTGGGGTTATTTAACGTGAATCTAAATATAAGTACACGGGTGTTCTCGCATTTCGCCCCCATCGAAATGCGGCCGCCGTGGCCGGGATTCGACCCCGTGACCTCGTGCTCAGCAGCCTAACACGATAGCCTCTGAGCAACCACGGCGGGTCGATCTGTAGAGGCTTGGCATACGTTTCATTAAATCATCAGTTGTCAGTACCACTTGGTGTTGTCCCTTTCTTCAAGTCTCCTGTTTTGCTTGCGGTAACTTCCCAAAATCATGAATCAACAACTGGCCTACACCCACACTCTGCTATCAAAAAAAAATCAATTATGGGGTTTTACGAGCCAAAATCTCTGCTATCAAGAGATTTGATTCACAGCTGAATTCTGGGTGGCCGGGGGGGGGGGTTGCAGTGCGTCAATTGCTCGTTATGTCCCCCTCCCCACTACCCCTCAGCCATAGAGAGAGAATGACTTGACCGTAGCTTTAGCGAGTGTCACCGTGTTGCTCATGTGTTTAGTAGAAGTGGAAGCTGGTTTGAGAAAAAAATATATATAACATGGGAGCTTGTTGTTCTTAAAAACGTAGAGCGCTAAAAACACGAAAGACGTAGAAAAGAAACACACACCAAACACACTGTGGGGAGCGTGTGTGGTGTGTGTTACTTTTTCTACGCCTTTCGTGTTTTTAACGGTCTAAGTTTTTATTAATATCCGCTACCAACTAGCGCACCTGTGCTATCTTGTCGTTCGACATACGATCACCTAATTTTTGTTCAACATTCGTCTGACACTGTGTGCATTAAGGTTTCGTATAACATGCCATGTCCATTTGTGCAAGCCTTGGGTCATGGTCCCGCAAGAACGGTGCTATTGCCAACGATTTTCAGACTACATTTTTTGCGCCGTCTCTTGCTATAACCTTGTCAAAGTAAAGAGATGGGCTTAGGCTGCGGAAAACTTTTCTTCTCTCTCTACTTCCTAATATGTGCCGCAATAAACACACCGATATCTGGTCAACTGTCGGTATACAATACGCACAGATAAAATTTGTGAGTGATTGTACTCCGTCAGAATATTGAATTTATTCCTTCAAGGCAGATAAAGTGAAGCAGTATTGCTCAAATTGGACGGACATTCAGGTAATGCAGGCGTACGTGGATGAGGTGCAATGTACCATCAGAATTTTTTCCAACTCTGCTTTCGTTTTCTGAATCACCTCTGGGAAGCAGCACTTTCCTGCCTTTTCAGGTGGATTTCTGGGAGAGATGGGAATTACCTGCATAAAAAATCGCAATGTCAAGCTGCTCAAATAAAAACGTTCACTAATAAATTATTTTTTATGTTTCACCTTACGGCATAGGTTACGAAGGCGTAATCGAAGCCGAACAGTAGGGAAGTCATGTCTCCTTAACAGACATCCTAAGAGTTCTTTCGAGAAAAAAATAATAAAAAGACATGCGCGACAAGAAATAGCAGTTTTAACAAGGAAAAGAAAATGTAGCCAAGAACATAACTAATATATACAGGCAAGGAAATTCAGACGGAGACAAGCAAGAGCATCCCAACGTTCAGGTCCCGTGCATACGGGACGAATAATAGGGAGCGAAGAAAAGGCGGCTGGAAATGGCCCTTGCCCTGACCCCCAAATTGAAGCGCGGTAGACTGGAAATCGGAAGACGCGGGAAGGAGAAGGAAACGAAGCCACGCGGGACAAGAAAAGGAAGCCACGACGCGACATAGAAAGCCGCATACGAAAAAGAATACAAAATCTAAAAGGAAAATGCGCTGCGATCAAAAGGCTGCCAAGTGGCGGGCACGAGCTCCTTTTTTTGCCACCCATGTGAAGCTTGGCAAAGCAGTGAAGGCAGCGGCGAAGCGTCGTACCTTGCAGCAGCAGAGAACCATGTCAGCCTGTCTAGCTTCTTCCGAAGATTCGGCGCTGTGAACTAAACGAAGCCAGGCCTCCGCGCTTTTAGGAGCCGCGCCGCCCCGTAGTCAAAGCCACAGTGCTACAGCGGCGCTAAGCGGTCGGCGTGACCACGGCATTTTACAATGGTCCACTGGACAACCCAGGGGGAGACTCCTTGTATGGCACCGGACAACCGACGCGCGAGCGCCGATTACAATGGAAAGGAACTCTTTGCTCCCACAAGACGAAGAAGCGAGACGGTGACACTCCATGCACTCGTCCTTAGTGTAAGGCTATAACGTGAAGTGTGCCTGTGCGGAGGGAGGGAACGTGGGCGCTTGCGCACACTGTACTCATTAGTGCGTAACTGTTCCGCGCCTGAACTCGTCTATGAATGAAGTGCCCGTAGCGTGGTCGTACTGCGGACCGTTGTAGGTGAGGCGCCTGTCGACCTCAAACGGGAGTGCATCATGCATTGTCATTTTCCCTCGGAAAACCACTCTTTGGAAACTTTCAGACAGCGGTTCGACACGGAAGGTTGAGCAGAAGCGATAGAAATGCACGTCTTCTCTTCCCAGCAGACTGTACCCCGGTTACCTCGGGAAGGAATTAAAAAAGAAAAAAAAAGAAAACACACGAACTTCCTTTTGTGGAACTGGACGTGTTCGCTCGCGACCAGTAGCCTTCAGTTTATACATGGAAAGCGGTGCTAAGGTGTCCCCATCTAATGGACTCGGCCTTTAAGAATCTGTGCCGCCGGCGTCTGCTCAAAGAACTCTTGGGTGTCTGTGCGGCGTGCGACTCTATACCGCTCAACGGAACGTGTGAAAGGGAAAGTGTTTCACCAATGTACTATGCTTAGTGCACGCCGTTTTCGTGGCACGCGCTGTTGCCTGCTCACCCAGCTGACCCGAAGGGTGCCCTTTCTTCGCCATAGAACTCGCGGTCTTAGATCTTGCGGCCTAGAGAGTGCCGTCAATTCGCTTTAGATTTTTTTTTTATGCTGCCGTCGTGCGATCTGGATGTCGGCATTCTGAAAGGGTTGCATGGTAGGCGCTTCTCTCGCCGCGCCCTGCCTGCTGAAGTGTTTCTCCGCGAGTGATCCCCGAGTATATAGGGACCACGCTACTGCTCCTCCCATATCATGAAAGAAGCGACGCAGAGGCGGAGGCGATGATGATGATTCCGCTTCGCCAATCACGCTTCCTTTGTAGTCGGTTCGTTGTGCTGTCGAACGCTCACACGCGTGCAATGCCTGCTGCGTTTCACACTTGTGCACATTTTGGGCCGCCTGGCCTCTTGTGAAACACGCTGGTACATTCTACACACGCTTTTCCCGTCAACTCATGGGGATGAGCTTTTCTTTCCTTTCGGTGCGCGCTGTACTTAACGCCTATTTCACACTTTTCAACAAAAACGGGCTCTTTAGTTCGAAGGTGTGAGGCATAGAGTCCCGGGGCACTGGTGCTTGGTCCACACTCTCTATACAGCGTACGTTGTGCTCCCTCGACCTCTGAATAGGTGTTCACCGTGTTGCTGCGTACGAATGCCTTAAAGCAGGGCAACGGAAGTAAGAAGCTGAAAAGGAAGGGTTTAGGGGGGAGGGGGGGGGGGCATCCTAGAGCTCCCACAGCTGATCGCAAACTGGGTGCCAGCCAATCTTTATAGGCGGCCTCAAAAACGAATGGGTCGCTTTCCTAGAATAGTAGGGCTCGTGCACAAACAGGCGTGGCTCAGTCTACATTAAGGTAAGCGTGATTGTACTATATTATATAGAAAGACACGCATACTTCATCTACGGCCAATATAGAGCATGTTTGTTGCATAAAACAGCTGTGAGATGTAGCGAACGTGGCGTTTTTGCAGAGTAGTTGTAAGGCGAGGAGGGCACACTTCGCGCTAATAACGTAAGCGTAAAGAGCATAATTAACAAAATGCATTAATCAAATTTTTATTAAAACCTTCAGGGCAGCTGTTTACTTGGCCAATTGGAACGTAGTCAAATTTTGATGCACCCTCCTTTCTTGAATGTCTCTAAAGTCACACGGAATTCATGATATTCAATATTGAATTTCAACGCCACATCCAGGTATCATAGAAACCTAGCCTTGTAGCGTGTAGGGAGCGCTAGATAGGCGGCCTGGCTAACACGTTAGATGAAAACACTTCATGACGAATTCTGGAATAGAATGAAGATGAGACTATACTTGTACGAAAAATCTTTGTCGTATTTCCATGAACACTGAAAACATGGGGATACTGAAAGAATTTTGATCTGCTGGCAGTTTAAGTAGCGCTCTGGTGACCTGTTTATCAATGTCAATACCATATCAAGGGCGATCACAAATTGAGCATTTAGAACAAAAAAGTGCACACGAAGTTCGCAGTGGAACAACTTATCCTGTCGATAGCAGGCGGCACCGTTGCGATCGATAAACTGATGCCCCTGTGCATTGGCAGCGCGTGACGGCCAGCAGAGTCTGTCAAGCGCGGGGTACAGAAAGGCGTCTGACGTTGCTTCATCCTCGTCGCACTTGCATGCACACTCCGGACCCGGAAAGACTTCAAATTCATGTGCACAAAATGCTGGCATGACTTTTGGTCCGGAAATGATTTTTCGGTCAGCCTTAAAGGAACCACTTTGGCTTGCCCAAAGTCGTTAAAAAGTGCCTAATATACAAAATATACGTCGTGGGGAATGTAATAGGCAGGTTTCACTTTCCGAAGGGCTCTCGTTGATCTTCTAGAACGAACGAAAACTTTCATTACAGTTGAAAACGGGCATTAGGTGAGGACTGTGTGGCCTAGGAGCCAGGTACAGCGACAAAGACATACTATAAGTGTTTCTAGTGAGCCAAAGTACATTTAGCAGCAATTAGGGGCCGAAGGGTCACTTAGGGGATTTCTGATAGAGAAAATGCGGCTTCAAGCGTGCAGAAATACCAATAAGATGGGCACTAGCACCTGGCCGAGGTTTCTTTCTTGAAGAGGCTCCTCGTGTAGAGCCGTCTTCAGTTGCTGGAGATCGAGCCCGAGGCCTCCTTGCAGCAGCCACGGGTGGTTCTTCTGTTGTACACGGCTTCGCGAGGAAGGAACCACATGACTATCCTGTATATTTTTTTTTTCAATTTCAGAATGTATGGAGGAATACATCAGCAAAGATTTTGACGATTTCGGACAGAGCTGTGCACGCAGATGATGGTCTAAATGTTCTAGATGATGCGTACAAACTGATTACTGATTTGTCGAGACCCAGCTTTTACTCTCACTTTGGCAATAACATAAGCAATGACACTGTCGAAGTGATCACTATATAGAACGTAAAACCGAGTCATGGTCCGCGTATAGCGAAAGATTTTGAAGACACGGTCATCCAAGGAGCGGTATAACTAACGATCGCTTTTGATTAAGTATATATCACTAAGTACATAATACTATTGCCACGACTTCCATGCGTCGCTTCTTAGAAGTAAAGCAGTAACGTAAATGTCCGTAAGGAAACGCTGAAAGAGAATAGAAATCTGGAACAATACCCGCTGGAATTGCGTCGATTAGGCGTATTATCAATTACCCTTGTGCAGCATACCTGACTCCACTATTTAATTAGACTATTTTCCTTCTTTTAATTCACAAACAGGCACACACACAAAAAAAATAGAATAAGATAATGATAAACGCCGGCTTTGCGATAATGGAATCTTTGTACCACTGTCAGCATGCGCAAAGGCCCAACCAGAAGGAAGATATCTTCGACAGATTTTTCGGCGTTAGTGCCGACCGGCGTCACATGGTAGCAGTCGCCGCCATCGAGATCAATGGGGCGCCAGTTCACGCTCTCTCGGCGCCCAAAGTCTGAGCATACCAGATTGCAGCGGAGACGGCGGAAGTGGCAGCCGAAGCGAGATGCAAACAAACTATGGCTTCCGAGACGGCGCAACGCACCATGTGAACGAGCCAGGAGGCAATTCACAGACCAAGCTTCCGGCGTTGCCGTCCGCGAGTGCCTTGTCCATGTGGTTAGTCTTGGCAAATAGTGCAGCCTTGTATGACATCATCGATAATGATGTTTCCGTCTCTCTTCTCTCTGTTTCAGCTTCAGCAACAGAAGCTTTTCTCTGTCTTTGGAGAAATCTCGGTCGCAACTACAGTGTACTAGAATGAAACGTTGTGTGCCAATACACACAGACAGGGAGTGCCGGAGTGGACACTATAGCGTGCACGGCAGCTGCTGGTAACGCTATAGAGCTGGTTCTACGTGTTTCCGCGCAGACAACAAGCAAAACACCGTATATATTTGTGCTAAAGCTAGAGACCTTTTTTATGAAGTTTCGAAACTACGGCCAGACTTTACGAAGTAAAAACAATTGATAGGTTAGCGCAAATTTTTGCTTAATCGGCCTGCTAAATTCGGGACCTTTCAATGGGAGGATCTGGCCACGTTGCGCCCCACTTGAAATACGTCGAAGCCGAGAGCCTCTTGTGGTTAAGAGCCGTCAATGAATATGTTGCGCGTCGATGCCGCGTGCCGCCGTCCGGCGCCGATGCCTTGTGGAAATTGGTTCCTTGTGGTTGGGCGTTAAAGGACCCATCCCCAAGCCACATAGCAAATTTTGGGTGTACGCTGGAAATTTCTACGTGCCCCCTAGGGAGCGTTCTACCGCAATATTTTTTCAAATTGGTTCATTATTAGCAAATATTTGAAGTGTCGCGAACCATAAGTCAGATCACTTATGTGGCGGCATACCACAGATGGGGCGCCGCAGAAAAGAAGAAGCTAGACGGCCTGATTAGGAAGATATATAAACAAGCGATTGGACTCATGCTAAGCACGAGCACGGCGAAACTCCTGGCACTGGGACTGCACAACACGCTAGTGGAGCTAATAGAAGCGCAACGTATATATAGCGCAATACGAACGCCTCTCCAAGACGACGGCGGGCCGACACATCCTAGATAAATCAAGGATCCCCTACCACACACAACATGGAGACAAATGGGGCAAAGCCAAGGAAATAAGCGCCAAACTCACGGTACCCTCATTGCCCAAGAATATGCATCCTTTACATCACGAGGGCAGAAGAAAAAGCAGTGCAAAGAACATGGCGAAAAACTACGTAAGGAGCAAGGACGCGGTCTTTGCAGACGCTGCACGTTACAAACACAAACGCACCTTTGTCGCAGCAGTATACTTAACCACAATGCTGCACAAGCTTGACTATAAACACGACACGCATCGAAACGGCGGTAGAAGCGGCTATAGCGTTAGCCATAGCACAAACCAACGCATACTATATAATCAGCGATTCCCAGGCGGCAGTATGCAACTTCGCGAACGGCCGGATCTCAGTTGAGGCTCTAAACATACTCAGAAAAGGCCAACCAACAAGGGAAGACAGATGCGTCCAAATCCTATGGATACCAGCCCACACTACCGACTCAACAGGAGAGGAAAACCCTAAAGCGGCGGCAAACAACGTAGCTCGAGGACTGACTTTCCGAGCTGCGACGAACGTAGACCCCTCGACAGAGCCCTCCGAAGTGTCGGAATGGGAAGACAGAATGACGAGGTTCAACGACATCACCAACCATTACAAGATGCAAAGATGCACTTATCCGCCACCCCCTCCACAACTCACTAGATCGCAAGCTGTCCAGTGGCGACAACTACAAACCAAATCATACAAGAGCCCGATACTAATACACGCTATTTATCCAGATATATACACAACAGATAGATGCAAAGTGTGCGGCACCAGAGCCACGCTACAACACATGGTATGGGAATGCCAGGAACTAATAGAGGACAATGCGAGCACAGCCTTCATCGACAGCCTCTGCACGCGATGGAAGGCGGCGCTGCTCAGCACAAACTTAGAAGACCAACTGTGGGCAGTCCAGCGGGCCATGGGAGCCGCCGAGAGGCAAGAACTCTTGGCCGTAACCTCGGCGGGTGCCCCATCCCACTAATTTGCCGGACGCGAATCGTTCTGACTCGAAATAAAGTTTTCTCACTCACTCGCGAACGCATGATTTCAGGAGGCGAGCTTCACTGCCAACATCGATCATCTCGCCACTTGTCCTGTCTAGCCTCCGCAAGCGAAATTCTTTTCCTGTATTCCCACATACCGGAGCCGCAGGAACGCGTCACGTCCACGTCACGATCCCGCCTTCTTTTTTTCTTTTTCTCGCGTTTTTGGTGCGCGATGCACTTATATGGTGACGGTGTCGCGCGCGAGCCTGAGAGCTGGGGACGTATTCTGGGACAATCATTTTCGGCGACACTATCGCCTTCACCTGACGCAGTGCTCAACCAGCCAATAAGCGCGCAATGTAAGTGATATCGCTGAAAGCGACCATCCGAGAAATATTTCCCCTGCTGCTTTGGTTAGTTTCGCTCTGTGCGCGATCTTGCGAGCTGTGTACGAGAGCACCTGTGTTGTTGTCTGGCTGTTTCTGCCGAATGGATCTCTCAGTGCGCGCACGTTTGGAGAGGCTGGCCCGGCCCATGGATCCTTACCGCGGTACGCCGCGTCGTTGTACCGCGGGCACTAGACTAGCGGTATGATAAGTCAATGCCACATGAACTCTGATGTAGACGGGAGCGGATCAAAGAGCATGATTTCACGCTGAAACATGATAGAAAATGACATGGTTTCGTTCTCTGCGCGCGTGACTGCACGACGCGGTAACAAGCTGACGAAACGAAAGTGCATCTCTCTTGCTACGGTACGAAATAAAATAGATATGCAGGCATGCGGTTTGTATGTTTTATTATTTCTCTAAACTTTAATTCGTTCACTGAAGCTACAGACGAAAAATCTGCTGTTGCCTTGGATATTTCTCAAACTCACGTGTCACTGTTAGTGACGGCACAGCACTGTGAATTACGCAGGCGAACTTGTGCGAATGATGTCGACTCTCCGGCAGGGAGCACGGCGCCGTCGAGGAGAAGGGTGCATGGCGTCTGATTTGAAATTTCAGGTATTTTTTGCGCCACGTAGTGGTGTAATACTTTGCAGGCACGAGGGTTAGTGCTCAATCTATGCACTGCGCTTGCCAGTTCAAAAGGCCCAGGCCTGGTGAAAGGCCCTGTACGGTCGTCGTGGGCGCTTTTCATGACTTTCAATATTTATGCTTTCTTTGTCTTTAGTTGAATGCGCTTTTTAATGTCCTGGTTTTCTGCCCTTACGCCTTGAATACTGAACTATTGAAGTGCTGAATACTGTTACTGAAGTGCTTCTCAAGAAAATGTGTGGACGAGTTATTAGGTTCTACGAGTGGGGCGCAAACCATTTGAAAAAACAAAGAAAAGCTATGTAGTGACTAGTTGATGGGTCGCCGAAGAATCGTATTCGTCGGAGCTGGACATCTGGCGTCATGGCTATTTCCATCCACCACGTTATTTCTAACGGGGTCCGATGCTGTTGATCACGAAGTGCACGGCAAGGCTAACGACATGATTCATTGTGAATAATTATGCGTTGTTTTTCACGTTTTATGGAAATCATTCTTCATTTTGTGGATTAAACACTCTTGTACATGAAAACGCCAATGTATACACAGCCCGTAGCCGTAACGTGAAGAGAAACCAGTGTCTCTGAAACCAACGGCAGTATAGCGTGCGATGAATCGCCGAAAATTATGTCGAACACAAAACATTCACTTGGCAGACCATCGCTAGCAATAACATGATCGTTTCTTGGGCTTAGCGGCGCAAGCCTACACTTTTTTTTCAGTTTGTTTGTCTATTTTCTTGTTTTTTTTTTGTTCCACGTTTTACGATTTCAACGGCTATCGAGCATAAAGACGGCCTTTGACTACTCAAAGGTCTGTGCTTCGTGGCGCCGCCCGAGCCAGTTAGGAAGAACATGGCGCACGAAACGTCGCTGCGAGGGGAAGGAGGAAGATGTGGATCCCTAGCCAGTACATCCAGGGGCATTAGGTGCACCTATAGTCGGATACAACTTTAGAAAAAAAAAAGGGAGGCCCCGCCCAGATGACCGAAGCGCGACAGCCGATTGCCTCCGCGACTAAAATAGTCCCGCTCTAAATACTGTGCTTCTAAAACGCGTAATTATCGGTATAAATAAAGGCTTTCGTATTTTGATGACTCGTTTGGTAGAGCTCTCGGGAATGCTACAGCACGTGCCGCATCGCGAGAGAAAAAATAACCCCGTGCCTTCTGCAATGCTGCGCGTCGTTTGCTTTTTAGCTTCACTGCGAAGGAAAAAGAAGGTGCAGCTCTGCTTGGCTTTTGGGCTGGTTTGCATGTACACGGCACATTTACTACTCGTTTTCGGAGCTTAACATGAATTAGTTGCTACTTAACATGTACTTAAATAAAAACAATGTATTTATCGAAACCATTACAAACCTGGCGCGAGAAGACGATCGAGGAAGGAAAGATGCAAAAATGATTCATCATGCATCGTATTAAATAGCATAAGATTTATTTTTTTTTTGGTTTAGTGTTTTCACAACCTTATTTTCAAGAATGTGATTAGCTTTTTTTTTTCCAAGCCTTGCCAGTTCGCGTAGCGTAGCGTCAGCGATGCTCGCTGCAATCATTCGTCGCTGGATCGCGGCTCACAATAAACGCACGCTACACAAATGGTGCATCGTAAGCTCGCAATAGCGTTTCCGGCATGATAGACCCTCTTTTTCTAATGTAGTACCCGACTATAAGCCGTTAAGATGGGGGAAGGTCCGAATGGGGAGGCTCCTATACTTAGGATTTTGCAATTCCTGCATGTTCCTTCTGTTACGTTACTTTGCGCACTTGTTTGTCGCGCGACCTGTTGACTGCCCTCTCAGACACGTGCTCGTGCAGTTTGCGCCGAGAAGGTTGTGTTGTAGGAGACTTGGGAAACAATGGACCGCTTCCTAACAGGGCAACGAATTACTTCGGGGCCCAGGCTTAGACATATAATTCATTTTAAAGGACCCTTCACCAGTTTTGGGCATCGCAAACAGATAAGCGCAGTGCGCAGATCACGTTGTGGCAATTGTGCCTGCAAGCTATCAAACGGCTGTACGGCGCGAAAATAGCTCACATTTCAGACAAAAGCCCACGCGTTCTTCCTCTGGAGGGAGCCCGGCTCATGTCATGGAATTTGATTATTATTATTATTATTATTATTATTATTATTATTATTATTATTATTATTATTATTATTATTATTATTATTTAATGGCATCGCCTTTGAAACACGGTGGTGAAAAATAGTCGCCTAGCCTGCTCGATTTAATCAGGTTGCTATAAATGTATTTATCTAGCATTTTTCTGTGCATCTCCTTAATCTTCTTTTTTTCCTAAAAAAAACCTACCGTGTACCGCTATAGCCATGACTGTAAGAGATCCGGTCATGTAAATCTCTTCCCTGCTTTTATTTTACACCAATACGCTAGGCGTCTGTTGCTTATCTCGACTGCTGCCCGGTTGATGCTTCCGGCCACTTTAAACCCAAGCACTTCTGGAAGGTGCACGTTACCTACGATTATGCGCTGTACTCCATTAGGAAGTGCTGAGTGGTCTCCGCACTTTTGCTGCAGCGTACACACGCCTCATCTATTTCCAAATATTCACTGCGGTATGTTTATGCACGTAGGCAGCCGGCTCGAGCCTAAAATAGCAAGGCAGTGCGCTTAGTGTTATCGTACAGATTTTCCCTTCTAATTTCTTTCTTCTCATTCTTATACATGTCCATGGTCCTTTTTATTTCCATTCTCTGCATCCAATTTGCTGTCAAATGTTGTGCTACAGTCTCCCGCAATTATTAAACCGGGAATCTCAATCGATGCACGTATAGCTAAACAATACCAACTTTAATTGTTATCATGTGTTTGTTACCCTTTTCTTTTCTTCTGAAAAAGTTTTCACGCAGTTCCTTTGCATGTTCTCATGTACCACTGTCAAGCCTCTGTAGGGTGCGTCGACCTCCTCAAGCCTTCTCATTGGGCTTTTGCCGGCGCACCCAACATCCGTATGATGTCAAATAAACATATTGTATTGTAATTAACTGTCACTGTTTCTCTCAATTTCTTTCTGATGTCTCCTGGCTTGCCTATTTACAGCTTCAATTACCTTGTACTTGGTTGCCAACTTTCTTGACCTCTTCCTCCATTCTGTGTCCACGCTTTTCAAGTACAGATACTTGTGCACTTTAGCTGCCCATGTATTTTCGTCCATGCATGTTCCTGAGTCTTTTTTCAAAACTAATTTTGCTCTCGGTGTCTCTTACTTCAAAAGAGGCGCAACCCATGTCACCTTGCACTGCCTCATTTGTGGTTTTACCATGGGCTCCCAAAGCCAACTGGCCTACCGACCTTTGGCTAACTTTCAAGCCAGACAAGATATCCGATTTTAAACACAGAATGGCATTTGCGAACGTTAGCGCTGGCACCATTACTTCTTTCCAGATTCGACGCACCACCTCATACTTATTGTGGCCCACCGTACTCTGTGTTTCATTATTGCAGCGTTCCGCTTCCCTTTTATTTTCAGATTTTCTTGTTGGGTGCTTGAGTAAGTATTTCCTTCATTTATGTATACGCCGAGGAATTTATATTGTTTGACTATGGGTTTGATGCTCTTGAATTGACACCACGTAATTACTCGTATCTTCATTAAATATCATAATTTCCTATTTCCCTGTGCTACACTTGAGGCCTACATTTGTCACTGCATTGCCACAGATATTTGCAAGTGTCTGTAAATCGCTTTTATTGTCCGATAGTGGCACTATGTCGTCCGCACATGTCAGTCCAGGGAGTTTCTGTTGCACCATTTGTCCGTTACGCATGTGGGATAACTCAAACCCTAATTCACTGTTTTCCAGTCGTCTTTCTATGCCCTTAACCTAAAACGTGAACAACAATGGAGACAGAGGACACCCTTGCTTCAGTCCTTAGTGAATTCCCACCACTTCATTACCTTTTCGACCTTCCGTTACAACTTGTACTCAGTTATCTATATATATCTCCCTCAGCAGCTCCACGAAATCGTCCTCTATGCGTTCGTGCTTAAGAATATCCCATAACAATTCCCTGTCCACGTTGTCATAGGCCCCTTTAATATCTAGAAATGCTATCGATAAAGGTCTATTCTGAGCTACTGGGACAACGGTTTCTGCAATAATAAAGTTTCTCCTCCTCCTCCTCTGAGCTACTGAAATTTCAATGCACTGACTTATGTTGAATTACAATGGCGGAGTCGGAGCAGCCGACGGACTCCGCTTGCGAGCACTCGACTCTGGCGCAGAGCAACGCCTCCGGATCCGCGAGTGGAACACAACCTGCGCCGCCTGAGCAAGGCGGAAGCGGAAGTTCCATCACCGAGTTACCCAGGATACCTCGCATGTTATCATTTCCTTCCGCTGTTTGCTCCCAACACCGCCGCACCGGTCACTTGTCTCTTCAGCGCCGTTCACCTGTTTTTCTTTTTTAAGTGCGGAATGGATATCTCGCAAAGCGTGCAGAAGCTTTTGCTTCCTCGCGAGTCGTGACCGGTGACGTTTCCCAGCAGACAAACGTGGTAAAGGAAATACGTCACGCAGAGTTCCGGTCCACTTCGCCGATTTTGGCGGAGCATCTTTTTCTGCTCCACGGAGTGACTCCCGCTCTGAATCCCCTCCGACTCTCTCATTGGAACACCTTACTCCCGCCCTCACTCTGCCATTGGAACAAACTTGCTCTGAAACAAGCAGAGAAACTTGCTCCGACTCCGCCATTGGAATTCAAAGTTAGTACAAACATGTTATCCTCTAAGCGTCTGCCTGGCCTGAACCCATTCTGCAGTTCCCTATAGTGCATAATTTTTCTCCACCCACTTCTGAAACGATTTTCACATGTCGCAGACAGAAGACATCGCAGCTGAAGGCGACGAAGGGACTACTCCGGTTTTTGAAAGAGACGGGCTTGGACAAGCGGATGTGACAGTGATGTCACGTACCACGCAAGAGTGACGGACTGTAACTGACGATGTGTGTGCTGTGCTATGTGCTCTCTCTCTCTCCTCCCCATCTTTCATCCCCCATCCCGCTCCCATGTGTAGGGTAGAAACCCGGTTGAGCTAAACTGGTTAACCTCCCTGCCTTTCCTTCTCCACTTTTTCTTTCCTTCCTTCCACCCACTTCGACAGTTCCAATTTTATTACTTATATTGCCATTCTATACATCACCGACGTTACTGTAACTGGCCTGTACGAGCTTGTCTTATCCTTATCACCTTTGCCTTTGCAGATGAGGTTCATTTTGCTTGACACGTTGACCACTAGCGCCATCTGACGGTGGCGGGTGCTGTGGGGTCGCGTCACTACATGGAAGTGTACAGTTTGCAGAGTTTCAGTGTACAGGTGTTACTGTGGAACCTAAAGGACTACGACGGTGGCAAGTATACACAAACGAAGTCTAGAAGCGTACGGTGAGGGGCTATATGAACATGTGAGGGATTGCCCTTGGTCTCAAATCAAGAATTTCAGATTTTAGAGATTTTGTTTTCGAAAACCGTTTTCCCATCCTCGTAATTTGAGAAGCGAACGTGCAGAATGTTATACGCATTTCTGGCTATGAGGCATTCATGTCCTCTACCTGTGGTGATGTGAGCAAGGTAATTGTATATATTAGATGTGATCTGACTTACGTGTTGCACCCAGTCCCGCCTCCCGACGACAACCAGTACGTTTGTTTAATCGTGAAAACAAATAAGCATACGTTCCCACTCGTCGATGTGTACATTGCTCCTTCGAGTGGCTTCGACTCTAAACGACTACACGACGCGATGTCAGCGACCCCCGGCCCTACGATTCTCACAGGAGATTTTAATGCTCACCATCCGCTTTGGGGGAGCTTGAAGATGGACTCCAGGGGAAGGCGACTAGCATCCTTTGCCACACAGCACGACCTTTACTGCCTCAACGATGGTAGTCCGACATATTTACGCGGGCCTGCGTACAGCAGCTGCCCAGACTTGACCCTGGTTTCTCGGCGTCTAGAAAGAAACGTGCAATGGTTTACAGACATTGAATCACATGGAAGCGACCATATTAATATTACGACGTACCTGAAGATCTAGGGACTATCAAAATGCTCCTCCATGACCCTCCGGCGAATTGACTGGTCGGCGTTTCGGTACGCACATGGAGGGAGTATGTCAGTAAAGGAACCATTCAAGTCTGGAACACGAAATTCAAAAAGCCATGCAAGAGGCTACGCGTAGTTTCCAGCCTTTCCCGAAATATGAAGAATTTGAAGCAGAACTGCGGTGACTACGAGCAATTCGCCGGCGGGCTGAAATAAGATACAGGAGAACTCAATCCATCCATGATCTCCGAGAGGCAAGGCGGATGCAAAAGAAGATTCAACGTCGCATCGATGCACTACAATCTCAAAGATGGAAACGTTTCTTTGAGTCGTTGGATCCACGTCAGCGATTATCTCAGATATGGAGAACCGTGCGTGGGCTTCGCGTATCACCACAACAGCGTGTTCCTTTCAAATCCCTCGCTTTGCATCAAGGTCGCAGCGAAATTGACATTGCTGAAGAATTTTGCTCAAGACTTTCCAGCTTGCAGTTCCAACGCGCAATTACACCATGTGCCACTCCTGTGCCACGGAATTCCCGCATGGATGTAATTTTTTCGCTGGAGGAGCTTGAAGCGGCACTGGCGACTTGCAGGCGCTCTTCGTCACCTGGCCCGGACGGGGTTACCTATGCGGCGCTCGCCAAACTTGGGCAGAAAGCACGACTCATGCTGCTAAGCCATTACAACGAGTCTTGGCGCAACGGTTTGGTTCCATGTGAATGGAAATGCAGCCGCTTGGTTCCACTTCTCAAACCTGGTAAATCACCGTTAAACTTGACATCGTACCGCCCCATCTCTCTGGCCAGCTGCATAGGGAAAATAATGGAAAGAATTATTTTGACGCGCCTGGAATGGTACCTGGAAAATTACAACGTGTACCCAGATGCTATGTCTGGCTTCCGGCGCAGGCGCTCATCCATAGATAATGCCATCGATTTGCTTAGGTTCGTTCAGCATCAAAAACGTAGGAAACGACTCACTGCTGCATTATTCCTAGACATAAAAGGCGCCTATGATAATATTGCACATTATGCCATTATAGATGCTCTGATTGAAGCCGGAATCGGTGGCCGCACTTTTCAGTGGCTGTGCAGTTATTTGACCGACAGGCATTTCTTCGTGATGACCGAAGAAGGCGCCACGACTCAACACCAAACGTGCCGTGGAGTACCGCAAGGTGGAGTGTTGGGGGGGGGGGGGGAGCCCGACGCTATTCAACCTAGTGCTCGTTGGCCTAGTCAGATGCTTGCCCAACGCAGTTCAAGTATCAATCTATGCCGATGACATCTGCATTTGGGCGTCTACTGTAACACGACTGCAGGTACGAGCACGGCTACAAAAGGCAGCTGCGCTAACATCACTGTACTTGCGAAAACATAAATTAGAGCTGTGTTCAGAGAAATGCTGCCTTGTTACATTTACTCGGAAGGAAATGAAGCGTTACACTGTAAAGGTCAATGGGCAAGCAGTAGCAAATGCACGGAAACACAGCTTTTTAGGGGTAATTATTGACCGCGACCTATCATGGAGCCCGCATGTTTCATACCTGAAGAGATTATTGACAATAATACATCTCAAATTTCTCGGAGGAAAGTCATGGGGCACTTTATCACTTTAACCGCAGCACGTCATGCTGCAGCTTTATAACGCCTTGTTCCTCGGTTTCGCAAGATACAGCCTCGCTGTGCTTGGGAACACCTGCAAGACAAACCTGCGTGTACTCCAGGGACTACAAGCTCAAGCCCTAAGGATGTGTCTCGGTTTTCCGAGGTGTGCGTCTACAGTGGCAACGATTGTCATAGCTCGAGATCATCCAATATCAACGTACTTGGCAACCGACGCTCTCAGGGCGCATATTCGGCACATTGCCCGATTACCTTCTCACCATCTTGCCGCTCTACCCGCAGAAAGGCCACACACAACTTTCAGTCGTATAATTGATGCCAATCGTACCTCATTGCCATCGAACTACATGCCTGCAGCAAGACCATCCTCACCTTTATGGTGCCTGCACAGAGCTGACATACGCCTCACCATCTCAGGAATCATGAAGAAAGCCAACATGCTGTCGTTTGCCTTTAAGCAGGCCACATTAGAACTTTTACATGAGGTGCACAGTGGCCGCGTAGACGTTTACATCGATGGTTCAGTCATATCTGCAAGCGCAGCTGCCGCTGTGGTGATACCAAGAAGATCCATCAAAATACAGCTAAAGACGTCACATGTATCATGAACGACAGCTGCTGAACTGGTAGCCCTGCGTGCGGCTCTTCATTTCATTAAGGAGGAACCATCCCACGCATGGTCAGTCTTCTGTGATTCCAAGGCAGCCCTACAGAATGCACTCTCAACACTGCGCCATGGATCACATGAGCAGCTCGTCGCAGAGATTAGAGAAGTCCACCATCGACTAGTTGAGGAAGGACACGATATAATATACCAGTGGTTGCCTAGTCACTGTGGCATACATGGCAATGATCGAGCAGACTCAGCTGCCCGATCTGGCCATGACGGCGTCAACTGCGTTGCCATTCTTCTTTCGAGAGCCGACGCGGCGAAAAAACTTTCCGCACTTGCGCGTGACCTGACATTAGCCCAATGGAATTCATCCGATTTCACAAGTGCACGCCTCCATACCCTGGACCCTAATTTACAGCTCCATATTCCGCCCGAGCTTCCACGACGTGACTGCACCCTTCTTGTCCGTCTATGGCTTGGAGTAGCATGTTGAAATGCCTACTCTTTCCTTATAGGAATGGCCAACAACACTGTGTGACTTCTGCGGGTGCAACGAAACGATCGAGCATCTTCTTTTTCAGTGCTCTCGTTTTAACCCACAAAGAGCCGTCCTCTCAGCCACCTTAGCACCTTAGACAAACTGGACAAGCGCCCAATGACAGAAAACAAGATCCTTGGAACCTGGCCTACGCGAACATCAGCGCGATCCGCTATGAAGGCGCTGCTGCGATACTTGAAAGATACAGGACTTTCTGACAAATTGTGACTGTACACTGTGTGACGTAGGACTGTACGGTGACACTGCCTAAGACTAGGAACGCCTTTGCGGGCTGCGGGACAGTGCCCACAGAAATAGTTCGTGTGTACGTTCGTGTGCGTGCTTAGGTTTTTTTTTTCCCTTTTTTTATCCTTCTTTCTTTCTCACCTACTGCATCCCCTTGCCCCTCCCCCAGTACAGGGTAGCCAACCGGAGATAATCTCTGGTTAACACCTCCCTGTCGTTCCTTTGCCTTTCTATATATATATATATATATATATATATATATATATATATATATATATATATATATATATATATATATATATATATATATATATATATATATATACATCATCCTAAACTACGCGCTCGTCGACCTATTGAGCAGACTGTATCTTGACAAAACTCCTATAAGCTGGGTGCGACAACACCGTTATTTGGGCTTAATTGTGGATGATCGCATCTCTTGGTGTCCTGCCGTTAAATCTGTGCTACGCAAATCGCCATCCCTTAACTATGTGGCCACCTTGACTACTAAAGGAGCCGGCTGCGACCAAACAATGGCTCTGCAGGTAAACCAGTCATCTGTATTCTCAGGCATGATGTATACGTTACCAGTCCTGAACATGCCACCTAGTTTGATGGCCTAACTGGAACGAGATCATCGCATTGCGCTCCGACTGACGCTTGAATTACCTCGTGAGGAGCAATCTATTGTATTACTCACTGAAGCGCATCAGCTACCCCTGTTACTGGAAGCAAACCATAGGGCTCTATATCATATTGAGCATCTGCCCCATGCATCGAATGTTCAATGGCTCCTTGATCGCCTGATTCACCGCCCGTTTTGTCGCATGGGAAAAATTGCAGTATTATTTATGCACATTGCTGCATTTCTGATCTTGCTGCTTCAGTTACATCTCCGCCTCCGAAAGATATCATCAAACACGTATTCTCCATTTATCTCACAATCCCTGACATACACAAAAAGTCCGTATGCCTGTATGTCTGCGCATTGTCCTGTCGTCTCTCTTGTGTCCATTTTTTGCGCTAAACAAAGTAATTATGGATTCGCACCAACTAGCCCGCCAGTGTATTGTGCTGTATGCCTGTTTCGGCAATATTATAATTGGCTCAGTTGCACATGGCCGAAGAATTTCCAGATTAACTTTAAGTATTCACAGATGCATCTGTACACAGCTATGGTCAAGGCACCTCTGCAGCTTTTTTCTGCCCTTCGACTCAAGTACGACGTATATTTCATACAACTCATCCAGCCTCGTCAACAAATGCGGAACTAGAAGCGACTAATGTCGCACTGAAATACTCGTAAAAGGAGTTAGCTATATCGAAGATTGCCCTCTTTACGGACTCCCGCGCTGCCCTTAGCAGATTACAACGCAGTCAAATTGATTGTGCAGATATGTGTAGCATTACTGACTCTGCCAACAAAATTACATCCCAAGGGGTGTCTCTCGTTGCCCAATGGATACCTTCACACGTAGGTATTTCCGGAAATGAAGAGGCTGATCGGCTGGCCTCATCTTGCGCTCATAACAGGTGTGTCTGCCCTGGAATTTTATGCAAACTTGATGACGCTCGTCTGCTGACTCATCGCCACCAAATGAAGCAGCACCCAGGCCATCGCGTCGTAAATGAAACGTTCCCACCCCGCGTACGCGGTCAAGCCTCGTCACGCTACCGCTCAACTACTCAAGCTATGGTTTGGCTGTGTGAACGTGCGCGAACATTTATACCGACAAGAACGTGTAGCCAGTGCCCCGTGTACGTCTTGCGGTTTCTACGAGACACACCAGCACCAGATATTGGACTGTCCCGCTTTCATTGCCCAGCGCACGTCGCTAGTGGGGGACCATCATCTCCTTGGCCTTCGATGTACGACACTCGACGAATGTTTGTGCTCACTTTTTGTGCGTCTCGACGGGATCAGGCTCCTCGCGCTCTGCTTACTTTTCTAGAAGTAACTAACTTAGGTTTACGTTTGTAGCTTATTTCTGTTTTCAAATGACCCAAGACCTCAGATACTATTTCTTCTTCTTTAACATTCTTTAGTAGCGAGTACTGCAGTGACCGACGCTACTATGCGTGACATGTACTGTGTGTGTTCTGTTTTATTCTGTGGGGTTTGTCACCTTTCTCTTCCTTTCCTCCCCTCCTTCTTATCTTCCATTTCTGTGTTTCTGTCTCCTGCTTTCTGAAGAGTAGGTAGGCGTAGGGCCCCTTCCGGTGGCAGTTTCCAGCCGGCTCCTTCCTTTCCCTTTCCAGTCAAGTGTATATACGTTTTCAAAACAAATAATAATAGTGGGACATGACTTTCAAAATTGACTACAAAGCAACGCTTCTTTATACGTCCAAGTATTTTCACTTAAATAATATGTAGATCGTCCTCTCACTATGTGTCAGGTTTGCCTCTATTGCGGTGAATTTTCTGGGTTCGGCGGCCACCTTTTTATGCCGTAGAAAACTCGATAGCAATGTATTTGGAATGAATACCAGGAAAATACGCCTTCATCCAACCAAATCCTTGAAGAAGTGACATAATCACCATGGCTCGCTCTTCGCACGTGTGAAATGTGCCTCAATTCCTCAAAGGTTCTGAGGTTGGAAAGACATTTTTGCTAGCAGCACTGAAGGAAACCCACCCTACGGGGGTTCATGCCTTTTATGAGAACAACAATGACACTTAAACACATAAAATTTCAAATTGTTTTATGTAAAGTAGCATTTATGGAAGGTGAAAACATCTTGAATACGGCCCGAGATAAACAACTTCTTTCAAGTCAGATTGGCTTTCTTCCAAATTTCGCATTCGCCGAACAGCAAAGCACTGGCGTGATGCAGTGAAAACAGCACACAGAACAGAGCGGCTAATGAAAAAGGTGAAACAAGTTTCTTGGTAAATAATGAAATGAATAAAATAACAGCGTACACACAGGAGATATTAAAGAGATGCAATGATTACTACAAAGGCGAAATTCGTTTTATTTATTTATTCACTGTTGCGCAACATGCGAAGCATTCCCGATGTCCCGAATTTCTGGGTACGATCAGCCCGAATCAATGTTACACTCAAAAATTCGTCTACGTAAGACGCATTGCCTGCAACGTCACAAAGTAGGAAAAGTGACTTCGGTAAATCATCCAATAAAGACTGCGCAATATCGCCCCTGTTAGTGCGTCGCGAAGCTAAATGAGAAAGAAAAAAAAATTTGGTTGGGCTCGTGACGTACCGTAACACATGCGTTGGTTGCGGTAGGGAAGACGGCATTGAACAAGCGGACGCTGTTGAGGGAAATGGGGAGAGAGTGCCTGTTTACGCAATGAAGCTTGCCACCTGGCAGCATGATAATGCGACATTTTAATTATTCCTGTCTTCTCGAATAATAAACTCCTTTGATAAACTTATTGCGGTGATTAAAGTATGGAGTTTTACGTGCCATAACCCCGAGTTTATTATGAGGCACGCCGTTCATCGCTTCTTCTTGGCTTCGCCTCAACTGATAAAACATAATGATGCCTCACACCAAGTAAAGAGTTTGTTTTGCAGGTTCAGGCGGCCGCATTGCAATAGAGGAAAAATGCACAAAGGCTTGAACACTTCGGTTTTGGAGCCTGGTAATGAATCATAGGTTGATGACGTGGAGGCCTGGAATCCCTAACTGTGGCGTCTGTCATAGCCCAAGTGCCACCTCAAAGAGGTTAAGGCTAACCAGTCAACATCGCCACGATAATCAGCGCCGACGTTTTCCTAAATTTACCAGCTTCATAAGAACACACGTTTAAACGCACGTCAGAATACTAAGCAGCACCGTACACGAAGCGCATAATGATTCAACATTATAGCTGGTTTCGGATCAAATAAGTTCAAGTGGTCGATCTTTCTACACTGGCGTACTTTGTTCGGAGTCATCATTGCAAATATAATACGAAGCCGAGGTGTGGGTGGTTATCTAAGCGGCGACAGACACCGTTCTATAAACATGCGAATGCGACCTGACCTGATCTGACCTGCGCTAGATGATCCCAAGTTGTGCCTGCAAATTTCGCAATTTCATCACTCCACCTAATTTTCGGCCGTCCTCGACAGCGCTTTCCTTGTCCTAGCACGCACTGTGTATTTCTAATGGACCATTGATTATCGACCCTAGAAATAACGTGGCCTTCCCAGCTCCAAGTTTTCCTCTTTCTATTGCCCCTTTTCGTTACCCCAGTGTAGGGTAGCAAACCGGGCGCTCGTCTGGTTGACCTCCCTGCCTTTCCTTTCTTGCTATCTCTCTCTCTTTCCTCTTAATGTACACTATGCTACACCCGTTTGCTCCCTGATCCACACCGCTCTCTTCCTAGCTCTTAATGTTACACCTAACATTTTTCGTTTCATTGCTTGTTGAGCGGTCCTTAACTTGTTCTCAAGTTTCTTTGTTAACCTCCAAGTTTCTGCCCCATATGTTAGTACCCGTAGAAAGTAATGATTTTGCCCGTTTCATTCATTCCTTCCTAGGTCTTCAATCGAGTGGAATAATGCACTGACATCATTAGTTAGTTCAGTGACCCCACTCATTTTAAGGATGCACTAATCAACGTGAAATAATGTATGGTAGCAAATGGTATGATTACGTACTTATTCGTGGACATTGCCTGCTTGGGAAAGTGTACTCGTTGTGTATTTTCATATTATGTAAGTGCTTTCTTCGGTTATTATGTATACATTACTAGTTCTTTCAATATCTTCTTTTGTTCCCTGCGCTGTGGATTCCTAGAACTAATCCCGTATTTTTTAATCTTGCAATGTATTCTCACCCCTCCCGTCTGCAATGTACAACTATGTATCTTGAGGGTCTCACAAATAGAATGAAATGAGGGTTTTGCGGCACGCAGAATATATTTTAGTATACAAGCCCTGGCGCTATATACGTGTTCACCAATGGCTGACCGCCTACATGACTATGGTGTTCTTCACCACAATTGTCTGGCCCCTGTCACCAAGGGCAGTAGTATGCGAACTGCTTTGTGTATACCGACCGCCTTTTTCTCGATCAAATATACTCTGCCCTTGAATTACGCATAGCCCCATTACAGAAACTAAAGAATTGACAGAAATTATTGCAAGGCGCTAGTATATGTCTCTAAATCACCATGTAATACTTAATCTGTTCCCTCTACCACACAGCTTACACGGTCACTGTGTCTGACATTTTTTTCAATTTAAATCTTTCCGGTCAAGGGGCTCAATTCACAGACCGTTTCGTTTGTAACTGACTTTGGACATTGGCTAGTCGCCTGGGTGAATAATATGTCCAGCGTCACCACTGGCTGCAATTTTTTCTTACGAACAATTCTACCGTAAGGGCTAGGAGGAACACGGAGGAACACGAAGGAACACGGAGGAACACGGAAGCATATGGCGCTATGCAACTCTGCATTGCACCTGGATCCGCCGGCGTTTAGGTGGGAGGTAACTCCATACAGCAGCTTCTGGGAGCCACATAATGACCAGTCGGCGATAGGGATACGGGTGCTAGCGGAAGTCAGCCTAGAGTCGCAAACTTCTCAATTTCAATTAATTACCTTATGACCTCGGTCGTCGTCTAGCTAGGCCATCGTAAAGCCGCTTAACCCCAGGCGCTCTTGTATGGCCTTTTGAAGTCGCTAAACCCGCGCAGAAGCGGACCACTCGATAGGTCAAAGCTGCAAAGGGTTGATAAAAAATAGAAAAACGAATATTGCAGAAACGAAGCTTTGCGTCCGACAGGAAAGGAACAAAAAAAGAGCGAAAGGCTGAAAGAAAGGTTATCATGAAAGTGGCTGAGAGACGTACCTCCGGTTTGAGTTCGTGGAGAGGAGGATTTGAAAGTACGCTCATGGTGAGCTCGGGAGGGGCAACCCATCGCACTTTGTTTACGCTTGATCTCGGCATGTTCTTTCACTTCACCAGAAACGAAAAGAAGGGGAAGGGGAGCGTGCACGGGCACCTCGCTCGGCGCGTCAACACAGAGCACGTTCAATACCTGTTCAGTGGCCGAGGCAGGATCGACGCTGGCTGGAGGTCTACACTGGGCACAATGTGGGCTCCTATGGTTGCGATGGCTGGAAAGGAGCAGAGACATAGGCGAACATTCGATACTGGCGAAACACAGAGGCCATTCAGGTCATCCCCGAACAGGCAGCTCCGCGACGTGTTCTTGCCTTCGTGCTCGGCCAACCTCAAACTGTTGGCTCTCTGCCCGCCCCCTGTTCGTCTACTGGGTTGAACAGTCGGCCATAGTCACCCTGCGACCGCTTTCTTACGAGGTCGTCGTACACGAGAGTGCGACCCCGATGACCGGTTCTGAAGTAGCGTGGACGCGGTACCACCGTGGTGGTCGCGTTGGGACGGTCCTTTCTTTTGTCTGCTTTTTTTCACTTTAGTTTACGTTTTAACCGCGCCACTAAAAATATGATACCAGCAAAACCCGAGCGCTCCCTAGGGGAGTCTGCGGTCGGTATGTGTACCCTTTGGCGCCCTGTCCTGATCGCGATTGTTGGGGGCTGTGTGCGTGGGCGCGGAGACGAAATCGGAGCCGACTCGGGTGCGGGCGGCGGACAAAGCGTGCAGGGTCCTGCGGACGCGTGCGCCTCTCCTGGACAATCGCTGTGCACCTGAATGTACGGCGGAGGTCTCCTTCGTTGCAGCGCGTGTCCTTGCCTTGGGCTGTTGAGCCATTTTATTCTTAGCTCTTGTAAACTTCACAGAAAAGAAATAAAAGCGCTCACGTGGGGGTAAAAAGGTAAATAAAGTAAGTTGAACAAACACAATTGAAAGCAAGAGACCAAGGAAAGCAATAACAAGACGCGGCGTATGAGAAGCAGATGTCCGATCTTCGTGCTTTCGGCTGCGTGCGAGTGCCCGCTGAAGGCTGATCTCTCCCCTTTCGTAACTGCCGCGTGCACGGTGAACTAGCGCAAAAGCCAATGAAATGTGCAGTGGCGCGAAACGATATATCTCGCGTGGCACTGGAATAACTGCGGCGACATCTGCGCCATTCACGCTATCGTCTGTGGCCGTCTCAAGGGCTTGCATGTAGTTATCAGAATAACAAGACCTATTCTAACGCACAGTCACATTTTCAATGCATGGCAAATGTATTTCACGCATGCCGTGTGTTTCACGTAAGTTTATTTATTTATTTATTAATTTATTTATTTTCTTATTTATTGCACATACTGCCAATACTATACAGGATCATAGCACGATCGGCATGCACAAGAATAGTATACAAGAATAGGTATATAGTATGAACAGCACAAGAGAAACGAAACATTTTAAATAAATTGAAACGAATGGTAAGATTTCAAAACAGGTTGAACAAAATTTAACAGATATAAAATACATTGTCAATGCAATGCTGCGCTGCTTTCAAGAATAAATCTAAAGTTGTAAGTTTAGTAAAAGAATGGTCCAAGTTTTTCCCCTCTCTAGTAACAAGAGGAAAGAAAAAGAATTTCGAGAACATTCAATATGAAAAGAATATTCTGTTAGCGTTTGGTCATGGTTTAGTCTAGTTTTCCTGACTAGATTTGGATACATATTTGGACGGGTCAGAGTTTGTCTGGGGGTTGATAATTTGGTGCATAACGTTCATTATAGCGAATTTCGCTCGATATTTCAGTGGTCGCAGTCCTGAAGTTTTTAAAAGCAGCTTTGGGGAATCGGTTTGTCGGTATTAATTATAGATAACCGGAACCATCTTCCTTTGTGTTCTTTATAGTTTGTTGGTACTTTGTGTATACACGGAAATCACACGACATTGCCGTATTCTAAATTTGATCTTACATAGGTAGTGCAGGAGGAGCCGAGCGGAGCCGGCGTCGTATATATACATCAGACGTTAGAAAGCACTTGAGGTTACCTGCTCTACGTGGTTACCTGTTCTATCTGTTCTACGTGGTCAATCAATCGCATAAGGAAAAATGGTATACATCTTACGCGATTGAGACCAACAAGACCAACAGTTCGTTGTCGTCCGGTGTTCCTCAGACTATTATTTAAGTTCAATTAGTAAGCTAATTAGCTCAGTTCGAATGTTTATTTTTTTAAGCATTCCATTTACGGCATAATCTAAAATCGAAGTTGTAGAGCGTGCTCAGAAATACCCAACGAAGGGGTTTCCACGACGTTATCTGTCACATGTTTATTTCTTCCGGGTTCTGAAATATGAAAAAAAAAATGACGTCAGTGCGCACAAGCACGGGTTTGTAGCGCTCTCAACCGTGTTTCGAAATAATGAAAGCTGCAGCTACGTTGTGAAAAAGTAGCGATTGGCCCCGACGTCCACGACGCCCCGTTAGCACTGCCGCTGTGGTGAAGGAAACCCGCCGCGGTCCAAAATGATGAGCGATAGGCATGTGCTGAAAGCGGATCGAAACGCACTAGTCGGCTTCTTTTACCACGGTTTTACGATAGCTTAGGTTGGTTCGGCTGCGCTTCCTGTACTGGTTAAGAATGCTACGTTTCGCTATTCGTTTCAACCCTTCAACGTACTGGCATATGCACGTCGCTGTTTCTTTCACATCTCGCAGGCTCTGTGCAGGACGAGGTTACAGCATATACCATTGCGTGGTGACGTACCGCTTCTGTACGAGCGAAAACTGGCTTGTAGCTGGTGTGAATTGGTGCACGATGTGCAGCACGAATCGAATATATATATATATATATATATATATATATATATATATATATATATATATATTGACACGTGTACTTGTTTGTCTTTATCGGCCGACATGTTTCACCGTCTAACAAATGTTATCGCACAGCGCAGGACACCCCTGCATGCATCGGAAGTTTATGGAATGTTATCGATGCTTCCATCCGCTGTCTGTGACCGAACCTTGTGCGATCTGAACCTTGTGCGCTTGACCCGCTGATCAGATTTTCGACGATCGCCGACCGTGTTCGCCGCTATCGTTGTGCTATAAGTGTAGCCTGTTTTTGTGGGCACAGGTTCGCCCAATAAAACTTACTTTTGTCTTTAACAGTATTGCTACTGTGTTCTTCAACGTCACCACCACGTGAGATGTATATATATAGATGTACATATATATATATATATATATATATATATATATATATATATATATATATATATATATATATATATATATATATATATATATATATATATGTGTGTAGTTTACATAATTGCAGTGAGCTAATTAACTAACTGATCTCACTACACAAAAAAAGTCTGAGTAACTCAGAACGAGTACGAACAATATGTCGTTTGTTTCAGTCGCCTAAGATGTGCGATTTTTTTTACAGCTTGACTGAAGTTACTTGAAACACCAGGCATATTTCTTCGTGACAGAAGCAAGCCCACAAAAGCCTCCACTTTACAATCCAGCGAAGCGTTTTCAAAGCGGCAGTGCTCAGGAATGTTATCTTGTAGAGTTTGTCCTTGAGGACCGACTTTAAAGTATTGAAAATATGCGCGTATGTAACTATTAAAATCAGCGCTTGTATATATTGTCAGGGTTGCATTAGAGGTGCACAGCGAGAGGGCGAAACTCGTGCCCTAACCTACCTAATGCAGCACGACCAAGTATACTCTGCTCTACGATATAAATGGCACCACGGTGCCCAATAATGGCTTCATATTGGCGTTGTATTGTTGCAATGAAAGCAAGTAAATTGTGCGGCCGAAATTTCTGTGCCGACAACAAAAATTTACTTCGTTACCACCTACGATTTCAAGTTTTTTTTTTCCACTGGGGTCATATGACATAATTTATTTTCGCTTAAAATAAATTTCCGAAATATTTCGCATTTTCTTTTAAGGGTTTTGTGTTTTCATGCTTGCAGCGTAGCTCGCAATAATTCAGCCGTCAATTTTGGTGCGGTGGTGGTGGTGGTGGGGGCAACAGTGTGTTTGACATGGCAGTCAAGGCCGGCAATCGCCCCGCTTGTAAAGTCTCTTTCAGCGGTGTGAAGTTCCGCGCGTCCAAAAATCCCAAGTAATGGAGAAACGCAAGAACAAAATACGAAAGCTTCTTCCGAATGACATTGCCTTTTGTGAACAATAACAGACCCACGCAGCTGTGGATAAATCTACGCGGGGTGTCAAATAATACTTTTCGCTCTGTGGCATAACGCCAGCAGCATCAAATGAAGTGATGCGAATCTCTATGTGGTTGCAGTCTGCACAGACTGCAATAGAAGGCAGGAAGTATACAGAGAACACAAGCTGGTGGGTGTGCTCATTCCATTCTACAAGAAACTGTAGCGTGGCATCCCGGTGAGTTGGCCTCTTGAGCGTGAATAGAGGACTAATGGGCGTGCGTCCGGAGCAAGTGGAAATAATTGTCATCACTTAGGTGCTCGGGTATTCCCTAATGCCTTCACGCAGCTCTTTCACTCCCGGAAACACGAGCCAAGAGATTTGTTCCTGCTGCGGAGGCTGAGCAATTAGTGCCGGAACATTTGCACGCAACGTGCCGGAACCACCTACGGCTTTCAATCGATGGGCGGGCCAGACTAGACACAAACGGCTGCGCCTCCGCATTGCGGGTGCCATCCTTCGGTGCACCCCGTCTTGATCGGCCAGACAGCTTGCGCTCGTTGAGTCCTGCGGGAGTGCCGCCATTACTGCTGCTTTTCGTAAGCTGAAAAAACGTGCAGCCCAGAATGTGGTCGCAATTATCCACTCGAAGTCGGCCCTTCTAACTAAAGCCCTTCGAACTACCGTCTACGTGGGCTGACATCAATATAGTTTTCTCGACAACTATGTGGTCTGCTCAGCGGCGTCGGAAACAAATGGCACATTATTTACATTTATTGGATACATTCGCTGCTTTGGCTGTCAAGACCACATTGCTTGGTTATTAACGCTGCGTAATATTGTCGATCAATTGTGATTCAGAGCCACTTGATATCAGGAGATTGCTCTGCGCCATTTATTTTACTGCGCTAACTAGTGATAAGCTCCGTAATCGGTTGCCTCTGTGACAGACCACTCGAATAGCACGGCAGCGTAAGTAAAACGATACCACGTTAGTATTGTTCAAACTAAGTCTTCCGAAGGCTCTGATGCGCCATCGCCGCACAACTGTTTTGCAATGTCCGCAAATAAATAAATAAATAAATAAATAAATAAATAACGTTGATGCTATGATCTTGTAGGCCATCATAAATTGTAGCCCATCATGAAAAATTCCCGATCCATTTTTCTTTTGCTCAATGCGTGCTCCATAAAAGTTTTTCGAAGCGTTAAAGAAAGCCTACAAAACACGAAAAAGCGCCGCGCGGCTAGTCGCGCGACACGTTTCGCGTGCTTTCGCAGGCTCCTTTCAGGTACAACCGAAAGATGAATCCGCCATTTTTCGTGGTGGCCTACGATATTCTGGTTGACAATTTTGCTTTGATTATATTTGAGAAGTGAATTAATTAATAATAACCAATTATACAATCAGCCGTATTTCAAAAAATTGTCGCACTTGCCCCGAGTGACGGCAAATATGACCTTGGTTCTGTCCAGCTAAGTGGCACTCGCATATCATTAAATTTTGGCACAAGTTACGTGAAATACCCTGCATATAAGACGTCAAGACTGGCACAAAGTTTCTCCCGGTGTTGGTCAAATTGAGGATGACATTTTAAAGCATCAAGGAGGGGGGGGGGGGCAGATGTACGCAATTTAGTTTAAAGATAGCTTTTTCTGTATGGAATATAAGAAGCGCAGAGCATACGCTGCTCAAAAGCGTAGACGATGTACGAGTGAAGAGTGCGTACAGAGGCCGTTTAATTTTGAGCTTCGGTTGGAATTCCCTTACAATGTACTGAGTTGTTTCCGAATTTTAGAGCACAGCTCTTAGGCGCCCGTTCCTGCGTCGCGCGTCGGCGTGCCTCGGCGTCGTAGCTCGACGTAACCGAGCGAACGCGGAACGCAACGGGGGATGAAAGACGCGAGGAGGAAAGCAGAGAGGAGGGTGCAGCGGGGCCATCAGGCAGAAAGCGGAGGAGGGTATGGCGAAAGCCTGAGAAGAAAAGCGTAGTGCGGCGACAATCGCAACGAGATGGCGCCAGAGTAGCGCGCGTCGTCGGGGAGGTCTGTCGGCGGCGGCTGCTGTGAATCGCGCTCACGCGTCACCCACGCGCTGGCTCTCGTAATCTCCAGACTAGCGAGGCAGTCGCGCCGCACTTCGCTCCATTTGCAACGTGCCGCACGAGACAGATTGTCCGCGCCAGCCAAAACATCGCGAAATGAAAACGCGTATAGAGCGGCGCTCAAATTTCGCATTTGGGATTATCGTAATCGTTGGTGAATTTTTTTCTGCAGCAGACACCGCTCGGCCTCACACTTTTTCGTTTGTTTTCTCCAGTACGCCTTTGGTGTCCGGCAGCTATTGACCGGCTCTAAAAAGTCAAAGCAGTATACCCTCTGTGTTGTGCGAGTTCCTTTCCCGAGTTTTTTGTGAGAGCAAATATGCGGATGCTCAAGGCGCATTCGTGTCGTCACCGTTGGCATTGACATGCTGTCCTGCGGAGGCCGCATTTCGATGGGGGCGAAATACAAAAAAAAAAAAAAGAATGCTCGCGTACCGTGCATTAGGTGAGCGTTAAATAACCTCAGGTGTTGGAAATTAATCCGCAGTCCCCCACTACGACATGCCTCATAATCATATTGTGTTAATGGCAATTTGAAAGGCCTCCAGAGACGCGAAGTGTGTTTGGCTCCAAAGCGACGAAGGCCATGTGAACACACCTTCACGCTTCGCTCCATTGCTCTCCCGGCTCCGGCAGAGCAAGAGCTCTGACGGAACCGGGACAGAGCTCTTGCTTCCACTGCTGGCATGGGCGTTGTGCGCGTGCATGTGAGCGCTGATGCTGAGCAGCTGTGTGCATACCACTCTGTGGCGAACTTCATGCTAAATGCATGTAATCCTTTCTTTAGACGCTGGCCAACGCCAGCGGTTTTCCTTCGGCCTCATCTCGTGCAACATCGAGGTGCAGAACGGAAATTCCGGTTCACTACCGTGCACTGGGGGTTGGGGAACAGAAGGTTGGAAAGATAAGAAGAAAGTTGAGTAAAAGAGCACAGAGAGCACTGTTTCAGTCAGTCAGCACAGAAGCAGGCGCAGCACAGTGAACGCCAATGAAAGCTAAAGCCGTTTGTTACGATTTTGTTGTCCTTAAGAATTGCAGCAGGGTGGCTTCATCGCCCTATATTGTAGTGGCTTATGAGGTCAGAATTCGAAAATGGTTTACTCTGACAATGGTCTGTAACCAACACGAGCTGGCGCAGTCGCCAGTGATCGTCTCTCAATGGTGTAGCGAGGACAAACACACAATACACGTTCAAGAGTCCTCGCGACAACATCCATCCCATGTAGTGTTATCAGCTATTTCGTTGCGAAAGGCAAAATATTTCGTTGACAGCACTCCTAGTGATAACCTACAAAGCAAAGTAGCCTCGAGGTCGGAAAATAGGATCCCAAAGCGGAGCGAAGGGTCCGTACCGTGCATTCGGTTGTTATTAAAACTTGGGGCGTTCTAGAATGAGAATGTAATATCTCGTTCAAGCGCTCGAAGTTTTCTAGGGGTATCTGACCTTGACAATGGTATCTATTCCTGAGTGCTGTGTGCAAGAGCTGACCAAAAAGCGTCATCGGCGTGGCCGTTTCCTATGCGCCGCACTTGACATTGAAGCCACTAAAATGTGACGTTGCGCCTTATCTTGGCCAAGCTATGGATGAGCTGTCTAATCTCGAACAGCAGTTGTTCTTTCATTCCGCGTCACGTGGTTGGTATCAAATATTGCAGCGCTCCCTTAGAGTCGCTGACTATGGACCGTCTCTAGGTTGTTCTTAGATTGCGAGATGAAATGTTGCGCGAAGAGCTTCAAGTTCCGGAGCCGTCGACACTGCCGGGTGACATATCTGATGGTAGTGGCTCTCGGTGTGAAAACCGTGACTCAGGAATAATTGTGAAGAGTCACTGAGCCGCCAGTCCAAATTTGGGCGTGGTCGGTGTACCTCTCGGGCAGAGTAAGCAGAGACAGTTGTTTAAGAGCAGGAGATGACACCTCAGCTTCTTTAATGCGTTAACATTACAGTTGGGCCTTAACCATTTTGTAATATCCATCTGACGAAAAATATGGGCCAATCCCGAAGGCAGTGCAGTCTAACACAGTGTGTTGACGGCTCAGGCAAGGAGTCTACTGTGCACTCTCAGCACTTCCACGGCAATGTATGTTGGTATTGGATGATCCCAGGTGATTGCAATTGTTCCGGTGTTGATACGAAGCTTGTAAAACCAAGACTAACTGAGAACCAGAGCTTGCCATAGGCGGTAGTGCACGAAGACTTATATTGAAGTGCTACAAATATTAATTTGTATAATAATTAATAGAAACTTCGAATTGAGTCATCATATAACCTAGGTGAAACTGCGCCTGACAGCAATTTCCCATGTCTGTTCGTGCTTCTGGGCAGGTAAACTTGTAGGTTGTCAGTACATGCAATGTTGCGAATCTACCTGAGGGCTGTTTTTTCTGGGGCTCCAGCAAAAAATGATGCTTAACATAAATATAGGCGTTGGCCCTATCGATTCAGGTCACTTCTCCGAGTAAAATAATGTGCTGGAACAAAATTTAGATTGAAAGAATGCTGGAAAGCTGGAACAACAATGCATTTCACTTGGCGTTTTTATTTTGCGCCTCTCGAATTTTTCAATTAGAACACACATGTAAAGCTTTTTACAAAAATGTAAATCAAGGAATTGTATTAACCATTTTATGAGTTGTTTCCACATAGATTCTGACGTCCAGCGCCGCGGATTATGCATTGCCGAAAAAATCGTCTCCTATTGTTTGCTATGCTGCGTTAAGTAATTATTCAGAATTTGCTGTGAATCACCCGGGGACGAGGTATGTTCTAAGAAATATTTTCCAAGAAAAAAAATTGCGTGCGACTAGCTTACAGCTCGTCTTGTATGCATGCAGCGGTACTGTTTTCCTTCGGCAGAATATTTCGTCTAAACGTATGCGAAGTTGCTATATGCGAGGCAGTGAAAATTTTCAAATTAAGCTCTCAGACAGACAGACAGACAGACTGACAGACAGACAGACAGACAGACAGATAGACAGATAGATAGATAGATAGATAGATAGATAGATAGATAGATAGATAGATAGATAGATAGATAGATAGATAGATAGATAGACAGACAGACAGACAGACAGACAGACAGACAGACAGACAGACAGACAGATAGATAGATAGATAGATAGATAGATAGATAGATAGATAGATAGATAGATAGATAGATAGACAGACAGACAGACAGACAGACAGACAGACAGACAGACAGACAGACAGACAGACAGACAGACAGACAGACAGATAGATAGATAGATAGATAGATAGATAGATAGATAGATAGATAGATAGATAGATAGATAGATAGATAGATAGATAGATAGATAGATAGAATGTACGTTAAGCAGGAAAACATCTGGTTGGCACACTAAGCTGGTTGAATAGAGAAGGAGAATAGAAAGATTAGAAAGGAAGGGAAGATGCAGTAAATGGCGCGCACGCGCACGTGCAGCGCCCCTCAATAAAAGATATCCGCGCAGGAGTCATTCTCGAAAGCAAAAAAAAAGAAAGTGCCTTCATCGCCTGCATTTACTGCACGAATTGACAATTATCATGTAAAAGCACAAGATGGGCGGATATAGGTCAAAGCGAGTCGATCCTGCGCTAGTACTTTACCATCTCTTTATCGCATGGACATGGCCGTCAAGATCAGGTAGCTTCCCCGCAATCTCGGAGGCTGCGGCAGGATTCAAAATCATTGCCTCGCGGTGACCGTAAACCACAAAAAAGAAAAAAAAACTGGTTCCTGTTGCTTAAAGCGAATTACTGTCAATGGGTTGCAATGCGCCTCAAACTGCGGATAGTGCACTAAACCGATGGTTATTCCAATTTCTTTCCGTTCCCTGCCGGCGCAGTACACGCTTTGGTTTTCTCTTCTTTCCATCACCCGGCGCTTTCGCTTTGCATTCGGCACAATTTATCCGATGCAGCGAGTTGGTTTCTAGTACGTTTTTTGATCAATGTGCGCGGTGAGCACGAAAACGCGCGCAGGTGGTGCCGATCATGTCTTCATATACGCATGCGGGAGGGCTTTTGCTGCTCACAGATTGATCATAGACACGCACAGTTTTATTGGGCTGTCTGTGCAGTTAGAAAGCAGCCGCATTGACAGCCGTACACATGCAACAGCCACAGCCCTCCTTGAAAACGGTCCATGCGCAGTCGGCGACAACGCGAGTGACTTTTGCCCGTCCAAAGCATTCTGCCGCCCCATGTGGGCCGCTGACGCCGAGCGCGGCGCAGTGACTGGATCGCTGCGCGCGGTCTTTGCGGTCATGCAAGCAGGGTTCCCGCTCGATGGAGCGGGCGGTGGGGGATGACGCGTGCTGGGGGCTCCGCAGGCACTGGAGGTGTGGAGCCCTGTTTGAGTCCAAGCTCGCCACCTCCCATCAATCTGTATCAAACAGCTTTGCGACGGGTGGATTCTCGGCATCATCGAAATAGCATTTTATCTTACATTTATTTCTTCCCGCAGTTGGAGCCGGCATCACTGTTGAACGCTGTGTCCCTGCCACATTGTGTGTTTTTTGACGTGCGTGACACCGTGGTTACCACGTGACACTGTTATATTCAACAAAACGTTCATGTCAAGTGTACTGACTTGACCAGCACCCCGTCGCTCATTGAGACGTTAGGGCCGTAGACGAATGACGAAGATCGAAGGAGTGTCCTTTATGATGCGCGTGTGTCTGTAATGTACTGGAAAACGAGCCCGCCTTGCGCCGGAAATGCACTTGATGTGGAAGGCCCTTAAGATGAACTGCAATAGTTCACGTGCGATTCCCTACTTCACCATCGTTCCTACTTGGCGACTTTACGCTCCCTAACATTTTTTGGAACCCACGTCTGCTATCTTTAACGCGATTTCTCACTCAAGCTAAGAATTTTTTAGACTTGTGTTCTGTTTTCTCGTTCACGCAACTAGTAAGCGAATCGACTAGACTATCTTCTATTGCGGCAAACACATCAAACACGTAATTTTGAGCACTCGACCTGAACTAACTTCTTTTATTACGTACTTACATGACCCTGAACTACTCAGTTTTTCAATTAGCACCCTTTTTCGAAAGAAAAATACGTAGAAAGAAAATCATACATATACTATAAAAAAGCTAGCTATGGAGCTATAAATAACGAACAATCCCAATTCATTGCTATTATCGTTGAAAGTTTTAATGGACGCTCCGTTCAAAATAACTGGAACAAATTGGTGACCCAAGTTAAAATGTCGAACGAAGTGCCTCCATTGTCACACCCTCACTTCCAATCCCAAGCACCCTGGCATAAGGCTCACATAACGTGCTTATCTAACAAGAACAAATGCCTCTCCCGGCTAGCAAGCACTTCGCGAAGGAACACTAGGACACTTGCAAACTTGCCTCTGACACTTATGCTAAAGAATGCTAAAATTAACTTTCTAACCAACGCATTTCCGCCAATACTGAAGACAAATATTGCCAAATTGTGGCGCATCATTAACCTTCTCACGAGAATACCATTACTCTGCACGACTCATTGGGCGACCCTATTCCTTCTGACTGGATGATGATAATGATGATGATGATGATGATGATGATGATGATGATTCCTTCTGACCATTGTGCTGCCGTTTTAAACAAAGAGTTTGTAAACAAAAATCTCGTTTTACTAACACACAGTTACCTGTTGCACGAAATTATAATTATACGGTTATGCCTACAGCAACTTATCGACAAACTAAAGTACCAGTCATGCCCAGCCTATGATTCTGTTAACACCAAGTTTTTAAGTACCTCAGCTTTCAATTCAATATTTTAACTCTTCTTTAACAGCCCTTAGATAAGTATACCCTACCTATGGTATGGAAAATTGGGAAGGTGGTTCAATAGTAGAAATTCGGTAATAAATCTTCGGTTTCAAGTTATAGGCCCATCTCTCTCACCAGCACCTGTTGCAATATATTAGAACATATCAAATACTAATTAGTAACCTTGTCACTTTTCTCGAATCCAACTCAGTTTTCACGTCGGAAGAACATGACTTTTGCAAACCAGGACAAATTTTTCTTCAACTCCGAGGCTTTTCTTTCGAGAAACCCGTATGGGCTTCCTTTGTAGCAATTGCTACGATTGGGTGGATATCTAATTTTCTCTTTGTTAATTACTTCCCTCCACATTGCGGGTTTCCACAGAACTATTACGTCAAAATATATTGCTGTGACATGCAACTTGCATAATTTACATGTATACATGTTACATTGCATTCCACACATGGGATACACTGCGGACTGTATTTTCTTAGACATTTCTGAACCGGTCGGCAAGGTATGCTTCAAGTTTTTATTACAACTAAGTACCCTTAACAGTAACTCCAACCTCTCAAAATTGATCAAGTGTTTTTCTTTTTTTTTTTTTGAGCAGTCGCTCGCAGTTTGTTAGTGCTAACGTCCACAGCTCCCAGCTCAGTCAGGTGTACTCAGGTGCGCCGCAGGGTTCCATACTAGGTCCCCTTTTATTTTTCATATGAATTAACTACCTTCCTTCAGCAATAACTTCGGTCATTCACCTGCTCGCTAATGACTGTATAATTTTTTAATAAATAAACAATAGTGAAGACAAGCACTGCCTACAAACCGATCTCACTACTGTTTAGAACTGGTGTAAAGTATGACCAATGCAATTAAACACTAACAAAGGCAAAGTATTGCGTGCGCCCAGTACTATTACTTTTTACCCCAAATATCGGTTAAATAACAGTACCTTAGAATGCGCAAGCTATTATATATGCATCAGTGTTCACATTAAGCGTAACTTGACTTGGACTGTAGACACCGAATAAGTGATTAACCGCGCTAATAGGACGCTTGGTTCTTGCGTCGTAATTAATCTTTTCTTCTGCTCCTTCAAGTTTAAAATTGCTGCTGTATAACACACTAATACGCCCTAGACTATAGAATATCAGCTAGCAGTCTGGGACTCGTTTCAAGATAATCTTTAACTTGTTGAAAATAATGCCATTTGCTCCATATTTTCTAAGTATGTAATCAAACTGCGAGCATAACAGCTATGAAAACTAATCTCGCTTTGTCATAGTTCGTATCTCAACGCGAAATATCCCGTTTCACGTTGCTCCATATATAAGTTGTACCATCACCCTACCTACGCGAGGAATTAATTCTGCGACCACAGTATGTGTTTCATCACAGTGACCATCGTCATGTAGTAACTGAATCATGCAATAACCAAATACTTTTCCGTCTTTTTTTCCTCGCACATCCCAACAATGGAACCACCTTCCCGCGGAAGTTGTCGCTGTTAATGATGAGCCCGATTTCTGCAAAGGGACCCACCGTAGTAGCCCATTGGATATGAGGTTGCGAAGGTCGAGGTCGCGGGTTTGACCCCCCAGCGTAGTGTCTGCATTCCGATGGGGGCGGAATGCAAAAACCCCAGGTGTTTTTTTAAAAAAGAACCCAACTACAGCACGATAGCTCTGTCGCCATGATTCAGCGTACGCGATGAGCCAATCACATCTCGGGCAAATCCTTTTCGTGTTGTCGCTCTGACCTGCATATTTGGTTCGCTCAGGGGGCCGAGGTCGGGCCACCTGCCTTTCCCACTTTATTGGGTACGTGCGAGGACTGGGCGCAGGCGCTGTTCCAATCAGGATACCTTTGCGGGTAGACCACGTAGAAAAATATAGGCTTCATCCCGGCGGTGATGTTGAGGTTGTTCGCGAGCCACTGCGCATGCTTCCTGATAAGTGATATTGCGTGAAGCAATAAGTGCAATTGCACAAACGACTGTGATAGCTATCGCTGTAAATGCTTCACATTTTGGGGGAAACTGTGCGCTTTGGGAGTAAATACCACATCAAAAAGAACTACGCTATTTGGCATACATTTGTTTCGGCCCAGCAAATATAATTACTGCAGATTTCTTGCTTCAGACACCTTCCGTTGTAAGAAAATTGCACCGATAGCAACTCATTAGAATTGTTTTCTTCCTGGTTCGTCACACACAAATGGAGTACTTTATAACGAAGTGAACACCCTTGAAATATTTTTACGATTGTTTTTGGACAGAATTTTAACAGGAGCCTATTCTTCCTTATGCCTTGCGTTTTGTGGGCGTCACAAGTTTAGCGTAGGAGAAATTAAAGCGTATGCATCATGTGCTATACTAGGGCTATAGGTGACATGAAAACAATAGTACAAGAACCAGCTAAGAACGAAAGCGTTCACAGATGAACGCTGGAGGGCTCTGCTCTGCGAAAGCCAACTGAGTAGCACAAAATCATGAAGAGAATGAATTGCATTATCTGTGCTTTGATTTTTTTCGTATTTATTTGCTCCTGGTCGTTTGCCCATTCCTTAAATCTGAAGCTTTCACCCCTCGCCCTATACCAACGTGGTTGCTCCTATGCTGTTGCCGGTTTGACGTCACCGAACAATGTTCTGATTTCAACGATAAGGCCTCCGAGTGTAACGTTGCTCGTGCTGCAGCCCGCAGACAGCCCCCAAAACCGCGCTTTACGGGGACCCGCGTCCCTTATCTTCGGTTCCACTCAATGGTGATGGATTTCCGTTAGCCGCTTGACTGGCCTCTGTAGGGAGCTCCGCACACAATCTCAACGCGAAATCTAATTCCCCCGGTTTTGTATTACTTTCTTTTATTTGTGCTCTTCTGTCCTAGTTTCTTGTATCATTGGGCTTAGTACTCGGAGGTCCCTTTCATAACGACACAGGTCAGTCGCGTTCATAAAAAATTCACAAATTTCTTTAGCTAGTAAAAAGGTACCCGTGACATTGTTCTGACAAACCTAACAATTAACTATATTTTTAGGGCCTTCAGAATTATATTCGGCAATCTTGTAAACAATAACAACAACGACAAACGTGTGGGAACCCACTGAGGTGCGTTGGCTAAATGGCAACCACATTGCGTTGCAAGTACTTAGTTATATACTGAAGTTATATTAAAGTAAATGCTGGGATTTTACGCGCCAAAACAACGATATAATTATGCGGCACGCTGTAGTGGGTAGCTCCAGATTAATTTTGACCCACTGGTGTTCTTTAACGTCATACGGGCGTTTTTGCATTTCGCCCCCATCGAAGTGCGGTCGCCGCGGTCGAGATTCGACCCCATGGCCGCGGGCTTAACAGCGCAACGCTGACATAACTGCACCACCACTGCAGGTACTTCTAAAATTGGTTATTCGTAGTTCTTCTCTAATCGTCGAGGAAGCCACCATTTTATTGATAAATTAGTTATAGATAGCATGATCTTATACAGAATCTCTGCAAGATCTTTGCAAGGGCCTTTCTCTGAACCAGAGAATACGAAAAGTGCCGTGATATCCTCCTTTATCAGTATCTATAAATTTACCCACGTTCTCGTGGCATTTAATTTTTTCGTTGTTGCGTTGTTGCTTGCCACTATGAAGTGGACCTGCAGCAAAAACGCAGAGGGTTATTTGGAGTCTGTACGACTGCAAGGAGAGGGGAGATCCAGGACGGTGAGCTGTGTATTACTAAGGTACGCTCAGGCGGAAAAAAGATTTCGATTACAAATTAAATTGTTCCAATAAAATGTTTATACCCGCGTATATTTACGCCCGTCCCTCGTCACGCAGTTTGACATGTTGGTAGCATTTTCGTAGCATTCTCATCAGTTCAAAGAGTTAAGGGAGAAAGAGTGAGAAAAAAAAAAAGCAGTGACACCTTGGCTAACTATATAGGGTGTCCTAAGCTGTTAAAAAGAAAACAAGGATATAAAGAACACGAAGCAAGATACGATTTTAAGACCAGCGGTATTCGGCCGTCAGACCTGTGGCAACCGAATGCTGTAAGTCTTATAGTTGTATCTTGCACCATGTCACATTTATTATATATATATTTTTTTTTTGTTTTAACAGCTTAGCTAACGTTAGCTTCGACACACGATATATGCGCACCAAATGTCAACTGCGCAAAACTGCGCAAAAGGCACAGAGACCACAATTGAGACAAAACATGCACGAGTACTTCGCAATAGAAAGAGCTGTCATGTGAGCGCTCAACAAACTATCATAATTTATTGCTCGTTAAAGAACCAGATGGTCATTAGGCTTTGCTGCCAGTGATTCCAAATGTTTTTTTTTTTTTTTCGTTTTCAGTGATGTGGTACTAAAGACTAAGATGTCTCGAAGGCATGCCTGCTTGCACCGTTCTTATTTCCCGGCTTTTTGTTGCACTTAATGCAACTATTACTATTTTGGTTTGACTTCGAAATCATAAGTATCCGTGCTTCATGCGCAACGTTTCACACCCTTTTGTCATTTTATAGCAGCACGTTTTTGAGTCCTCTCACCACTTCTAAAAAATCTGAGCGTGAGTAATTTCTACGTAAAAGACAGAAATAGCTTCAAAAACGACGCAGTATGGAGAAGTACCACAAACCGTTAGGTTACGCTAACACAGAAAAGCGAACTAAGTTGAGAAGTTGCGGGAAAATGCATTACCATTTCACCGCAGTGACGAGACGGGGAGAGCAGCCGTCTCTTGGGGTATAGGGGTTACGTTGGACAGTCTGCGCGATAGGTCTTTCGTGATGTGAGAGCAAATTGCGTTTGTTTCGCTGTTTTATTCGCTTCTTTTATTCTTCGGCATTTACTTGAAGGACGCGGTCCGTGGAAGAGCGAGCCACTGCGCTTTGTTTCGTTTTTTTTTTTTTAGTCGGCTACCAAGCGTGTGAAGAACAAACATTAAACTCGCACCATTCAACGAAGGGGAAAATTGCGCACGTGCCGTGAGACACGTGGCCGCTGCTCAGCCTGCGGCGCCACCATTTCCTCGCGATGCGGGAGGGCAAGGAGAACGAGCAACTCCTTGTTGACCAAGTGCTGCTGTGGTTTGCAGGAGGCGGAATAATCTCTACGCGCGAACAACTGTCCACGTGTCTCCAGTTTGCGTACTATACTGCATGCGCCAATCGGCCGGTTTATTGCCGCGCTGTCTGTATCGAAGAGCGTAAAGTACTCGGCACACAGGGCGCAAGCTCTTCGTTTCTTTCTTTGATTCGTTATTTCATTTTTGACTTCGATAAGTGGGTGCCACCAGCGTGACTTCCCCCTTCTTCGGAAGTGTGCGGACATTGAAACGTGCATCGACGAGTGGGGTGCCGAAATGGCTCCAAGTGTACGGCCGGCAGCGCTTTCCCCACGGCCGACTCGGCAGAGTGCCGCGCCCCTCTTCTGCGTTTTCAGGCTTGACAAGCAACCGCTTGCCAGTGGCGCCGTGGTGTGAAAGGCAAACACCAGACGCCGTACACTCTCCGCCGTGGCGCTCGTGCGGCACTCCAGAGAGAGCTGTAAAGTAAGAAATATGTATATACATATAAATCAAGTAAAATAGAAAATGAAATAACACCACAGTGTCTCTAAGTTGAACGAGCATCTACGCTTGATAGAGAGAATGAGATAGCCGCAATGCCAGGCGCGCAACATTAATTAAAAAAAAAATCTAGAGCGCATGTTATCACGATGGCGCGTAACCCGGCTTAAGCGATGAAAGTGGTACGTCGACGCACTATAGCGGCACAATGGAATTTTCCGGTGTCAGTTTCGTAATTTTTCAACCTAGCGCTCCCCTCGTGATTTCTTTCTAATTTTTTTCAGCTTTGATATTGTTTCACGTTGGCACTTTTGGGCATTGCATCTGGCTAGAAGGGGCCCTGCTGTTTTCAGCTGACTTTCAAAAGAAAAGAATGTAGATGAATTAAGCGGACGGTTAAAAAAAGCCGGCGAATTGAGCCATATTTCTTTTATTTCAACTGTGCCAAGAGGTCAGTGATGTGTCCTAGATAAGTTCCCACCTTCGCATCGCAAGCTATAACACGAGACTGAACAGCTCTTTCTCATTCAGTAGCCGTAGCCACCCATCTATTTCCCGCAAACGTCGAGTACTATATTCGCTCCTATCCTCTCTTCGTTCTTTATTTATTTTCATTTTTTCCTTTTTCTTTTACATCACCTTGCTGTCCTCTAACAGCCGGATTGTTTGAGCAGTAATATCAAGGGGAGTCGGAAGTGTTTGCGCTCACGTGTTTGCTTTTCCAAGGTTTCCATCCGCGTCGCGGCCTTTCCTGTCCCCGAGGCCAACGCGATCGCTGGTCGCCCCTTCTTGCGTGCTTGCGCACGCAGGCGGATGAAGTGCCCCCTTGCGCATATGCAAAGCACTCCTCTGCTGCTTGCGTGAATTGCCACGTTGGAACATTATCGCCGGAGACGCGCTCCGCCATGAGAGCCACCACTCGCACGCTGTCGTCATTGACACCGCGTGTTGACGAAGTGAGTCGCTTCTCTTCATTGCTGGCGGAAGTGGACCGACGTGCGCAGTCGGGAAAGTTAAACTGAGCGTTTTTCGGGTTCCCACGCTTCAAAGTCAACATTCCAGCGAAGAAAAAATGAAGCGTTGGAAGAGCTTCGCCTGCAACGTAGGCAGAGGAACCACCTTCGCCGCGTAGAGGAGTGTGTCTACTTACTTTTCTTTCCGTCGTGAGATGATGGCTCCTGCCCCCCTTCCCACTTCTTCTTTTGCCTCTGTTTATATATCCGCTTCTTTAATAAGCTAATGTGTTTCAAGTAAAATGACTATACGTTAACTCCATAAATTAGATGTAAACAAAAAATTATGACAGATAATCGAAGGGATCTCCTCGGGTCACTTGTGCTTAACTAGTTGTTCCCTTGTCCTGCTTCTCGGGCATCACGCCGCGTCATAAGGCATGGTAAAAAGAGTTGTTTGTGGAAATCCATGACAACCTGTTGCCCCTCTTCTTTTATCTCATTTTAAATATTTCCCGAGCAAAATCAATATTTTCGTTAACGATGTCACAGAGGTAGCCACTAAATTGTGCCACTCCACATTAACTTTTTAAGCAAATTCTTACAACAACAGCATCTTGCCAGCAAAATTTTACGAGCGAATTTCTCTATGAAATAAGACTTCGGTTTCCCACTTTCACTTCCCGAAGTACCATTTCAACAGGATGCTATAGAAAGTACCCATTTTGGTTTCTCCGAAAAAACAAATTGCGCAGCTTAAGGAACTGGCGTCTTGATCTGTATACCAAAAGCTGGGAAAACTGCCTTTTCGATAAAGTTATTCTGATCACCCGAACTGACTCGGAGTCTACTAGCATGCGGTACCGCGAGGCTGAATTAATCTAAAACTGGAAGGGTAGGAAGCTTGAAAACTTAATACTCTTCAAATAAGCAATACAGAAATCTACAACGTGAAATCGTCCCGAATCAGAACGATTCTTTTTCAACTTCGAAGTTTAGAATCAGCTTTGCTATCGTCCCAAAGGAAATTATATGAAAACCTGTTGGATTTCGCTGACTAAAAGTAATTTTTCTGCCTGTACACGGCAACATTGCAATGGTTTGTTCTTCGCTTTCACCATCCGACCGTGGCGTATACAAGTTACGACGCCTGGCTTTGTAAAATGATGCTTCTGGTAACATACCGACCATCACCGAGCCTTTTTCTTGCGTCGCCATGGAACGTGTTCGTTACCACACATATATACGTGATGCAGGTTTTCGCTGCATTCCGACATACATAAACTCGTGATGTGGACAAAGCGTGCGAAGTTTGTCCGTGACGATCCGAGCGCCGTCGCTTGCGTATCGCCTCAGCGTGGTCAAATAAGCATTCCCCGCGACTATGTGAGGACAGCTTAATCACAAGCGCGCATGCATAGACACAGACCTGAATATCGCTGCGGAAATGAATCATTACCCCCCCCCCTCCCCCCGAAAGAAATAAACTTTCCAAATTTGCCCTCAGATCCTGCAACCTTCCCCGAAAATTGACTGCTTTCGTCGTTCAGTTGGCAGCCACGGGGTGGCTGTCACGTCTGTCTTCTGGCGAATATCTGTGCGGAATATTGAAACACCGACACTACTGCGATCGGTGTTTTGTAACCGGCGGTGCATTTTCACCATGAGAGCAATACGAATTACCACATATTGCTGTCTCGTTATTGTTTCGCCCTCTTCTGCATTTCAAAGTTGTGTGTTAACGCCTGGGGAGGATATGCACTTATCGAAAACAAATTTACGCTCGTGAGAACGGAGAAAGAAATTGGCAGAAGGCCCTATAGGTGATGTGTACTACTTCGCGCAAAACAAAGGGAAGGTAAAGTGGCAATGTACTCTACAAGTAGACTGCATAAAAACGTCCGCGAAAGGGATTTATGTTTGTGTGAGCATTTAAGTCTATCTAATTAATTATCCTTCGATGGCGTTCTAATGTATATATATATATATATATATATATATATATATATATATATATATATATATATATATATATATATATATATATATATATATATATATATATTTATTTATATATATATATATATATATCGGTCACTGTTGCGCTTGAAGGTTACCAGCACGCAAAAAAAAAAGAAACACCGAAAAGATAAGGAGTCTGCTTTTAAACGCTACCTTCTAGTCGCCCTGTACTTTTCTTGTCAAATCGTGTAGTAATCTTGCCTTTGTGTCGTCTTGCTCGAAAGCCGGACGTGACGAAATGTTTTTCCAGGTCTATTCTCACCGCCGAGCCAGCTGTCTACCATACATGTCACCGGCACTCGAAAAATCAGTGTCGTTTGTAGTAGAGTCGACAACTTCGGAAATCGCCCGAGTTCTCGTCTTTCCTCGCGCAGTGTGCGATAGCTGCATTATTCTCTGACACGCACGTCAAAAGTACCGTTTTCTGCACCCTCGGATTCGCAGAAGCCTAGAACGCAAGTTTCGGCTCCCGCTAAGCTCCCTCTGATTAGCATTCCTAATCTGCGCCGTGCTTTCGTCTTCGGGGGACACGGGTGTCGGACTATAGCGTCTCCGCAAAAACGGGAAGTCGAGGCACGTGACAGTGCCCGCCGTGTTTCGTCGACCCGTCACTCGACCTGCCTGTCCGTCGCCTCAGGGCAGCTCATGCCTTCCTTCCCGCCGTCGCCACAGCAACGTGCAAGGCTGTAGGGATCTCTTCTTGAATAATCCTCGGCTATACGGGATCCCCGTGCAGTTGGTCGGTGCCATTCATATTTAATCCAAGCACGGGACCTCCTTTCTCCTTGTAGACAGTTGCAATCGCAGTCTTGAAGATGGCGACAGCGTGGAGGAGGGAGGGCTCGAAGCGGAGGCAAGAGGGAGCCTGTCTGATCGAGGCACCGTTGTTCGATCAGACATGGGAATCATTTTCCAGGCCGCCTCGCACGGACTTCTCCTCTTATGTTTAAGCAAATCCGTGCAGCGCGATCCGAGGCGTGCCATATCTCAGGATGGTTCTTCGCTTAAGCGCGACAGCTTCGAAAGTTTTACATCTTAATCGACGTGAGCGATGATATTTGCGACGTGATACCTAAGTTCGCGCGCCTGACTAGATGGCGCTTAATTGGAGTCCGCTTGTTCTAATCTGCCAAGGTGTAGTACCAGTCTCTCAAGTATCCCTGCAGCACGGCCGCATGCATCTATCGTTGCGACACAGCTTTTCGAATGATGCACGCAACTGCGCCGATGGCTTGCCATAGGATGCGGGCGTCGCGCGCGCAAAGCCGCAAGTCGCCTGCTCCGTCTCGAAGCGAAACCGCCGCCGTGGTGCACACGCGCAAGAGGAAGCAAGCCTAGCTGCGTGCCCTCCTCCCGGGGCCTGCACAATGAGAGACCCCGACGTGGCTACAGGGGGGCGTCGTCTCTTCACCGGCACGTCAGCGTTTGACAGTCGGGCGTCATTCAGCTTACGCGAGGTCCTGTGAACCTCTTGGCGATGTGGAAAGGAAAGAGCGCCCCCTATTCTCTGCGCTCTGCTCGGTCGGTGGGAGTCACCACCGATACCTTACGAACACAAGGTTTCTGCCACGTACCCTTGTTTCCTTACATACCGTCTCCCCGTTTTTTATTTCGTTATCTCTACCGTGCCCCCTGTTTCGACCCCGTTGTGGACTTTTTTAGGGCTTTTGTGCGGTGCGATTTCTGCGGCAGTCGTTCCGCGAAACACTTTTCGATGGCTCTGTTGCGCTGCTGCTGCGTACCGTTTCCTTTCATTTGCTCGAGTAGCGCTGAACGCCTACCTGCGCAATTTGCTAGGCGGTGGTGCCCTTGCTTCGCATCTCTGCTGCCTCTGCGCATGTCATGCTCAATCACAAGCCTGTTCGCCCTCCACCGTCGCTTGTGTTCGCTCAACGGCGCATGTCCTTGCACAGGCTAGTGCGGCTGCTTTGCACCTCGTGAATTTATTCCTGTTTTTAGTACATACTCCTCCGGTTCTTTCTTATTTTTTGCTTTTAACTTTCTTTTTCGGAATTCTTGTAATGGGAAGAAATTGTACAATAATTTCCTGGTTGGTAATTTAACCGGAGAAAGACGCGTTCTTGAAAAAACTTCGGCACCAAAAATCACTATACTTAGTTACGGAGCCCGCTTTTCGCATTTACATCTATGCCAAAGTCTAGCTTCTGACGAGGGAGGCGAAGGCCTTTTTTGGAGGTTTTGACGCTGGCTGGACGAACAGGCCACAGCGTTTTCTTTTCTTTTTTTCTTTAGGTTCAACACGTTCCACCTATTTGCAGAGACGGCTTTCATTGGTTGGACTCCGCTTTTCGCCCATTTCCTTATTATTTTAATCTGCATTCACCCTTCGCACTGGAGATTGAAGTATATATTATAAATATTTTAGTTCGGGAAGTTATTCGGCAGACGTTACGATGCCTCTTGTTCTCGGGGTTTTCTAATGGGTTCTTTTGCAGTTAGCGAAGTTGTGTTTTTCTTCATCGCCTGTGGCGAGGATGGAGCTGAGGAGGTGGCCGAACGACGGTGACTAGACGACGATCGTCAGCGAATGGAAAACACGGATGGACACAGCAAACCCAGTTGCATGTTCCTAACCACTGTGGCGGTAAAAAGAACGTTAGACGAGTATTCTTGAGCTGACGTGAGCCAAATTCGGCGTTGAACTTCACTCTAGCGAGAGTTAACTTGCGCCATTAACGCAAAGAGGTCTGCCAGTCATCGTAGGAAGGTGCATCAACAACTATAAGGCACCTTTCTCATGCATTGCGGGATTTTATGACGCTTCTTCTGGAGAAGCGAGCATATTATATTGCTGGCTGAAACCGATGCTTTAACGACATCTCATCTGGTCGGGAGGAAGCATGTAGAACGAAATAAATAGGGAGAACGTCAACCAAAAAGGAAAGGTTATTAAAGCGCTTAAGACGTTATGGCTTCTGTACAGATGCCCAAACGTATTACAATACATTTTTTAACCTGTCCTTCTTGGTCGGCGTTCTCACTATTTATTTCGTTCAACATCGTACTGCTTGCTGTCCACAAAATTGTCCCACGTGCATGCGATGGCCGACGGCAAGAGGCTAAAGCAAAATGGCGTCGAAATAGCACCTCTCCCTCTTTTAGTCTCTAAACTTCTATTCAAGATGGCACGCTCAGTGTGCACTCTGTCGGTCGTGCAAGACAGAGTACCTTATATGCTGATGAACCCTTTCAGCTGTGCGAGTAATGCTTCACTGGTTAACAAGAAAGTAGAAATAGACCCCTTCCTAGAGAGACTCTATCGAAGTGCAGCTGATTAATTTAATGCTGGAATTTGACTATAGAGCGTGTTCGTGTATTGATGCACCTAACAGTCCGGCCACACTATATCGCACAATCCTACTATTTTGAGTGATCTCCATATTGAATATGCCTTAGTCACACCGCGCCAACGCTGTGTCGGCATTGGTGAGTCCTCTGCGGACGTTCAGACGATTTACTGTCTTCCCACTACGTCGAAGGACGGCCCCCAATCCATGGCCCGATTCAGGCGCCACATTCCTGCGCCGTGAAATCGGTTGCTGCTGATATCTACACGTGCTAATCACTTTCTCTTTTATGTTTTAGCAGATCTCAAAAAGGCATTGCCCACATTCTCTGCAAGAAATATTGAAGCACAGCTTTCTGTTTTTTGAACACCAATTTACAGAGCACACATGTTCCACAGAAGGATGCACCGTGGCGCCAGCCCAAGAATAAAGCGGCACATTCGTTTATACATATAGCCCCCGCTCATCGTTCGCTTGAAATATAGTGAAGGCCGCGCCGCGCTGACATCTAGTAACGTCAAAACGTGGCAATGTGCACAGATTTGTCAAAATGGCCAGCATTGCATCGCTCTGGCGAGACGGTATGAGTGACCAGATCCCTTCGGAAGCGCACGGAGACCGAGAGTCGTAGTACGGGCTATTTGGTGCCGCGATTGTTGTGGGGGATTGTTCCTCCTTGTACTCTTCTTCATGCATACAGTTTGCGTGTTTGATATGGCATTGCTGGGCGAAGCTTTGCGTGCATAAGCGCGTATTTTATGAGCGTGTAGCTTTTCTCGCAATAACACCTATGATTACAGCGCTGGCGCACGAGGAACTGCGGCGGCTATATCAACAGGGGCCACCACTATATTTACTCAATGGGTATAAGACACAAACAATGCGCCTCGGAAATGAAACATGCGATCGTCACGATGCATGCAGATTCACCCATATATGTAATCGTATTTCATGTAGCGAAGCGCAGGGAGGGCGGCTGGCAGCCTTCGAAACCGGTCACGTACCGATGTTCACAGTGCACTCAGTCGCCTTTTCTCGCTTCTTGCATGTGCACTGTGCGAAGTGAGGAGTGGTTGCTTTCAAATATTTATAGCCAATGATGAACAAAATTGGTTTTCTTTCAGATAATTGCCTAGCCTTCAGTTGAAGTCCTCCAGTACCTGGGCCATGAACTCGAAGCTCCACGAAGGCGGAACATCCGCTGAACGGGAACGACGTCGGCTCAAATCTCAAAACGTTATTAAATTCTGGGGTATTACGTGCCAAAACCGGCGAGATGATTATAAGCCGCGCCGTAGCGGTGGATTCAGGATTAATTTTCGCCCCTGGGGTTTTCGAACGTGCACCTAAATGTAAGTAATTTAGAAGAACTTTTCGCTTGGCGAGTTGATGCATGGCAATGTTTTAGGAAGAGTTGTGCCTAAGGAAGAACGAACACAGGAAAAATCGAGGTATAGACCAAAAGAGCGCTCTTTTCGTCTACCTCGTTTTTTCCTCTGTTCGTTCTTCCTTAGGCACAACACTTTCTAAATCATAAACGTAAACTTAACAAGCATTTTTGCGTTTTGCCCCCATCGAAATGCGACCGCCTTGGCCAGGATCTAATCCGCGATCCCGAGTTTTCAGTCTAACGCCACTAAGCTAAACCGCGGTGCCACTATATAAGCTACCGCGACGGCTCTGGCTCAAATTATATGGGAGGAGTTGGTGAATGCTGCAATCTGTGCAGTTCAACTTCAGAAGCATGTCTGATACATTTTGAGCACAACTAAATTTGACTATTGACAAGAATTTTATTGCGTCCTAAGGAACTTGATTCTGCTCCCCAATCAAGCTGGTGGCTCCGCCCACGACGGGACCGGGAGATGCTGACTCTTTGTGACGTCGCGGACCCTCTGGACGGCCTGTAGTTGGTGCGTGAACTCCGAGCCCTTCAGCAAGGCGTCCCACTTGGACTTGTATTGAAGTTCGGAGCCTGCGTTGTACGGGCACAGCCAGAGCGTGTGGTCGAAGGAGCAGCATGCGTGACCGCATTTGGAGCGCGGCTGCGGGAAGTTGGGGTCTATACAACTAAGCACTCTAGGGGTGAGGTAGACCTGGTCTGTAGGAGCCTGAAAGTAATAGCCTGAGCGCTGTTCAGTTTAGCACAACTAAATATAAATACATGGGCACGCGTTGCAGAAGTCACGTTGTCGGTGCGGGGCTTTCGTTGAGCGGCCAATCGTACGGAAACCGCTCCAACGCGGCTTGGTAGATGGGTTTTGTCGATGAGGCTGGCATGGTAACCAATCGCACTGTGAAACTACAATGACTCGCGGTCATCGGTCCCGTCAGCATCATCGTCTGTCTAGTTTGACAACACCATATGTTTTGTTCAGGTGTAACTGCGTTTCTTTGGAGAGTGAGCGAGGGAGAGATAAGAAAGATGGCAGGGATCTTAACCAGTTGAGAATCGGGAGAATATGCAGAACGAACAGAGAGAAATAAATAAATGTGGTGAACGTCAATACGTACATGAACAGGACTACGCAGTCAAAGGCGCTCGCACAAGCCAGTCGTTCTCAGAAAGCACAAAAGCGTTTTCACTCCCTTCTGAGCCTACGAATGGTGGGAACGGTGTTGCAGTGTTGTTTATTCTCTCAGTGGACGATCGTCTAGTCTTGTCAGTGCTTTGGACATAGGTTGTCTTTCTGTTGCTCATTGAGGACAATTCCGTAATAGACGCTCAATGTTCTCCTCGCAGCCACAGACATCCCATGCATGACTGTCGACTGCCATTCCGATTAGTGCTAAATAAGATTTCGTGAAGGCTACTCCCAACCACAACCGACACAGAAGAGACGCTTCGCGTCGGTGCAGTCCGGCTGGAGATCCGAGTTTCACCGAAGGGTTTAGTCTGTGCAGTCTGGTGCGCCTTGTGTGCGGTATTTCACTCAGCGAACAAAAGTCTGCGTGGCAGAATGCGAAGCTCTCTCGAAGCATCTATCCATGAGATAGAAATGGCGACGAAGTGGTCTTGTTGGTCAGACGTGCGAGCTGCCTGAGCTGCGTCATCATTTTCAATGATACTGCAATGGCCTGGTGTTCCCTGACAAGAAATATGATGGCATTTTTATCTTAATGATGGATAAGTTCCACGATCTCGCACGCCAATTGATAGTGAGTTCCATGTCGAAGGAATCACTGCATATTTGTAGTGCCGTCTTGAATCGCAGAACATTGCACATTTCCAGTTGTGCAGATGGAGAAATTCTTGTAGAGAGTACATCTGCTATATTACATTTCTTTTTATTTACATTCTGGAGTTTTACGAGCCAAAACCCCGATATGATTAAGAGACAGAGATTAGTGGGGCACTCCGGAATAATTTCGACCACCTAGGATTTTTTAATGTGCACTCAATGCATTTCTCCTCCATCGAAATGCCGCCACCGGGGCCGCGATTTGATCCCACGCCCTTGGGCTTAGAAGCGCAACGTCATAACCGCAACGCCACCACGACCGGTCATTTCTTTCTATTCTACAGCACTAAAGATGAAATGAAATCATTGTCATTAAACACAAAAAGATAGTCCAGTAGCGTTCCCATTGCTTTTATGGAAAAGCTGAGTTCATTCCCCACCCCCACCCCCAGTGTAGGGTAGCAAACCGGATGCTGTTCTGGTTGACCTCCCTGCCTTTCCTACCCTTGCTTTCTCTCTCTCTCTCTCTCTCTCTCTCTCTGAGTTAATTCCACTGTGTGATCACACATTTGTGGTTGCACTGACTTCAACATCGGCTCGAACAGTTGTGCTATATTGCTTTTATGGAAAAGCTGAGTTCGTTCCAGTTCTGTATGATCGAACATTTGTGGTTGCATTGACTTCAACCTGTGCGCACGCACACGCACACGCACACACACACACACACACACACACACGCACACACGCACACGCGCACACACACACACGCACGCACGCGCACACACACACACACACACACACACACACACACACAGGCACGCACGCACGCACACATACACACACACGCACACGCACACACACACACACACACGCACGCACACACGCACGCACACACACACGCACACGCGCACACACACACACACACACACACGCACGCACACACGGACACACGCGCACACGCACGCACTACATCCGAAACCTCCAACCCCGTTGTTTCTCTGTATGCCTTCTAGTCCCAGCGGCGAAGGCTTGTTGACAGACACCTCTTGCATAAAAAAACTCATACGCTTTCTCCCGGTACCGTTAGGCGGAAACACGAACTACGATGAGCCCCAAAACATCCGCCATCCTTCTTACTCTATTTTTGGCATCCCTCTTTCTGCAAGTGGAGACGAGCAAAAAGCAACATCCCAGGAATAATCCGAGCATCCTTTTCGCCTCCTCTCCCAATCCTTCGAAGAGCGCAGGGCACAGCGCCTCGCACTTTGCCTCGCTTCCCTCGGCAGAAGCAATGAAGCGCCGATCATCGGCGTCGCTGGCTGCCTCCATTCCCGTTCTCACGGGAGCTGCCGAGGTCAGTACGACAGGTCACCGGGTTCGAATGGAGGAGCCTCCCGAAGGACCGTCCTCCCTCCGGTCCATTTCTCTCCCCCAATCTTATACTCCCGACCTGCTCGGTAGCAAGCGGCTTCCCTCCTTCCTCCTCAAAGACTCCTTGGCTTCTAGCGTTCTCTGTTCCTGCCGCCGACCGAAGCTTTTCTTTTTGCGTTCTCTGTTTGCGTTTATACTGCCGCGTTTTCTCGCGCGTGAGGGAATAGCTTTATTGTTTGTTAACTTTAACCTAAAGATTTCTTTTTTTTGCTTCACTGCTTATGCCGCTTTCCTAGGATACCTGTGATGGAGCTGATTTTTTTCTTCCGTTTCTTTTTTTCTTTTTTTGCGCAGTTCCTAGAATTGCAGCATCCGCTGCATATTTGTGTTTGCTCGTATTGTGATCCTTGTCTGCATTTATTGAGGTTTGTGCTCCCACACCGCTCCCTTCGCCATCCCCCTATTGCGCGGCGCTTTTTTGACTCCATTCATGGACGGTACCCCCCACAATGGCGCTCTTCGCTTTGCGGCACGAATGCGTCCGACTTTCGCGCTCACTGATTTCGCGAAAGGCGCAAGGAAGGGCGAAACAAGTGAAGAAAAGAAATACTTAAGAAATAAATTATTCGCTTCCTGCACCTTACCGGCTTTCTTTCGACTCCCCAGCGTTCCTATTGTGTCCTACACTGTTCTTTTTTTTTTTTGCAGTCTCTATATTTCGTCTATATTTCTTTTTGTGTGTGCGCGGCGTCACATAACGTGAACCAGCGTTATTATCTCTTGTTTCGGTTTTCGGAGTTTCCATTCTGGGGCCAAAGTTCTAAAACTTTTCTTTCGCAAGAGCTATTCGCCATTCGCCATTCGCCGTCCCCCGTCGCTAATATTTCAGTCATCATTATCGGCCGGCCTCGGCTTTTACGAACAATTGCGTGTAAGCACTTTTATCGCGACAACAATTATACGGAAGGTCGGCGCGCATTTCCGCCGCCATGCTGTGCTACTATCGACGGCGGAGGTCTGGAGGATTTCCATAGACGTTGAGCGCTTTTGGCTGCAAGAACAACGAAGCGAAGTGGACGCATAGTCAACGCTGCGTTTAATCGGCTAAGGGGTAAAGCCAGGACAGCGTTCTATGCCACCGCTGGCATTAGCGGTGTGCGCACGCATACTATAAGCGCACTATAGCCTTCCTACGGAGCTGATGTGTGTATGAACTGCTGTATGGTCGGAGCAGTGAACTTCAAGCTAACACAACCTAACATTTCCCTGACTGCCGCCGATGATTTCCCGTCGGCCTCGATCATCTCGTGCTCCGTGGAGGTGTGACGACTGCAACGCCACCGGCGACGCTCTTCCTCAAGTGATGTCTCGTAAGGCGCCTGGTATGACCTGTCAGGGCGTTGTCCCCTCTGCGCAGCAGCAGTTGCCTCATTGATGCGTCGCGCCATCATGTCGCACCCGCGTATATTGAGAACACCGTCCGAGGAGTTCAAAGCTAAACCTTGCTACCGCTGTGAATGCTTCACCCTTCGTGTTTTTAAACTGACAAATTTTAGTGTGCAAAAACGCCCCGGGCCCCGGTTTTCTTCGTTGTTGTGATGTAAATTTTTTTCTGGCCTTTCAATTTATCTAGTGCTTGTTGAGCTCCTATTTCGACGAAAATAAGGAACGATCGATTGATCCTAGGAATTCATTTCGATATTTTATACCGAAATATTTTTGTGCGTTAAAGCGTACGCGTGTTTATGACTGGAAATAGGCCATAATAGTGCAGGAGGAGGAAAGAGAAAAGAAGAAGGCAGGGAGGTTAACCAGAATAACGTCCGGTTGGCTACCCTACACCGGGGGAATGGGAAAGGGGAAAGCAAAGATCACAGGGAGAGAGAGGAGGGAAGGAAAGAATGAAATTGTGGCAAGTTCGCTGACGCGTGCGGTTTTACAGAAATTGCCGTAATAGTCACAGGTGGTCGCACAAACCCGTCGTCCTTAAGAAACACAAAAGTGCCTGCACCGCTTTATGGGCCGACGGGCGATGGGGGCGGTGTTCCAGCAGCACCTGCACAGAAAGCGGCCGATTGTCCAGTTGTTGGAAAGCTTTGGCAAGTTCTTGTCGCTCTAGGGCATATCTTGGACAGTGGCACAGCAGGTGGTCGATGTTTTCTTCGGTGCCACAGACCTCGCATGCTGCACTGTCAGTCACCCCAATTAATGTAGAGTATGCCTTTGTGAAGGCCACTCCTAACCAAAGGCGACAGAGAAGCTTAGCTTCACGTCGAGGAAGTCCGGGTGGAGGTCGGAGCTGCAGGGAGGGGTTTAGTCGATGTAGTCGTGTAAGTCGTAAGTATTGCGAGTTCCACTCGGTCACTGTGAGGCTACGTGCCAGGTGTCGAAGCTGCCTTGCAGCGTCAGTCCTCGAAAGCGGAATCGGAATGCTGTGCTCTTCTTGATGAGCTGTGCGAGCAGCGTTATCGGCGGACTCATTGCCACTGATTCCACAGTGGCCAGGTACCCACTGAAAAACGACTTCGTGGCCTTTTTGTTGGACATCGTGGTGAAGTTTCACGACTTCGTATGTCAATTGGTCATGACATCCGTGTCGGAGAACTGACTGCGTGCACTGTAATGCTGGTTTTGAATCACAGAACACAGCCCATTTTCTGGGTCTTTCCGAATCAATGAATTCCAGTGCTCGACGCAGGGCCGTTAGTTCTGCCGCCGTTGAGGTCGTGACATGCGATGTCCTGAACCGCAGTGTCATTCCTCGCGTTGGTATAACCACGGCACCAGAAGAACTGCACGACGTAGTCGATCCGTCGGTATAGATGTGCACGTGGTTGCTGTACTTTTCATGCAGAAGAAGTAAGCTCAGCTGTTTTAGAGCAGGGGCCGGTAGACCTGTCTTCTTCTGTAGTCCTGGAATCGTTATCTCAACTTGTGGACGGCTCAAACACCACGGAGGAAACGCTGGCTTGGCCGCAGGTGCGTACCCTGAGGTAAACGACGCACGATGTGTACTGACAATACCGCTAAATGTCGAGCAGGGCCTTGCAGCAGTGAGGCTCGCCAAGTGGTGGGAAGGGGTCCTAGCATAATGCCTGAGATAGTGCAGAATTTTCATGCCGCATATAGTGAATAGTCTGTGCACTGTTGAATGTAAACATATCTTGGATATATATATATATATATATATATATATATATATATATATATATATATATATATATATATACATAGAGAGAGAGAGAGAGAGAGAGAGAGAGAGAGGGAGAGAGAGACCAGAAGGAAAGGCAAGGAGATTAACCAGGGTCCCTTGCCCAGTTGGCTATCCTACACCTTGAGGAAAGGTGGAAATAAAGACGAGGAGGAAGCAGGACAGAAGCAGAGTTAGTGTGTGTGCACGCACTCACACATGAATGCTCACTCATGTACTACATGTTCACTCACATATTTTGGAAATTTCAAGTATTCTTACGCCTGCGGCTTAACAATGCGTATTTGGGAACACGCTAACGTTTACACTGCAGCAATTCTTGTTTTGCAGCAAATCTTGTTTCGAGAAGGAGGTAGTCGGCTGTATTGCACATTTTCCAGCAATTTTTTCTTCTTTGGCTTTATGCGAAGGTCATAAACGAAGTCGGTTTTATAGAGGCAAATGAACTGGGTCAATAACTTCAACTTAGGACATATTTGGTGGGCAAGGTGGGGAGCGTCGCCTGCAATAGGTAGCCATTTCTACAGAGCGAAATGAACCGATAGAAACTACGAGTACGATGCACATACAGAGCTAATTACAGCAGGAATACATTGTATTTCGGATTAGCGTATTTTCAATTTTTACCAATTTTTCAAGTTTACCACGTACACAACATACATACATACATACATACATACATACATACATACATACATACATACATACATACATACATACATACATACATACATACATACATACATACATACATACATACATACATACATACATACATACATACATACACACACACACCAGGTTTAAAGAGGAACACGCAGAGTAAATAGCACAGTGCCGAGGGTAAATAATGTCCACAGTGATGACGGTTTTGTTAATGAGGCTGACGGTTCTCTGGGACTATTTCTGTTTTACATGGAAGCATTACGACCATATAACAGAAATATTGAACAGAAATATTGTAGAAAGCATAAAGACTAAAGAAAAAATAATTAGTGCAAAGCGCCCAAAGTTGTCAAGATCGTGCTTTGCAAAAAAAAAAAAAAGAAGCTGCAGGAACTCAGTGAATTGTCTCCTAATGCCCCATTTTCGGCTGGGCTCGTCGTTTTCTTTCCCTACGTTTAGCCTATAGTTTGTGATTTTCTCTCCCTGTTGGCGCATCCCAAATTTCAAGTTGGCCCACCCCCAAAGTTAGGTTGGCCCACCCCAAATTTGAAGTTGGCCCACCCCAAATTTGAAGTCGGCCCATTAAAATTCAGGATAGCCCACCCCAATAACACCGCCAAATTTAGGTTGGCCCACTCCCAACTTCAAGTCGGCCTACCCCAAACCCATGTATATTCTATGGAGCCCTATGTATTTCTATTGGAAAGGTGCCACTTAATGCATTACAGACACGAGTTGCTACCAAAATTGCTGGAGTATTCGCAAAGAATGCTACGCCCTAAATAAAACGTTTTGCTGTGCTTCATTAACACTTCTGTAGCAGGCACCGAGACAATGACAATGATTATGATGATGATGTACAGCAAGCATCCACCATACACATATATTTGCCAGTAGTACGATGACTATATACTTCTGCAGCTCTATGATGTCACGAGCGACGACCAATTAGTTGGGCAGTAGTCTTATTATCAATGAAACGGCACGAAGGCTGCCAGCATCCGTCAGCGTCCTTAATGCGAATAAAAGGCAGCGTTCAATTAATTCGCGAATGATATATGTCTGGCAATGATTCTCCTTAAGGTCAACGTGAACCAACCAAAGCGCAGTTACTAAAAAGGGCGCCCATCACCAAAGGGTTACGATGCGCCCCAAACGGCACCAGCGCCCGAATTCACTAGGCGTTTCGTTCATAAGTGAGCTTTGCCATTGGTCGGCCGTCTTTGCTAATGATATTTTTGCCCACACTGATTCCTTTAAAAACAGTTTTTTTCCCTCAACAATTGAAGTCTGGAATTCATTACCGGGCAACATTCGTTTACTACCACTGAAACAATTCACGCAAGCTTGTTAATAAATGTCTGTATGTTTGTTGTTCATCCCACTCCTGCAATAGCCTCATTGAGGCTGCAGTATGTATAAATAAATAAATAAATAAATAAATAAATAAATAAATAAATAAATAAATAAATAAATAAATAAATAAATATGTCAAGCATCAGTATTGTCTAGAATTTGCTCTTAAGAACAACTCTAGTGTAAGAGCTTTTTGTGAATACAGGCCGATAGCTTTTGACTTAGTTTCACTGAGACGTACTGTTTGGGAAAGAAGTCGCTGAACTACTTTAGCAAAGAGTTACCGTTCCACCCTTGCCTTTACTCATACAATCTGCCGTCAACTGCGCATGCGCGGGGATGTATCGCGAATGCGCAGTTGGAGCGAGGCGTTAACAGTATGTAGTACCATAACGATATATGCTAAAATACTATACGGCTTCTAGAGCGGCTCTTACGTGCCCTATGTAGGGCGGCGTTTACGTGGTCTCCAATCAGCATAGTTCAAAGGTTCTCGTTGAAGCTTCAGGAGCGTTCTCCAGTTCTAAAACCAACCGATAGACGGGTTGGTGATGGGCGCGGCATTCGTCAGGTTTTATACTTGTTATAAACAGAGATTTCCATCAGAAATCACAGCCTGAAATCGTTGGAACTTGTTAGGGAGATTTAGCCATCAGTTGGCGTCACTGCGTCACGCCCATATTCCCAAAGAAGAGCTATATCTCTAGATAAGATGAGGCATTGACTTGATCAAAAGGTAGCTGAATGCGTTGTTACTTGCGGTGTAAAGCATTGGTGTTCTGCTTTACAGTGCTTTTCGTCGAACTTTCTGCAGACAATGTGCACATGAACGGTATGTATTCTATTTACATGTTATTTTTTACATCCAGATCCCGATTGGTTATCTCTCGCAATGCTAAGCGAAAAAGAGCAGCCAGCATCAAGCATCATACCAGCTGCTTCATATGTGCACGTAAATACTTTTTTTTGTAATCACTGCTGTTTCTATTGATTGCGGAGGCCTGTTACTTCTAGATGTACCTTTCATGTGCCATTATTTTCGTGTCCAAACTATACAGTGCGCTTGTCATAAGATGTTTGAGTAAAAGAAAAAGTACTTTTTCTGACTAGTCGGGTGAAGAACGATCCATCTCGACCCACGTCGATCTTATGCTGCGCTATTTGATCTATAAATAGCGAACAGAACTGGAACAATTGGAATTACTCATCATGACACCTGTGGAGTGTGATATTATCATATTGAAGCACTATAAAATAGAAATATTGGAACTAAAATAATAATTATCATGCAGTACTAGACTTTAAGAATTCCCGCGTCTGTCAGGAAATATCACATGATATTTTGTTCTCAATGACGCCATATTCCCAAAAGCTGTGATGCCTTGAAATTGACGTTTTCATGATGTTGTTATTTTTTTTGTGTGTGTCAAGTATCTACTCACACAACTGGCGCCTTTAGCGAATTTTTATTATGTGGCCACACACACACACACACACACGCGCGCGCGCGCTCGCGCACACGCACACGCACACACACCTGCCTCATCTGCAAAACTCTCAATTAGTGTACGTGTTTGAAGCCCACTTGACGTCCTCTCATTAATTCGCTGTCACATCATGGATTTGGCAGCGTCTGCTCTGGTCTAGTTTAGCAGTATAAACTAATAACAAACTTATAATAATAATAATAATAATAATAATAATAATAATAATAATCTTAGTCCTAATAAACTTATATTGTTTTAAAATCTTATGCAAAAGTTCTCGTGGCCCGTATATCTTCGGAAAGCTAATGCCCTGTGTTTTAGACAGGCTTCTCAGGTTGTTTTCTAGACAATAACACTCAGTATCGCTACTTCGTTCCACAAAACGGTCGGTCTTTGCGGCGTACAATATATCAGCCAACTCCTGCATTCTTTGAAAGCAAACATGGGTATGTGTTGCGAACTGAAAATGTCTTGATGATTAACAAGCCACTTGTGTAGCAAGAGAGAGTCGCTGAGGGACAGATTCAGTTTTGTACAGAAGTATTTATTGATCGGTGAAAATGATCTCATAAATAATACAGAACTGCTGCCGAAAAGTGAACAGTGTAAACGGCATGCCCGTTGAATTTTGAGGATGTTTACATAGGCACATGGTAATTGTACTGCATGGTGAAAAAAAACATTTTCATCTGGCATTGGGCCCAAGACATTACAGCATTTTATAAATGAACATAATATTCCTAATTCGATTTGGGTTGGTTTTAACTATCCTATATAACAAAAAGCACTGAAACCGCAGCAAAAGTATTTTAAATACGATTTTTTTCTGTTATACAGGAATGCACGTATTAAATATAGAGTCTTATAATATTCTTTTATTGTAAGCCACGTTTATTCTATGCAAACTGAAGCATGAATTTACCTTTGCACGACATTGCACAAAAGAAAAAAAAATTGATTTACAACGCTGCATGTCTTAATCTCCACGGCTTTTTAGAAGAGGCCGTTTAGAACACTTGTTTGGAACACCACATATGGAGGTCACATAGGTGTAGAAATCGCCTTATACAATTATATATTGCGGTTATGAAAAGCGGAATAAAGAAGGCTTAAATTATTCGAGTATCATGAAGATTGCCACAATGTCCACGTCGTTTCTATGAGGGCTGATGAAAGGTGTTAGGCAATTGGGCCCCAGCACCCAAGTCCACAGAATTGCGCGAATGGTCTTTCTTTTTTCGCGTGTGCGTAACAGCCCGCCAGGCAATGTTCGCTTGACTCTCACACGTTGTTCACACACATAGTGTCCACTCGCTTGGGCCTTTAGTCGGTGTGAACGTTAGGCGCAGGCGTTCCTCATAAGGCCTCGTAAGTCGTGAAGCCGCACTCTGATCCAGAACACGAGGAGTCCGAAAAGTCCACAGAACTAGCCGGCGTCGACACAACCACAGAACCCGGACAGGATGACAAGTTCCACGGCGTCGAGGGTGACCCTAGACACGCTGATGAAGGTGTGTGCTGCCGCACGGGCGACGGCGATGACGTAACGGACAGAGGGGGCGTGTAATATCCCCGAGGTGTCGTAGGCCCAGCGGTAGCCAACGGGGTCAGCGTCGCTGCCAACGGCGTGGTCGTCGGCTCGTGAAGTCCAGCGGGCGATGTCGGTGTCGTCGTGAGCGCGTCCTGAGGCATCTCCGGTGGATCCTTCTTCTCCGCCTTGGACTCGACTATCTTGAGCGTTTGCGAAAGGGCCCAAATGTAGTTGTGCGCGAACCTGAGCGTTTCGATCTTGGTCAGCTTGGTGTCGTCGGGAAAAGTCGGCAAAACACAGCGGAGACGATCCAGAGCGCTGTTGAGATTGTGCATTCGATTTCTCTCGCGGTCATTGGCCTTAAGCCGCCGGGTCTTTTTCATCTTGGGCTGCCCTGGTGTCTTCAGCGTTGTTGCTGAAGCCGTTGTCCTAGATCGTGCCGAAGTCTTCGGGGTCCGCTTGCGTCTAGAGGAAAGCTGGGATGCCGTGGAGGAAGAGTCTCCGGACTCGTCGTCGTCAAAATCGTCGGCGTCCATGTAAGACGACGGGCAGGGACTGAGTAGCTCCTGAGAAGATGTTGGGGAGCGCTCGTCCGGGAGGTCATCGTCTTCGCTGAAACCACCCGAAGTACCACTGCGGAAGGCAGCATCATCTGGTGGTGACATGGGGAGCTCTGACTTGAGTGACAACATTGCCGGGGCCATTAGGAGCCTAGTGAGCAGACGCAGCTGTGCCGGACGTGGTCGCTTATTTCTTGACAGGGAACCGAAGCCCGACAGGGTCTCGCTTCAAGACGACGATGTGTAAAGCCTGCAATGACAGGAAATACGGGGTTCAGAAAACGAAGAATTACAGGAAAAGCATGTTTGTTTTTCTCTAGACAGAAAGCACGTACAAGCAAGTAAAGCATCTTCCAGAATGGTATTGGAAGCATTTTGGCCCCATTTTGCTGGAAACTAATTGTATCACCCCCTCCCCTTCATTATCATTGGGAATCTTAAATCAATTCCCTTTTGTCCCATTCCCATCTTTGTACCCTGTCTAATAGCCAATTCAGAGTAAGTACTGTTGGAGGGGCGCTGAAGAGTAAAGTTGTTTCTCAATGCCCCAAGCTTCTGCATTCAGTAGTATACACCTTTACTTCACGAATTTTATTCTTACCACGCAAAAAACAGCATATTGTGAAAAATTGTCCTATGAAAATAATTTCTGGCCATGAAACTACAGTTACACTGCACCATCGCTTTGTGCAACGACAGTTTCAATTTATGAAATATAGGGTATTCGAGACACAATTACAATTGTTACAGACCAAGCTTTTCATAGCAGCAGCGAAAATAATAATTTGCGCTCTAATATCCAATACAATTAGTATTTCAGAAATTTGCATTAATTAACTTTTACATCAGAGACTTCAGGACGCACCTATGTTCGAAGCATGACCTATTGCTACAGAATATGTGCCTGGCCCTAGTTTCGAAAAATAAGTACTCAAAATCTGCTGCGACATGCACTGCTGTTTGTGCTAATATGCTTCCGCACAGTGGAAAAATGCTGTTCGGAAAACTATTAAGGGGAACAGCAATTCGTTAAACGACTTTCTTTGAGTCCGTGTTTCTTGAAACTGGTATTAGACACAAATCTTCTAGCAAAACATTGTGCTCTGAGTGCTTGATGAGATTAATTAGGCTGTTACAACATGCCCCGAAAATGCGTAATAAAATGTAATTCACGAAATTTCGTAATTAATTATTATATTGGTGCTTATTGCGCAAGTTCTGATGTCCGCCACTGCTATAAAAGTTGGTCAGCAAAATGATCATTTTATCTCAAATCCGTTATTTTTAGTTATCAGGGACAATCGTCGCTGAAACACACGGTATAAAGGCCCAGGGCAAAAACTCACACACAAAACGGTTTTCTTTTAAATGGAATAACACGGAACACGATGGAATAAACATTCGCCTCCAATTTGCCAGAACGAGTCCGTTTGAAGCGCCCCCATACTTTTCCAGCTCATGGTGGGGCCCTCAAAGAGTCGTTTTCAGTTTGTGCACGTGTACTTCATGAAATTCCCTTGTGAAATTCGATCTGCCCATGGGCGTGCACTGAACACAGCCATGACAGTGCACTTGCACTTTGGACAGCGTAGCGGATCGGCAGGAGCACTGTTATTCAGGCAACCATGTTTTAGAAAGCAAGTCCACGAGTAACCTAGTGAAGCATTCAGCCACTGCGGCGCCGCTTGTGCAACGCGTGGCTCTTCTGAACCGAGGCCAAGCTTCTCGAAACGAGAGCGCAAGCCGCCACTAACAAACCCACTTCAGTGGTCACACAGGATCCACGGGCGCTCGACGACGCGTGAATGAGTTGTAAGCCTGCTCACAATGATCCACACTGAATCCGTACATCTCGGGTTTCACGTCTTCAGCTTGTTCCCAGTGGCGTCCGGATGTCGTACACAGCAACCGACTTCTTCTTCCTAATCACGTTCACTGTTCTTTGTCGTTAGCCCCTTCTATAGTAACTTGCGAACAGTCCTTTCCTGAGGCCGCCTTGAAGTGTTCCTGCATACGTACGTGTTGCAAAGCCTGATGCGGCCGGCAGCATACTAGTTCAACTCTGTACCGAATGAAAGAGTTATGGCGACAATGGAGCCGGTCTTATTGTGCACATGTGTGCGGCAGGCGGAGGAAGAGGGGTTATAAAGGTAGATTGGAACACACAGACAGCCCTGTTTGGTTGCCAGTAGGGGTTCACTGGCCAGCCTTATACGGGTCAGCCTTATACCCTTGGCCCCCGCACTATTCGGTACCTCAATGCATGAAGGTAATTTATCTTCTGACCAGTTGTCCTCACGTCAGGTCCACTTTGACCCGGACAGTCTTGGCTCATCGGGCCGAAAGAAAGGTCGATCGAAGGAAGCCCCGGAGGGGAGGGCTCCTTTCTCTGTCCGTACGTTCTCTCCCTTCCTCTCCGTGGGAGTCTTATGTAGGCTGCGGAAGCTTTGTGCGCCTCGGAGTTTGACTGCGGTCACTGGAGGAAAGCGCATGCATGGCTCCCTCTACGGACGCTCTGGCAACCTTTCCGCTGCGCGAAGATCATTGCTCACAGCATGGCGCCATGTGCCGATCTCTGTCTACTGTAGACGCCCGCTGCACGACCAGTGACGGTCGCCTCGGGGACCCTTTGATGACGTTTAAGCGACAGGGTGCAGATATCGCTGTGCTTGTCCAAAAATGAAAGGCTCTGCGGTCACTCGCCACTTGAGGAACACAATAGCGAACTTATACCGTAGACTCTTGTGTATACGAGCATCGCACGTTGGAGTTTCGGCCGCTATTGAGACGGGGCTTCTGTCTTGGATTCTTCTGCTCCTATTGAGAGGACTTCACGGTCTTCCATTGAAGTCTGGGTTCGCGTGGCGTTCTGCAGTGGGTGCAGTTCTTTTTGTGTCGGAGGTCCGACATCCGATCGGGCCGTCGCGCGCTTAACCCGCTCGATGAGCGTCCGGTCTAGCGAGGAGCGTTCAGAAATAGAAGGTTGAAGCGAGGAACGCCGGAAAGCAGCATCCGTTCAGCATCCGTGCCTTTCAAATTCAAATGCGGCCTTACACGTAAAGTATGAGGTGACAAAGGCTCCGACGAAGCCTAAAATATCAAAGGCATGCGGTGATTGTCGCGTTATCTATACTCCCACTCACTTCGATCTGTTGTCACTGCCTTTTGAATATGAGACATTTACTTGGCAGCGAAGCTGGGATATTCGCATCGGCGCAGTGTTTAGTTAATCAAAATGTTTTGCCAAATTATACGGCACACAAAAAGGCTTATTTCATGGGATCTGTTCAGAAAGTCCAATGGTTTTACGCTCGCGAAATACCACGAAACTCTTACGCTGGGAGAACAAACATGTGCGGATCTCGGACCATAGAAAAAGACCAAAGACCAAATTTGCACAATGACACAAGTACGATTTGAAGAGTTCATACATTGCTCTTGACATTTTGTTTCATTTTCTTTCGGATAGCCTTCAGCCGCAGTCCAAGCGCAACCACCGCTGCCATCTGTGGTAGCTTTTGTTCCATTGAGGAGAAATTTCGACTGCCACGGTAGAAGGAAAACGTTGCCGCCGAAAACCTGCTTTTTCCCGGAGACACGCCTGACATTCTCTTTGGGCACCAAACACAAATATACACGTTATGCGTGCAACGCACCATCTGCATAACGGTCAGTCACTCAGGCATTTTCCCCAAACACGCAGAGCCCGTCCCAAGAAGCGAGGACAGCGCAGGTAAGCGAAGGGACATCGTAACTTTACACCGCTCAAAAGAGAGGAAAAACGGGAGAAAAAGGTAGAAAACGGCACCCGTATAAACTGCGCATTCCATTGGGCGCTTCCCACCCCCTGTTTCTCTCCCTAGTGGATCGCTTTAAGTTGTTTCCCTCCGCGTAGGAAAGCAGCAGCAACCACGCCTGACGGCACACTAGCGACAAAATAAACGCGCCACTGTAGTATTTGCATTTCCAGAAACCGCCGCGGCGTCCTTTCATTTTGCTCGCAAGAAGACCTAAGTGCGCCGCGCCAAAAGAGGCGGCCGAGCCTGCTCTTTGAGCCAAAGGCGAGCTCGCCCGTGTTTCTCCCCTCTTTGCGCCTGCTTTCTTTATTTACGTCTCGGAAGAGGGTGGCGCGCGTTGTTACCGGTCGCAGCTCGGTGGAGGAAGGGCGACGCCCGCATTCTTAGACGCTCTGCCGCCCCAGCCGCTTGTTGCCAATTCGCGCTCGCAACTCACCGCAGGCGCCGGCAGCTCCTGTCGTCCACAGCTGGGTGACAGCGCGACTGGCGCGACCTGCCCGCCGAGGTACATCAACGTGTCCAATTCCCTCTTTCTATTCTTCCCGTTTTCTTTCTTGCTTTTAATAATGGTCATCTGCTTTCAATGTCCTGCGTCGTTAACCGTCTTATTCGAGCACGGTGAACAACTTCGCAATGCCTATGGGAGTGGGGATCTGTGTGCGCAACTCTGCCAACGTCAGCAAAGCCGCTGCTTCACATGAGCCTTGGCATCTCATGAACTCTGCACGTACATTTGTCCTGGTATGACCTGTTGTTTCTGGAGACGAGTAATGCCATCTACTATACTTTCCTTCTGCAGGACTTCGTTGATGCAGGCTGTACCCATATCAACCATAAATCTACTTTGAGAGATAAAGAGGCGTTTCTATCGTTCCCCTTTCACACTCGCTGTGCCAGGAAGTTATCTCACACTCACCGGAAAGCGATAACGCCAAAAAGCTTTTTTTTTTTTTTGTCGCAATCGCTAGTAGAGCTATGATTTCCAATTCCTTTCTGTTTTTAATATTTTCGATTTAACTTTAGTGGAATCGGCCCCGAAGATACAGTTGAAGTTGAAGCGAAATCAGAAAGTAAAGTACTTTTCTTATAACCTCTTGCTGGTTGAAAACATATTGAAGCAAAAGCTTTACTACGCGCACGAATTGGGGAATGTTTCGCATATTAGGAAAATATTTTATCCTGTGGCAAAGATAGGCCCCATCTCAAGCCCCTTACAACAACCTAACGCTTACGCTTGAAGGAGCACCACCAAGCCTTTCTCGACGCTTGGCTTGTCTTTAATTGCAAACATTGCAGCTTGCGGCAGGCTTGCTTCCTGCTTATGTCCTCAGTGCTGAGCTTGTAGTGTAGACGGAGTTTCGCGCCACACCACGCGTCGCTAAATCAAGTTGTATTCGCATTCCATCTGTGCCGCCCTTGAGAGATGAAAGATACTATAGTTCACGAGTTCCAATGGATTTTTTCTACGGTCATTTTCATAGCGTAACTGCCCGTGTGAGAGCTGTATCAGACGCGAATCTGTGCCAGGAAACTTGAGCAATGAGGACGAGACTAAAAGAAGGTCGTGCGAGCAGGGAAGAGCCCGAAAGCGGGCGATGCATGTTAAGGAAAGACGTCAGTACCAACCACAGACACACACACAAAAAAAAATGAAAATGGAAAAAGAATAAGAAAAACCTCACATAGAAAACATACCGAAAAGCATGGAGTCAAGAATAAGCCAGCCTATGTTGCGGTCGCTCAACAACCATTCTTCGGAGGGTGCCATAATGGTGGCGCAGTCTTATAAACGAAGCTCGCGCGAAAAGGCCCTCTACGAACATGCCGCGAAGGCGTCAATAGCTGACGGCGATGCCTCACAGGGAACCATAACTCAAGACCTTCTCCCTACGCCCTTACAGAACGCTTGTCGCCACCTTCTTTAAATGGGGTGTTCGTCACCGCAATGCATTTCGATCACGCCGCAGCGCCGATGTGTATAGCCGAAGTGCGCGCCTTCAGGTGCAAGGGCACATAATGGCCGAAGCCCAACGTACAGACGCCAGACCTGCACCACGCGCGCCGGTTGGCCGTCACTTAATCTCACACCAGGAGCTAGCACTTTCGTCGCTGCTCCAATGAATTAAATAATAGTAATAACAAAAAAAGAAATCGATACTGGCGTATTCTTGAGACCTGCCGACGTGCGGCTTTGATAAATGATAGGCCTGCTGCGAGCCCCTCTCGGTGCTTTCGTCTCAGAGAAGAAACGTTCGATCGCCTCCCGAAATTGCCACTTTACTCCATTAAATAACGTCACCCCTGGGCTGTATATCTACCACCTTGTTGAAGAAGCAACAGGCACATGCGCTGAACTTCGCGCGAGCAACCATTATGCGCACCTTGAATAGCCGTGCTTCTGAGTGCGTACACCGCGACACTTTGGTGCGTGTGTGTGTATGTATGTGTATACAACCGTAAAGGTCATAGAGAGACAGAGAGATAAAGGTATGGGTGGAAGACGAGGAAATAGTGTGCACGATGAATGAAGGATGAAAGCCCGTGAGTGTAGTACAGAGGGATAAGTTATTGCTGCACAACGCATCTATGCGTGTTCCATTAATTTTCGCGTCCCGACTCGGCTGGTTAACTTTTGCTCGTTTGCGGCATGTAAATAAAAAAGAGAAGGTAACCTTTTCATCTCTTTTTTCTTTACCTTGAACCAAGAGCGGTGTCTCAGACTAAAAAATGAAAGTAAGCTTGACGAAAAATAAAAGCACCCCTGAACTTAGGTATGGAGCTTAGCTGCACAGCTTCAGGGAGCTGACAATAGCTTTACTATGAAGATCAGCAGGCGAAGCGAAGAGTGTGTATATATATAAAGAAAATAAATTTCGAAGTTGAGCAAAATCGCAAGCGGCACGAAGCTCCGTGGGGTTTGGGACGGGGAGATTGTGCAGAAAGAGCGGAAAGGGGGTCGGGGCAGCACCCGGACGGGTTCCGAAGGGTTCGCAAACTCTGAACCGACCAGGGGCGCCCGCCTTGTGCCCCATTGATGCGGGCGTCCCGCGACCTTGGAAGAAGTGGGCTTCCGAAAGCAATCGGGAAGCGGGTAAAAAAATTGTGCCATGTTATCAATGAGCCTTTACAGCTAAGAATAAGTGCAGCAACAGGCACTTGTTCTTGCATGTCTTCAATTTTTTTTTTTTTACCCTCGTTCTCAGTACGCATTTGTGTGTCTCTGAGTTTGTGTTTCATTATTTTGCCACATATGTTTTTGTAGTTATAGCCTAAAAAATCTTCCAGACAAAAGAGAAAAAGAACGAAAGGAAAGACAGAAAGCCAAAAAATAAGGGCTGGGGGAAAGAGAGCTTCCCATTTCTTAGAGCTGCACCATTCAACGAGTGTCGTCTTGAAATGAAGGCTCTTGGAAAGAAGATAAACGAAAATAAAGAAAATCAGAAAGAACGAACAAGAACAGATTACGATGGTGGAGCTCGTTGTCCGATTCGCGTAGAAAAAACAAGACACACACAACACGTGGGATTGTTGTGCCATAAGCAAGCTGTGTGAATGCCGTGTTTGTTGGATGCAACTATCCATATCAAAGGAAGGGTTTGCGTACAAAAAGAAAGCGAGTGATGCGGGTGGTAAAGAGGCATGCAACGAGGGCACGGTTCAACAGGTTGGAATGGGTACAGCTTTGGCCGTGTATTTTTTGTACCGTCAATTCAGGAGGCATAAAAAGCAAGATAACAAAAAATTGAGAGAGAGAGAAAAGTCTATGGGGTGTAAGGCAAAATGATAAAAACACGTGGCTCGTGTTTGACAGACACAAGCGTTCTTTTTATTCTTATTGTTATTACCAACCCTCTCAGATACTTGGAACGATCGCAGTTGTGCATATTTCGATACTAAAAAAAGAAATAAAAAACTCGAGCGAAGACAAATGACGTGTATTGGTAAAGCATGTGGTGTCGAGTGCCACGTACGCTTTCGAAGTGAATATGTGCGTGTGTGTGTGCGCGTGTTTTTAATACGTTCACAATGAATGCAGTTATTGTCTCGTTTTTTGTTATAGATGCTGCGGCGGGCTATGCCTGTGTCTGCGCGTAGTGGTGCAGGTTCGTTCGACGTAGAGATGATGCCTGGAAGGGAGGAAAGATGGCCGCTGAATTGATACGCGTTAGCAGGCTGTGGGAACATAAAGTAGGCTTGAGCCTCGTGCAGACGCGAAACATCAATCCATTCGGGCCGGTGGGGTGGTGGACCATTGAGGCAGACCATCGTGAACCATAAACGCGACATCTATGGGTGTTTATAGGAACCGCGTTCTTCGCGTAGGTGAGTAATTGCACTGGAGACAAAACCGCCGGTCGTTGGCCTGAGTGTTCCCGAACGGTCGATAAACTCTTCCGCAGAAAAGAAAAAGAAATTTCGCTTGTCACGGTTAAGAAAGGAAAGGCATTAGGCCAGCTACTTAACGCCGCGCCCACAGGATAGGCGATTTGGTGATAAAGGTTTTCACCACCCATAAGAATAACCCCTTCGGTTAACTTATGTACGATTCTCGATAACTCATTCAATTTAATTATACCATCTGTTCACATTTCTTTTTATATTTTTGTTTTAGATGCAGAGAGCGAAAGCGTGAAATGTTAGCACGTTAGTTACCCTCCATCGGGCATACTGAAGGCGTCTTGAACAACTGCTATGAGGCGCTTCATCATTTGAGCGAAGACACTTTGTGGATCGAATTAGCTCCGCCAGTTGTGTACAAATGGCATAGAAGAGGCAGGAAGTATAATGTGAGGTTATACGTTCGCCTTCACGTGATCTGCTGGAAATTGCGTGACGCCGTGAGTTCATACGCACAATTTTCGGCATGCCATTGCTGATGTGCGTGTCACATGCCCTACATCACGTGCCCTATGTTTTATTATGATGTGAGTAAATGCTTTTAGACCGGAAAAGCGTCAAGCTCCTCTTATTTCTTTGTGTCGTCTGTAAAAGCTTCACGAAATTGCACGTGGGTGATGCGCAACCTGTCGACGTCACTTTTGCTTGAATGTGGCCTTGGATTTGGATATTCGTAGTTATATAATGCATACTTTTTGTCCACACCTGACAATGTTGCCGGCAATATTTTTTGTTCTTTGAGATCTTATGGCAGCACCGCCATCTTTATGGGACCCGGTCCGACAGCACGACCCGCTAAGCGAGCGCTGCCATTCCAGACCGAATTAAGGATTATAATCGGGAGTGCTGTACAAGTACCCAGAGCCCACACCTTTTAAAGTCTAGACTGCCGGTGCGGGTAAAACACGTGGGAGACACGAGCTCAAATAGGCGAAGAAGACAGGGCGACACTGTGCAGTGCTGGTTATATCTTGCCTTTATGTTTCCGGGTCTCCCGCTAGTTTTATCTTTGTGCCAAGACTGTCTACTCAGCAAGTACATGATCACCTGTTCTCAAATGGAATCAACCGCCGTTCCAGTGAATAGGTTCAATTGGAGCTGCACAATGGCTCCGGCATGCTGGGTCACAAAGCTTTGGCGCACATCGCGGGCCTTGTCTCCCTAGGGCGCCGCGAGACACTTGGGAAGGCAGCTGCGTTATACGGTTTTCTGTAGCGCATTTCAAACAACTGGCGTACTCGGTTAGCATCATGCGGTGGACATAGGCTCGAATCCAGAGGGGGTTTGGAACGTCTGTACAAAAAAAATGGGGGAGGGAGGGGGTTTGCGTGCTAAAACCCCGATCTGATTGTAGTACGCCGTAGTGGTGGACTTCGGATGAATTTTGACCGCCTGTGATTCTTTAGGGAGCACCTGATGAATCGAACTGCACGAGCGTTTTTGCATTTCACCCCTGATGGAGATTCGGCTGCTACGGGCGCAGTCGACCTCGCAGCTCCGGGCTCAGCAGCGTAGCGCAAGAGCATTGATCTACCACAGTGAAACGACTTTTTGTTTAATTAGGTAAATATATTTTAGCCTATATCTGATATCGGCTACGTTACTGACGCCGTACCCATTTCCAGCAGAGTAAGAGCCCCTAACAGCTATGAAAATAAAGGTTCGTGTACTTAGATTTCGGTGCATATTAAGCAAACATGGCGTGGTCAACCCTATCCAGGCACACTATGTAATTCAGGACGACTCTCACTATGCGCACCGTGGCTTTGGAATGTTAGTGACTTCAGTGCTGTGTACACAATTTTGTTTGCACACTGCTCTGAAGCGCATTACGAGTTATGCAAAACTACATAGAAAGGAAACATCATCCAAAGAAATATGGCGCCAGGAAACAGCAACTTCGCAAACGGACGCAAATATATTCTGCAATCGTGTCGAGCGAAACCTGACTGTATATTCGAAAACGGGAATGACGTGCTTGGCACAGAAAGCGAGAATTAAAACGTTCCCCTATACATGCGAAGGCAAACACTAAAATGTGACGAAATATATCCTGTTATGCGGTGCGCTTTTATCGCATCCCTCCGATATCTCTTAACCTTTCCCTACAATACAGGCTCTACGATACAGGCAAGGCCTTGCGACAGAAAAGGCCACGTAACCCCTACGACTGGTTATACTTTGAATGTGCGAAAAAAAGCTCGCCCTGTGCTCTGCGACAGCCCTGTAGGGGACATGATTAGTTCCTAATTGCAAAGTATACGTTCAACGTTACAAACCTATAAGCAGCCTAATATCTCAGTGCTGATTTATCTGGCTCCTCCCCAATAATCAAGGCGTATAGGACATTGCATGGGGCGTGTAAATTTTCCGCTTTGAGGCGCCGTGGGCAAAGGAAAGAAAGACATTAATAAGGAAGGTTAGAAGAAAGAAAGGGAGAACAATGATTCACAAAAGCGCACATTCAGTTCTGTATTTCTTGGTTGCTTCTCAGAACATTTTCAATGTTCTTATTTTGGTTGTAATGAGTCATTCGATTTTATCAATCTGGCTTGAAAGCATCTCCAAGGCTTCGGAGCTCACTATCTTTTATGTCGAATACGAATTCTGCAGCAATTCAAAGGAGAGTAGAATATATATGTGATAAATTTCCCGTGCCCGTCATTCGCGAAGCTATTGACTGGTTAACATCCCTGCCTTTCCTGAACTCTCCTCTCTCTCTGCATATAATACTAGTGAGTAAAACTGAAATTACAGAGCCCGACTTTAAGTTTGCTGCTTATGTTCGAACAGTCTGCCAACATGTTCCTGCCTCCGGGGAGCGTGATGTCATGCACAACCGTAAAAGGTGAAGCACTTGGAAAGCATCGAAGTATTTGTTGTCAATTGCGACATGTGCGGAGATGTCGATTTTTACTTTTACCTGAACAGCCGGCGCTGCCCACGGCTGTCTGGTAGCAGGTTTTTCAACACAATCAAAGCGCTTCGTAAGGGTGCGATACTGGCATTATTTCAATTAAATTTGACAATAATTAATTTACTCATGGCGCATGACATCTCACATATGCCACCGAGGCGTTGTAAAAGACGCCGCATAGTGGAGGGGTCCGTATTAATTTTGACCATCTCAGGTTCTCTTAGTTGTGTGCTGAATGCTCGATGCATGACGTCGTTTTTTTACATCCCACAGCAGTGGAAATGTGGTTGCTGTGGCCGTGATTTGAACCTCAGACTTTTAGCACAGCAGTGGAACGCCTTAGTCACTGAGCCATTGAAGCAGGTAAGCTTGACACTATATATAAGCATTAGATCTGTTACTGCCCTTGGAGAATTGACCAAGTTTCTGAGAAAACCATGACTGTCTGTAGGAACAGTAATACACATGAAAGGAAGTTACGAGAGGAGGCTTTAAATAATGGCCAGAATAGGTGTGTAGATATCAGTAAGTGGCCCTATCTGTTCGCAAACTCTAGCATTTAATAAGCGTCTTGGACATTGTATTTGTCGACTTCGTACACGATACTATCAAATGCGCAATTGCTGTGATGGCAGCAGCTCCTTTAAAACCAAGAAAATGTTTTTATTTTTATACAAATGTTTTTCAACCCAAATAAGAGAAGAAAGATAAGTGAGAAGGAGAGAAGAAAGGAAACAGTGGTGGCTTCAATATTGGCGTACACAATGCCCCAAACAGCCAAGGCTGTATGCTACAGTGTTACCATTTTCGAATGACACTGCCTCGTGAGTGTTAACTGTATTATTCTAATCACGAAGAAAAACACACATTGTCAGTGTGGTTTACATATGACTGCGGAAAGTATCCTTGTGATTCAAAGTAGCACGTCGTCTTGCCGACAGACAGCAAACGAGGTTAATATTTGTATTAGCAACAAAATAGAATACTATATGGAAATTCACCGGCAAGATACACGCTTTCTGTCAGTTAGCTAAGTTTGTTGAAGCTGCTCATTGTATCTATGGATGTATGTCAAACCTCATCGAATACTACCAGAGTACAGAATCATATAACTATTGCTTGTCTCACAGGGATGCAGCGCGCGAGATGCCGGCTATCAAAGCCGGCATTTCACGTGTGCGGCAAGGGAAACATTCAAATCAAAGCAGCCGTGCTGCGTAAAACTGACCTGCTCTGTATTCTGGCGCCGAAGGGCCTGATATTCCAGATGCCGCGCCACCACAGCGAGCGTCGTTGCCCCTCGGTGCGGGCAAGCAACACCGGTCGGCGGGAATTGATGCCACCGCCGAACGGCGCCCGGGGTCTGTCGAGAGCACAGTCCTTACAGAAACGTCGTGAGCGAGCCACACTGCAGTCCTTCTTAGATGCAGTTGGTAAATGCGCAAATGTCGGCAGCCGACGGAGGCGATCACTCGCGGCTTGGACCACGAGGCGCAACGTGTTGCCGCTTGCACTGCTCTATATAGCTATGGCACGAGGTGTCGTCGAAACCAGGAGCGCTCGGTCGCGATTGACTCGCCACCGGCTTCGACTCTGGCTTTTATAAAGCCACCCCTACCGGCGGCACCACCTTCTTTTTGACTAGTCCCATTTCACTCCCCCCTCCCTACTCCCCCCCTCCATCGCAACATCACCCCCCCCCCCTACCTTTACTTCTTTCGTGCCATAGCCCACACACACCCGGTTCGAAAAGACGCACCCCTGAACCCTCCGTCGCGTCTACCCCCCCTGGCAGACGCCTCGAGCTGCGAGCTGAGGCTCGTGCCACGAGGCTGTTTGTGAGTGCGGTGCCTTCCACCCCAACCTTGTGCATATTTTTTGGTTCTCTCTCTCTCTCTCTTTCTCTCCTGCCTGCGCGCTCTTATCCTGTTTCGCCGCTCTAATTTTGTTTCTTGTTTTGCTCTTGGGGACTCGCGGTGGGGGGGATCATCCCCTTTTTGTGGGTACGATGGGGGGCAGACTTTTTGAATGTCCCCTTGCCGGTACATTCAAAAGAGGGGGTCCTGGCTCCAGAGTTTCCTGATTGGACGTCCCGCAGGGACTTGTTGGCCAATGGGGAACTTTGAAAAGGGATCGGCTGGAGGGGTGTAGGGGAGTAAACTTTTGGCGGGAGACTGAAGGGGCCGGGCGGCGGCGGTTATGGGGGCGACGACTGCTGCGCCTGTTTGTCTCAGCGTGCTCCGCTGTTTGCCTGAATAGACTACTCTGCTAGGATCCGCATACCTTAACCGCCTATGAAGGTCGCAATGTGCGACGAGCTTTGTACGAGTGCTTCAAGTGCGCGCGTTAAGAAGAGGCCGTGGTATCTGTGGTGCGAATTGGGGTTACGACCACAGCACACAACGTGGCCCTTTTTGCGGGTTACTCGCCATTCTGTGCGCTCGCGCTTTCCAAACTCTATTTTTGGACGCCCTACTGTTAAGTTGTCCATTCGCCCAGTAAACTTTACTCTCTGTTATCTGTAGTTAGTAGACGAGTTTTAGCAGTTAATCTTCGATGGCAATCGCAAAAGTTCACGGTATGAAGCCACGACTTTCTTCATCGCTATTTAGTATTTGCTGCTCCTCTAAAGTAAATACAATGTGGATAGGGCTGGATATGGAGAACTAAAGGAACTTCATATTGCTTTTAGGAGTGTTCTGAAAGCACCACGAGACCCTTCAAGGACATCGCAAATGCTTCTCAGTGCGTCAAGTGTTCTCACGCTTACACAGAGGCCCGACGAGATTCAAACGCAAGAAACGCCGTCTCTGCCTTTTTTGTAATGTTGAGTAATTTTATCATGTTATGGCCTTCTGGAAACACTCACGACAACTTTGATTATTCCCACGTGTACCCAATTTAAGCATGCCAGCTTATGTACAATTTTATTTTTATGACTAGCAAGTTATTGAGTGAACTAATGGTAGTCTAACAACAACAACAACAACAACAACAACAATAATAATAATAATAATAATAATAATAATAATAATAATAATAATAATAATAATAATAATAATAATAATAATAATAATAATAATAATAATAATAATAATAGTATTAGTAGTAGTAGTAGTATTCATGGGGAATATTTCCATGTCGAGTGCAATGCAGCTGACGTGTGTAGCATGCCTGCAATATACATATATGCTACCACAGTGACACAGTCAAAAATATGTCGCGCATCAGAATGTTACTTGTCCTCCGTGAGTTGTTCGTTTCTGTACCGGTGGACTGGGCTGCTCAGTAACTGAAGAAAATATTATTAATTGTGAATACATATTGGGCGTATACTTCTTTAGCCTAGCAACTATTATACGAGCACCAGCTGAGTGCTGAGTGGTGGGGATTAACAGGGGCGAGTTGCAGTCGGGCTTCTTCTGTTGCACTAATACACAGGGTGTCTCACGTAGCTTGAGCCAAACTTTACAGATATGCAAATGCCACGTAGTTGGACCGAACCAAGGCAATGTTGTTTGTCGTTGGTTGGAGATACTCAGAATATTTTTGCAGTCCGCCTAATTAGATGATTAGTCTTCATAAATCAATCAACTTCTCAATTATTATAGTTAGATGAAAAGTGTAAATAAGAAAGTTGTAGATACAGCCCCCGATACAGCTTTCTGTTGCTCAATACGTGCTACATAAAACTATTTTTCCGGGCGTGAAAGAAGCCCGCAAACGCACGCAAAATTGGCGCGCGACTGACCGCTCGAGGCACGTTGCGCGTACTCGCGGGCTTCTTTCAATAAGACTTGTTTTGGGTGACTTGGTTCATACTGGGAGGAAATAAATGGACAGCGCGGAATTCAAGACAAGGACGTAGTAAGGAACACGGTCAAGCGCTTGTCGATATCCCATACGGCGTCCTTGCCTTGAATCCGCGCAGTCCATTTATTTTCTCACGGCTTCTTTAATGCTCGGAAAAACACATTTAGTAGCATGCATTAAGCAACAGAAAGCTGTATCGGGAGTATTTCGTGTTACTCTACAATTTTCTCATTGACACTTTTCATCAAATTATAATATTTCAGAAGTTGATATATTCATTAGGACTAATAATGTAATTAGGTAGATTGGAAACAAAATAATCTGAGTATCTCAAAGCGACGGAAGAAAACATTACCGTGGTTTTGTCCAGCTACGTGGCATACGCATATATTTAAACTCTGGCTAAAGTTAGCTGGGGCACCCTGTATATTGGCACTATACATGCTTCTGACAAGTGCTGAGGTAGAACTTAAATTATACGCACGAGGATAAATACGCACGATGTTCCGATTAAAAATTAAATGAAAATAAAGGCGGTTCAGTGCCAAAACCCCGGTAAGATTATGAGGCACACAGTACTGGAGGTCTCCGGAATAACTTTGTCCACATAGGGTTCTTTAACATGCACCAAATGCACGGTACACGGGTGTTTCTACATTTTTCCCCCTATCGAATTGCGACCGGCGTGGCAGGGATTTGATCCCGCGCCCTCGGGCTTAGCAGCCCAACGTCAAAGCCACTATACGCCACCACGGCGGGTCACAATGTCCCGATAAATAACAATTTTCTTTTTCCTCAAAACAGGTAACGTACAGTCATATGTCCTCTAAACGGCGTAGCTCTGCGGGGTGCATTGTTTAGTGGGTGTCTGGCGTCACCGCTAAGGAGGCTCACGTGCCCACGCCATCGTCCACTCTTCGAAGTATTGATCTGTTAATATTTCATGCACTTAGGTAGTCAAGCACGAACTAACACACAACAATCCGCAGTGAGCGAACAAGGGAAGCCTCAGGCTGGAGTCAACGTTTCGACCAGAGCACTTGTGCACCTCAGAAAGACACAATACGAGAAAGACAAGGAAGACAGGACCGACAAGACGAGGACAAGTCCGCTCGTTTAAAAGTTGACTCCGTCCAGAGGCTTCCCTTGTACGCCCACTGTTCCTCACTTCAAGTGTCCATCTCCTTGTGAACCGTGTGTCGTGTTTGGACAGCTTTCACTGTGACGATTTTTTCCAGTCACGTGATGACTTGGAAATGGAGGTAGCCAGGTGTCACGTCGGTACGAGGCACGGCGATATGCGAACTGAGGAAGCTTCAGTCGAATACTGTACGGTAATCATCTGATGTCTTGCATATATACCACAGTAGAGCTCAAGGATTAACGCAAGCGCTTTGTTTCAGAGACGCATAACTGCGACAATGGCATTCCGCAAGTCCCTCGCTGAAGAAAAATCTTGCACGAACAATTCGCATTGGCTCAATGGCCAAAGCGTTCGGCTACTGAGCACAAGGCTACCCATTCGATTACGGCCTGCAGTGGTCGCATACCGTTGAGGGTGGAATGAATCAGTGAAAAAATAAAAATAAAACCATTAGCCGATTTCAGCAATTCCTCTGGCTCTGAACAGCAGCAAATGACTTCCCAGCGGTAACCGCAATCTTCCCTAGAACAACTTCTATGAGATGCCCACGAGGTCTCCGTCCGCCGCTGTATCGCTGCTGTGGCTTACGAAATACGTGCACAGACGCTGCCACTCTAAGAGTGTGCGCGGCCCACAAAAGCTGAGCTTGAGTGTTGCACGATAGCTTAGCGGCTATCGTGTCCACCTATCAAATGCACATTATTGCAAGGGCATGAATTCTACTCCCAGTGCAAAGTTTCCGTTTTCGCGATTAACCCTATGGACAAGACGAAGCCGAGGTTAAGGCGGTGATCTGGCGATGACGACGGTCGGCGTGACAACGACGATGACGACAGCGTAAGTTAGTGAACCCGGTTTCCGTGATAGTGAAGATAAATCAAAGTTGCTTTAGAGTAACGAGATATAGCCCTTTATGGCCGCCTTAGTCTACATTGTGGCTGTGGCAACGATGAATTGTCATACCTAACAATAATTTCAGAAAGCCGTAATGCTGGTAAAAATACATCCATTACAAAGATAAAAAAGATATAATACGGCAAATGAGGACGCTTCACTTACTATGCTCTAGCGCTTGTGAATGCCGATTCTGTGGCTGCATTCTCTTTGCTGACCACGAACTTGAAGTCGCTGCGGGTACTCTCACTGTTGGCGCTTTTACTACTTCAAGTGCTCGAGTGTTTGCACAAAATAAATTTACTATCTTTTTCAGTCGTTATTATTCTCTTACAAACACCCACCACCAGTTTAAACCATTATTCACGGCACAGCAAATCTACTTTCGAGCTCATGACGGCTGCCACAGAAAAGTGATCATGGATCTAGTCTTGCAGGTTCATGTCAAAGAAGCACAATTGGTCAAAATCACCCCACTGTGTGTTTCATATGTCAAAGCAATATTGAAAGTTTTAAACATGAAACCCAATTTAAATTTCGCAGGTGTGATCAGCGTTCTAACGCACCCAAATGTAAGCTGAACTTTCTGAAAATAAAGCTCAGTTTATTCGCACGGCTTACATTTCGCATGCCGTACAGTGCGCCCCCTGTGGTGACTACACACATCAGGTATGTACGTGCAGCGAGAGGGCAAGTGGAGAAGGAAGTGAAAGCGTCGGTCTCAGCCGTGCATAGGCATGTGCGAGTTCTCGCTAGATGTCGCCACCGTTAGATTAGAGCAGCCGAGCGGTGAACAATGCCTGGATGCTCTCTCTCTCTCGCAGGCCGGAGAGCAGTGACGATGGCGGGCGTCGGGGCGAGCCTCCAGGCGCCCCAAAGTGGTCGAGTAAATGGGGGGGAGCGTTCGTTGTGCTGCCATCTCTCGGAAGAAGGCGTAGTGCACTGTCGCTGGTGGAGGCCGGCGCCTCCACTCTAGCGTGCATTGGCCAGATCCCGTCCGCCCTTTATCTCCTCCCAACATTTTTGTGTGTGTGTGTCTGTGTGTGTGTCCTGTTTTGTCACTCTGCCATTAACTTTTAATTAGCATGTCATTCGCACTTCCAAACGGCTTTTAATTTGCCGCAGCGCGACCACCATGCTAATGATGTTATCCTTAACGAAAATTATTATAGACTAATGAGATGTACGAAACAGATTAGTGCACATGTTTACAAGGTCGGAAATTGTTATATATCTTGCGCTGCACCACCACAAATTTTATTTGGAGATATGGATAAATTAAGTACTAATTTTTTCCCCTTTGTTCCTTTCTGTGAAAGAATAGTTTTGCCTGTGTTTACTGCCCGCAGATATATTGCATTACTTCAACTTATCACATTTATTAACGCAGAGCAATCACAGGTGTACAGATTTTATCTCATTACACTTATGCCATTACGTTTCCAGCATGCCTCCTGTGCATGTAATTACGTTTCCCGAAAATATGTTTTCTTTGCAGTGTTGCCATTTTAGCGATTGTGTCTCTAGATGAAGCGAGTTTCTTGTCTGTTTAGTGACAAATTTCTCACATTAGCGACCGGTGTGTTTCTTTAGAGACATGACAGAACAATTGGCGACATTTTAGCGACCTTTAAGTTGGGAAACTTACTTCAAGAATAGCCTTCTAGAATTCACTTTATAAAGCGGCCGAAATTGGCCGTATGACGTGTAGACTCGGTGACCACGCTGAAGAAATGGTTGCCTTGACAAGATTCACAGTGTGCTAACAAAATGCCAGTTTTTTTTAATATTCCTTACGAAACGAATTTGAATGGGTCTTAACACTCTGGGTTCTCCACTTTCACCAAATACGTTCAACTGGCGTACAATTTATTGCGAGATTTAGAACACCGCAAGTGAATAAAAAGATAGCTCGACTGTAGAAGAGCGTATTCATAGGAGCGGCTGAGCTCGTTCATGCAGTCCTGAACGCATTGTTCGCTTATCGCTTGTGTTTTGGACAAACCAGCACTGCAATTAACCTTCAGGTAGACCAATGGGCGGAAGCGTAGTATTTGACCTACATAGAGGCCACGCATTTCTCATCGCCGTATTAAGGTGCGACGTTGTATGTCTTGCAGGTACTTGGCTATCCTTTCCGGAGTGCCGAGAACTTGAATATTTTCGGGAATATTGTAAAGCAAGTGCCTTTGCATGCTAAGAAAATCAGATTGCTTGTGTTGTTATGAATCGTGCTGCATTTGGAACCTCACAATGGGAAGGTAAACGCAGAACTTGAGCTGTCATTGCTCGCTCTTATGTAAGTATAGTAAAGTACGAGCCCACTAGATATTGCTGGTAAGTTCACTATTTATTCCTTACTCACACGGACTCTATACAAACGTGAGACGTTTCTGTAAATGATTTACATCATACTAGCGTATATTATAGTGTTCAAAAAATGCCTACGCTGTCTAAAATTTACTCAATTGTTGTAGCGACAATTATAGTTGCTTTGCAGCAACGTTTAGTGGAAATTCAGCGACATTCTTGCCTCACTTCAGCGACACGCTTCAAAGAATTGAGGCAAAAGTGTTTCTTTGTGTCCGTTAGCACATGCCTAACTATGGTGGCTTGACTCATGAGGAAGTTATATTGTACTGAGTATCCTCACGTCCTCCTAAATATTTTTGTAATTTAGTATTGTACTGTCTATTCTCATACTATCTTTTGTAATTCTGTTTGCGACATTGCAAAATAGATGCGCAATTTTGCAGTAATACTCTACCTGAATATATGTATATATATATATATATATATATATATATATATATATATATATATATATATATATATATATATATATATATATATATCTGAGACTGAAAGGAAACAAAGCCGGCGCAGTGCGCCCGAAACTCTTTCCTGCCCTTTGCCTACCCGGCTGAAGGGAAACGATTCTGATTGGTTGCTTGCGTGGCCTGAGCGAGCGCCTATGCAGCTGGAATACTTGCTAGTGACTCACGCTCCAGCGCCGGTGCAGCTGTCAACTCATCAAACCGCCCTTTCGCTCAGTTGCTCTGCTCTGGGAGCAACTGTTCTTTTTTTTTAGTGCCACTTGTGAGCCAATAAAAGCTTCGCTTGAAAAAAGGAAGTGGAACAACAGCGCATTTTTACGGCGACTTCGATGGCGCAAATCTCCAAACTGGCGTCATTCTCGAAATTTGGTCTAAGCGTGTACGCTTTGCAAACTTACCGGCTACAATTCATAAAGTGAAACATGTGCCATACAGAAATTAATTGAGAAGATAATTAGTGAATTTTCGTTTATTGGTTGAGTGTCTGTTTCGACGTCTCGTGCGAGTAATGCCCGCCTCTCTGAATAGTCCAGCTCAAGGACTAGAATTACGTTATCTGCAACAGGCGTTTTTTTTTAATTCTGTAAAATTTCAAGTTGATCACCCTGTATATAATTTCAAACAGAACGTTCGGTTGGATTGGTATGCACGTAGTTTAGAACGAAGGGGCACACATACGAAAAAGCCTTGTTTACATGTTTGCGTTTTATATATGCAGCGTGTTCAAAATTAAGCTTTATGGTTTTATTAAAGTTAGGCACTGGGAGGCACGCGAAGATCACCTGTGCAAATAAGTCATGTGGCCAGGGGGACACAAAGTGAAAAGATAATTATCGCCGTCAGCAACCCCATTAACAAAAATTGAATAATTAATTTTTATTGACTGCATTAACTGTGTATGTTTGTATTCAAAAATTAGAGGCAGTCGTGTTTCTACACAGTAGCAGTTGGAAGAATTCTTCTAGCGTGTCTGTGCTCCGGAATATCCGACTCAAAATTTTAATTGTCGTTCGCATGATTACGCATGCAAGGGAGTTAGGATCGGCGCAAAGCTCTTCCCTGATGTGACGCGGCTGTTGCGTGCGGCGTTTAGTCTGACAACGGGGCGGAGACATTTGCAAAGGTAATAACTGTCCGCCTTCCCTTCTCGGCTGGCGAAATAAAAAAAAATCGAAGAACCCGAAATCGCGGTCGTACGTAACACGCGACCGCCCAGCCTGTAACGATGGCGGCAGCTGACATGCCGAGATAACGGAGGGCAGTGCGCGTGCGCAATGGCGACTAGACGAGCGGGCATGGTCATTGGCTTGGCTACGCAAATAAAGTGATGGCTGATTTCCAATACTGTAAGTTTTATTTATATCAAGAACAACAATCCCATGACACACCGCGCTGCGATATCTTGATTTCGCCAGCCGAGAGGGGAAGGGGAACAGTTATCATCTTTGCCTATGCCTCCGCCCTGTTGTCCGGCTAAATGCCACACGCAACAACCGCGTCACATCAGGGAGGAGCTTTGCGCCTATCCTCACCCTCTTGCACGCGTAATCATGCCAACAATTAAAATTTGGAATCGGATATCTCGGAGCATAGACATGCTAGAAGAATTTTGCGAAGTGAAACTGTGTAGAGACACGACTGCCTCAAACTTTTGAATACAAACATACACACTTAATGCAGTCAATAAAAAATTAATTATTCAGTTTTAGTCATTTAGGCTGCTGACAGCGACAATTATCATCTCACTTTGTGTCCCCCTGGCCACATAACTTATCTGCACAGGTGGTCTTTGCGTGCCTCCCAGTACCTAATTTTAAGAAAACCATAAACCTTAATTTTGAACACAAGGTATAGGTATACACACGGTGTCCCAACTAATTTTAGCCAGATTTTAAATATATTCAATTGCTGCGTAGCTGCACAGAACAAAAGTAATGATTTTTGCTGTCACTTGGAGATACTGAAACTATCTTTTTTCATTCAGACTAATTAATAACTAGTCTCAATTAATAAATGAACTTCTCAAATATGATAATTAGATTAAAAGTATCAATGAGAAAATTGTAGAGCGACATGAAAAACTCCAGATACAGCTTTCTGTTCCTCAATACGCGCTACATAAAAGTGTTTTTCAGAGCGCGAAAAGAGCCCGCGAATACACGCTACGTGCCTCGAACGGCCAGGCGGGCGGCAATTTTGCCTACATTCGCGGCCTTCTATCACGTCTATATATATATATATATATATATATATATATATATATATATATATATATATATATATATATATATATATATATATATATATATATATATATATATATGCGCGTGTGTGCGTGCGTGCGTGCGTGTGTGTCTGTGTGGGTGTGCAGCTTTGTATGTCAGCTCATGCCTACAATCCCCTTCGATGTGTGCTATTTCTAGCATCTCGTTCAAGAGGCTTCCCTGCACGCCTAGTTGGTGATGTAAGGAAGCCGCAGTTGCCGCCCGCCCTACGGCTTTCTGAAAAGCTGGGTCCTGAGTCGGCGTGTGCAGCGTGCAACCAGCAGGAGAGGCGCGGTAAGCCGAACAAGAGTCCACGGCTGAGTCGGCATGAAAGGGTTTGAACTCTTTCCGCGCATCAACCCTTTGACGCTGGCTCCTGCATTGGTGCCAGAATTGCGCGGTGATTCGAGAGAACCGCTCCATTCTCGCGTTCAGCGACCCTTCTAAAGACTGCAGCCCAATTCGCCGGAAATGCCTGGCCAGGCAACCCATATAAAGAAAAAAATAGCAAATGAAAGAAAGCAAAAAAATGAAAGGGTGTTGAAGAGGTCGTGTTGAGGCTGCTGAAATTCCGTACACTATATGTAGCACGTATTCGTTCCGTCGGAAGTAAATATGTTGCGTAATCGCCTGTTTCTGGAATTGGTGTCACCTCGGGTTGGTGTAATTCTGAACACCTTAAAAAGTTCTGTTGTAATAGTACATGTTCCGTCACTGTTCTGCTGAGAAGCACACCAGCAGTAGCGAAGAAAAAAAAATTACATCAGAAATGCTCATTAGAGGGAAAGACGCTTTGTCTATTACGCAACCTACCCCTCAGAAGAAAAGACACAAAATTTATATCTTCTTCCCGGCCAGCTGGTCAATTTACAAGCAACTCGGCGTATTTTGGACGTGTCTTTCGCAAGCGTCACATTGAACCTGTCGGACGACTCTGCAGTCGTGGCTATTTCTTCGACCAGCGCGGCCGATGACAGCAGCTTGGGGTAGGCGTTCAGGTTAATGAGTTTTACATAAGACTGCATAATACACTGACACTTTGCCATTGACGAAGATAGGTCCTCCCTTCAGTGCATACGAAGCCCAATGCGCCACGGACCGAATGAACAACTGGCCTCAGAAATTCGGCACATATATCATCAAAGCTATGACAAGGGACACGACATAATCTTTCAGTGGCTTCCAGGACATTGTAACATCAGCGGGAATGACCACGCCTACGAAGCCGCCCGATCTGCACATGAAAGTGGTCAACGAGTCTCCATTCCGCTTTCGCGAACAGACGCTGCGGCTGAGCTGCGATTGATGTCCCGTGAGTGTACTTTGCCCCTGTGGGACTCAAATGTTTTCACGATGTGTCGGTTGCGTTCATTGTCTCCGGACATACGGATGCACCTCCCGCCTGGATTACTACGACGTGAACAGACCATGCTCTACCGTCTGTGGCTAGGCGTTGCCTTTACAAACTCCTATGCTTTCCTCATAGGAATGGCCAACAGCCCCACGTGCGACACATGTAACACCGACGAGACGCTCGCACACATTATCTGTGTCTGCCCGCGATACAGTGCTGAGAGACAAGTGATGTGCAGAGTACTGGACCAGTTGGACAATCGTCCACTTTCAGAACTTAAAGCTTTAGGCCAATGCTCCGAAAGAACATCCGCGTTGAAGGCCTTACTCGCGCTAGTAAGGTTCTTGCGGTCTACGGGGCTTCACGACAGACTCTAAGAATGCCGCCCCCTACCGCTCTGTAGTGTACGCGCTTTGTTCGTGCTTGTCCCCCTTTCTTTCTATCTCCCCCTTCTACTCTGTTTCTCTTTTTATCCCTCTTAACCCTTCCCCCTGCGCAGGGTAGCCAACCGGAACTACCTCTGGTTAACCTCCCTGCCTTTCTCTGCATTATTTTCTCTCTCTCTCTCTCGAAACGTTGGCCAGCCTTTCTGAGGCACCTTATCCCTGTTTATAACCGTTATACTACACTGACACAAAGACGGAGTTGAACACCACATCGCGGTACAGAGCACCACATGCAGAGCGCTGTTGTGTTCGCTCCGTCTTCGCGCGTTTCGCGCCGAGACATTTACCACATGCACTTTTACCCTCGCCTCACGCAACATCAAGGTATTGCGGCATTATCGCTTGCTATCGTTTATACCTCTAAGGTCACATGGAAGCCTTCGCCCACGCCAGATAATCCCCACCAAGTGCACGTGAGGCAGCGGCGTGGAAAAGTGCTCACAGCGTGTATGTCGGTGGCTTCTGTCACGCTTATCTCCTCTTTCGTGCTCCGGCAACTTGTCAACATCGCATTTTGACGCGCGCCTGCGTCAGTGGGAAGTAGGAAGGTTCGGAAACTAGAAAATGAGAAATATTGAACACCGCAACAAACTTAAAGATGGCTAGGTAGGAGAGTCATGACTCCGGCTCTTTGGTGTCCGTACACCTTAAGGAGCTGTTGGGCTCGGCCGATTCCTCTTCAAACACGACGGGAGGGCACATGTCTTCGAACTTCCCCTTACTTTCGTTTTGATTTTTTTTCTTTTTTGCTCGCAGCTAATGGTTTTCCCGTCCACTATCTGGGTATCTACAAAAAATAATCTGAGTACCTACAAGTGACGGCAAATAGCACTGCCTTAGTTCTGTCCAGGTACGTGGCATTTGTATATCTTTAAGGTTTGTCTAAAGTTACGTGCGACACCCTGTATATGGTGCATGCGAAGAGTGACGAAAGAATGGCATACGATGAAAAAAAAAAACGGAGACCTGGTTGAGCTAAATATACAGTTAATCCCGGGGGAGTTCTGAGGACTTCAATAAATGTTCGACTTAGCGACGCGTTCCGTGCAGTGAAGTTCGCTATGTACGCCATGCTAGAGCTTGAGCGAACACGAGAGAGTAGTTCACAACGTTTTCATGAGGGCAGTGGAGCGATTTTGAGGGCCTATAGGGTTGCGAGCAGCAGAAAGAATGGGACGAGTCCACGGGGTACGAGGGACGTCGTACGGTCCTTGAGCCTCTCATCGCTTTGAATGGATCCCCTCCCGCCATTTCCTCTTAAAACAGAATGGCGAGATTTTCATATGGTGTTTCTTTTACCCCCGCTTTTTTCGCCTATGAGGTCTTTTGATCTGAAAGTGGGACTATACAAAGTCCCTTCGGTAGGCCAAATGGGCGCTCATAAAGAAAACAGGAAACACGGATATGGGTATTGCAAGCCATTATTCAAGTTCAGCGCAAGAGGAGAAAAAAAATAAACCTAAGCTTAGCGCAAGTTTCTCTATACCTGCAGGCGGTGTATCTTCGCCGGACAGCTCAGTTTGGCTGGAAATTTAATGACAAACGCGTGTGTTTCACACATTCAAGATTCGTTATTTGCGCTTCGTTCGCTTTAATAACTCTCATTGTTATACAGGGTGTTTCGCGTATCTTGAGCACGTCTCCACAAATTGGATCCACGTCTGCAACTCCGCCTACCACCAGGGTTGCCACGAGCGGAAGCAACACTTCTGTGCCGCCTGTGGCTCGGCGTGGCATTCACGAACTCCTATTCATTCCGCATTGGAATGGCCGACAGCCCTACTTGTGACACCTGCGGCTGCGAGGAGACGATTCAACTCCTCCTATGTGACTGTCCCCGTTACACAGTGCGAAGAAAAGTGCTCGGGACCGCTCTCGCAAAACTGGACAATCGCCCCTTTACAGAGGAAAAAGCTCTAGGACATTGGTCCAGACGGGCTTCGGCACTCAAGGCCTTAAGGGCTTTGTTGAAGTTTTGAAGGACATGCGAATTGTGCGACCGCCTTTGAACGTTGTAGCGCGTAGTTTTCGCGTTACTGTGTGAATTTTCTTTTTTTTTCCTTTTTTTCCCTCTTCCTCTTTCTCCTTTTATTCCCTTTACCCCTTTCCCCAGCACAGGGTAGCCAGCCGGTACTTACACTGGCTAACCTCCCTGTCTTTCCTCTCCTTTGTCTCCTCCTCCTCCTTGAGCCAAACCTTACAAATGTGCAAATGCCGCGTAGCTGGACCGAACCGAGGTAATATTGTTTGTCATCGCTTGAAGATACTCAGATTATTTTCTGCGTTCCGCCTGATTAGATAATTAGTCTTAATAAATTATTGAACTTCCCGAATATTATAATTGGATGAAAAGTGTGAATGAGAAAATTGTAGCGCAATATGAAAAACTCCCGATACAGCTTCATGTTGTTCAATACGTGCTACATAAAAGCATTCTTGAAAGAAGCCCGCGAATACAGGTTAAGTGCCTCGAGCTGCCAGTCGCGGGGAAATTTAGCGTGTATTCGGGCGCTCAGTTCATGCTTGGCAAAATACGTTTAAAGCGAAGCTTTGTTTGCCTCTTCTCCCGACTCTCCGGGCGCTGCTGCTGGAATGGTCTTGTCGCGCACGCCTCTGGGTTTCTTGCAATACCACCAGATGGCGCTCGCCGCCCCGATTCCAGGATTTACATTTGGAAATGAGGTTGTTTGCTTGAAGTCAGGGGTACAATCAGGACTCGATGACAACCAAAATGTCAGTGGGACGCCTCGCACTGGGCGCTCACGGGAAGACTCCAAATGAAGCTGTGCAGGGTGATATGGACTGGACAAGTTTTGAAGTGAGGGAAGCTCAGAGTACAATTGATTATGAAGAACGACGGAGGAATATGGAAGAAAGTAGATGGGCTGGGAAAGTGGTGAGGTATCTGTCTGTTGAGTATCTATCTGTTGAGGTATCTGTACAGGAAAAGCATTGATCCACAGTGAAGGAAAAGAACTAGGAAGCTTACCAGCAAGTATGCGGCCGGTATGGTGAGCAACATGGTGACAGATCGTCAAGCGGAAAGTCAGAGAGGTTGAGACGATCTCATGGGTGGCGGCAGTAGAAACCTGCGATGAGTAACTCATTAAGAGGAAAGAACGGAATCAGGAAAGAAACAATTCATAAAACTGAAAGCGAACTCTTTACTTTTTGAAGTGAGGTCAGGATGCCTTAGAACACGCACTTTTAAAGCGAGGTACGTACAACAAGGAATGAGAAGCATGTTCTTGCTGCGGTAGAGCGAGGGAAACGATGGAGCATGTTTTACTAGAATGTGAAGATATCTGTCCAGAGGTCGATTTAGGCACCTCTGGCCTCCTTGAAGCCCTTGGGTTCAGGGAGAGATGGGGGAAAGCAAACATATCCACAATAGGGATTACTAAGAGGCGATTGGAAAACTGGTGGAAGAAAAGTAGGGAAACAGACAAACAATGGAAGCGTAAAAAAAACAAAGTTCCCTATAGGGATCCAGAAAGTTTGAGGATAGGAATTCTTCGTTCTTTCTTTTTTTTTTGAGAATGGGTAGGACATTAGGCAATATAATAACAAGAGGTCGGTGGCGCAACCTACCGCCCTGTTCCAAAGGGGACGGTTATAGCATCCATTCATTAATTCCATTCCATTTGATCCATTCCATTCCCGGCCAGCGCCGCCGCGTCAGCGTTTACCAGTTTGTCCGTATGGCACGTGCTGTGCTTGCTGTCCTATGCGACAAAAATGCAGGTGCTGGACTGTGAAGGTCGCGTGCTGGTCTGTGATATTGTAAACACTACAACCGTCCATATCCTGAAGAGAGCGCTTGGAGCTGGCGTCTGAACAGCGTGCTGGCCACGTATGCAGGAGGACCACGGAAACATGCGTCAGCAAAATGGCTCCAAAGTGTACACTCAAAGTCGAGGACACCCAGGCCCGGAAGAACCGTCGCGCCGAACAGGGGCATCTTCGCTATACGCAGCGAAACGTGGTGCGGACCGCGAATATATACAATATATACATACAATTACATTAATTGAATTACGCACAGCCCCATTATTCAAATAAAAATTAACACTTCTGCCACGATGCCATGCGCCATGTGAGCCAGTGATAATGCCCAACCCTCTTAGAGATTACTCACAACACCGCCTCAAACAAACACGTCTGCCTCTGTGTTCTGTGGACTACGCATACAAGCAGCAGTGGTGCACACAAGGTAAAGGTTCACATCAACTCACCACTCTCGTATTAGACTAAACGCTGAAGAAATTACACATACGCCGCCAGCATCACGGCTAATTATCGCCCATCAAAGCAAACAGCATACAAAGCTTCGCTTACATCGATTCCCACATTGCGTGTGATCCGCCGATCTTTATGCAGCACGTATTGAGCAACAGAAAGCTGTATCGGGAGCATTTCATGTTGCTCTATAATTTTCTCATTCACAATATTTATCTAAACATTATAATTTAGAAGTTGCTTCATTAATCAGGACTAGTTTTAGGCGGTATGCAAAAAATAATCTATCTCCAAGCGACGGCAAATAACATTACCTCGGTTCTGTCCAGCAACGTAGCATTTGAACATTTTTTAAAGTTTGGCCCAAGTGAAACACCCTGTGTGTGTTAGCGTGATTTGTCTTCTGCCTGAACGGTTCTCATCGTTGTCTACTTGCATGCGTGTGCGAGCGTGCGCGCGCGTGTGCATTGCCAATAAGGTTGTCAATACTGCTGTGCCATCTCTTGTTTTCCTGCTGCCGACATTGTTCATACGCCTCGCAGACCACTGTTGCACTTTCGTTGCCCCGCCTCGGTGGCTTACAGGCAAGGACGTTGCGCTGCTAAGCGCAAAGTCCCGGGTTCGATTTCTAGACGCGGCGGCCGCATTTCGATGGGGACGATCGAGTGCAAGAACGTACGTGCATTTAGATTGCATGGTAAATAAATCAGGGGATCAAAATTAATCCGGAATTCCCCACTACGATGTGCCTCATAATCGTATCGTGGTTATCACAATTAAAAAGCCCAGAATTCTTTTCTTTTAGGGGGGAAGGGGGGGGAGGGTGCGTGCGGATATTGATCGCGTTGCCTATTACTGAGCTGATCAGTGATGCTTGCAAAGAATATGAAAAAACGATTGCCTTGTTTCGCTTTTTCCTGACCTATTATTAAAAGAATTCACGAATGTATAGGGTTGCGGCCAATTAGTTATAGCATGATTTCCTGTAGCTCGTCAGAAATAACTAGGTGCTCACATATTTTACGGGGCTGTATACCACTTCCATGCTTGGAGTTGAAGTTGCACAAGGCGGTTATTTGTCGTTCATGAGGTAAATAATAAAATTTGCTCGGGCAATACAACGAAGAACAAAAGGAGTGACAACGACGAAGTGATCAATCAGCAAATAAGCAAGAAACAATATCACAGCGTTGAAAAAAGTGACATCTAGAAGTCGTCAAAACTTAACAATCGTACGTACCTATCGTGAGTGCCTTTACAAGGGAACTGCAGTGCAACGTTGTCCTGAAAACTCAAAGAAAGCGTTGGTTTACTGTAGTCTAATCTATTTATGAGCCCTCAGGCACGACCACGAAATAACGTGGTGACCGACAACTATAGCTCGCGAGAGCTCCCTGAAGAGGGTTCTGTGGTGTTCTTGCTGAGCACAACACAACGTTATATTCGTGTCCCCTCTACGCGGTAAAGCAGTGCGATGGACTTTGACCCCAGGTGCGTACTGGACACGTAACGGGGCATGCTCGGCACTTCCATGGAGAGGGTGCCGCGCGGCAGCTGTTGAACATTCTAACCGGGCTCTTGCTCGACTTGGCTGTGGTCACACATTGGCAGCGACTGCCCCAGTAGCAATTACAACCGTTTGGGTAGGTCAGCGCTTACCTTCAGGTAAAATAACGCAAGATGAACAGAGACAACGGCTGATGAGGGCAGACCTGGCTCATCGGAATGATATTGGAGTCCTTCACTAGTATACTTTGTGAAAGGAGCCGCGCAAGCGCGGTTAGACATTCATCATGATCGCAAGAATCCGCTTTCTTGGCTTGATAATGTGGCTGATGGATTAGATATCATAGGAGGTCGAGGGCTACCTGTCACATCACTTTTTAATTAAATATGCTCATCTCTTTGCTCAAGCAGACATGTCTCATGCCAAGTGCATCACTTGCTGATTAAATATTGCAGCCTCGGTATAATAGAAAGTCATTATTCATAAAGAAATGTGATACTCGGTTGCTTGGTATATGTTCGTTAACATTATTAACTGAGTAAATAAACAGACCCGTCACACTGGACGACGTTGGCAGGATTTGGCTCCTTGTATCCACGCGTGATGTTCCTCTATTTGCTCACATGCTTATGTTAGCAAAGCCAAGCTATTCTGATATTTATTGATGGCTTGATTCTTCGGTAAATACATGAGACACCTTGGCATTCCATGCGCGTATACGTAATGAGCTTCAGCTAGCACTTTTGCTGATTTCATTGCGCATGACATGCTAGGGCAGTGGCTTCTGGGACGGTATCTTTAGGGAGATAACAAAATTAACATGAATTACATGCTCACGTCGTCGGCAGTTTGAAAGTTTCCCTCCGTTTTTATTGCCTTCACTTACGTTTACCAGCTTCCTCGTGCTTATTGGGCAGTTGTTGGACGCTAGTTTATCAACGACGTATCTGTACTGCCCTTATCTGTCTCCTTTACAACAAACAGCTGCCTTTGCCCCAATGAATGCACCTATCATTTTCGCTTTTTATATGCGTCTCGAGACACCTGGCCTCTCGCCAGAAGATAAGCGATATACAAGCGATATTGGCAGATGTACATGGGATGTAAAGCTGCTGAAGGCTGCGTATACCTCTGCACGAATTCTGCACGAATATTGCGCGCAAGGCGCAATGCAAGGCGCAGTGGCGTGGTTACCAATGGTAAATATACGTGGTAGCGAAGCTTCCCGGAGCCCATCCGTTCAAAACATGGCGGTTCATCGGCGGATGAATGGATGGATGTTATGAGCGTCCCCTTTGGAACGGGGTGGTGGGTTGCGCCACCAAGCTCTTGCTATTATACTGCCTAATGTCCTACCTAGGTTAAACAATGAAAAAAGAAAAAAAACACTATGAACTATCACGCCCAAATTTTCTGATCCCCTATTGCGAACTGTGCTTTTGTACGTCTCCGTCTTTTGTCGTTTCCCTACTTTTCTTCCACCAATCCTCCAATCGCCTCTTACTAATGCCTATTGCGGACATGTTTGCTGCGGCAGTTAATGGGGCTTAGCGCCATCTACATGTGGAGGGAACACTTCCGGCGGAAGAAAAAATAACGTGGCGCCAGATGCGTTAAAAACAGAAGTGACGTCATTTTCTTTTCGAAGGCGCGAAATTTGTTTTGTTGGCCTGCCTTTAGAGCTATATATTCAAATGCCCCGCCATTCGACTTGATAGGCGTTTCGAGCTTTCAGCGCGGAAAGCGATGCAGGAAAAGGCCAGCCGTACGGCTGTCGAAATCGCACCCCTGCACAAAATATACTTGCTTTGGACGCCGACGAAAGCTTTAGGTGTAGAGTGCTGATCCTATCGTCGGATCCCAAGCCTGTCAGCCAGCGCAGTCGCACAAAAACAACTGCACAATTATTTGGTGGTCGTAGCTCACTACTTTTGACTGAACAGGTTAAGAAGCGATGAAGCTACCAGCGTCACTAAATTCAGATAAACTTCGACAAGCAAAAAAGCACAACGTGTGAGGAGGGCGTATTTCAACAGGTGAACTTTACGAGCGCGCCTTTCTGCACATTTCAAGAGGTGCATTGCCCCCTGTAACGATGGGCGCTGAAAAGAAATGCATTTATTAATAATAATAAAATTAAATAAACTTGTATTTTCTTAATTCGTCACGAATATATAAAATTCACCAGGAATATTATTTTCGTTGAATGATTCTGTGTCTCGCTTGAATTTAAAAAAAAAACGCTTTTTTTCTTTCCCAATGTTTGTTCCCTCCAAACATAGTCGAGCTCCGATCGCTGCTCCCATAACCAGCCTTGCTGATGCCAGTGACAATTTGTATTGAACCACTTTTCGCCTGAAGCTTCGCGACCTATTTGGATCGACCTTGTGGTTTCTCGCAAAGTCAATTCACATGGCCGCAAAGGTGAGGCTTAAACGCGGTTCCAAATCAATGACCAGTGACATCAATTATGGTCGTGCGATAGAACCGCGACTACATCTCGCGGGGCAAAACACCACTGGATGAAAATTATGCATCCAATACATCACCAATGAAGACATTTGAAAACGTACAGGCAATGTCATCAAAATAGGAAAGTGTGAAGTCACAGGCTGTTCTCTTTCATCCACGAATAATTGTGAGTACTAGACTGTGCAGGCTTGCTTAAGTTTGCTCGTGGCGATGCGTGCTGCGATATGCCGAGATTGTATTATCGCATTTGACCCTGTAATGTCGTCAAAACTCTCTTATGCATCGCCATAAAAAGTAACTGGAATATGTATCGTATTAACCTGATAAGATATGGTCAGTCACATTAATTTTTAACTGTATTTTCTTTAAATATTATGCTTTAGTTATGTCTTCAGTACCAGAGAAAAACTACAGGTGGCACGCATGCTGCGTTAGTAAAGAGTTAAGGCTTTTGTGAATTATTGTAATGTAATGCTGATTTTAATCTTAAAGGGGTTGGGACACCAAATTTTGAGACTATAAAAAGCATGTTGTAGGCTGCTTCCCTATGCAAGGACACCCAGAATGAGGTATTGGACGCTGCAAACATTTCAAAATAATTTTACTTCAGCTCCAAAAAGTCATTAAAAACTCCTTCTCGTAGTCGGGACCCATCGCTAGCACGGCAGTTACTACGTCACAGAGGAGGAACGAAAATATTAACGTCATAGCACACTAGCACAAAAACGTGACGTATGATGAGTAGCGATGAAATGCCGATTACGGAGCCTGCTGAGCCGAGCGACCGAGCATAGCCTCCACTATGACCGAGCTACAGGCATATAGAAATCCTTTCTTAATGCAAAGAAGGGGTAAGGCGTGCAGGCACGGACACAAGAGGAGAGAAGTGGACAACACGAACGCCGCACGGCGGCCCGCGAACGGCAAACTGCGTGCGGCGAGTTGCCGTGCGGACGGGCCTTTAACACGTTTGAGTGTAAAGCCCGTCCACTAGCCGGCCGACTCCGAAAGGGACCAGGATATGCGGCGTTCGTGTTGTCCGCTTCTCTCCTCGCATAGTCGCATAGTTCGGCAGCGCGGAGCGGTCTCTCGTTCGCTTGGCCTTTCTCAATGTGAGGGCCCGTCCACGTTACCGGCACGGAAACTCGCCGCACGCCGTTTGCCGTTCGCGGGCCCCCGTGCGCCGGCGGTTTTGCTCGCGAACGGCGAGATTTCCTTGCCGTAGAGAGGACGGGCCCGGGATCCATTTGTGCGGCAGCCGTACGGCGAAGCGGCCAATCAGCGACCGAGGAGTGGTCACTCTGGCACCGACGGCAGCATCACCGCCTCTGATCGTTCGGTGCCGCCGATATCGTTGCTAGGCCTTTTCCGGTTTACTTCAAAGCTAAATTACGGCTCTTCGGAATGAATCACCGACTCTCACAAGCCGCAATATTTTCTTACCGTTGTTGTCGCTCTTCGCAATAATTATAATAATCGCGACACGCACTTCGAATCGCCAGTTGTTGACCTCTGCTGGCAGAGCACGCGTATGCGCGAGCAGACGACGCAGCATAGTTTTACGTCACTATTTTTGTGGTCCACGTGACCAAGCCATGTTGCATTTCCTCCTCTGTGACGTCATAGCATCCCCCGGAGCCCAGAAACCGAAACCGAAATCGCTCGGTATAATAATGCTATTATTAAATTATTTATCGGATATATATGAATCCCGCTGTGTGTATCGTGCTCCCTGAAGCATGACGCAACGTTTGAATCAACAAACGCATGAACGAAAATTTTGATGTCTCCACCCCTTTAACACCGAAATAACAGATATCTGTTGGTACTAAGGACACGTGCATATGGTACTTAGTTAAAAATCTGCATGAACCCATTCCTCTTCATTCATAAAGCTCTCAAGGCGTGCTGTTATAGAACGAGGGCTATAAGTACAGATGGGTTTATTCAGCTTAGATTGTGACGCGATGTCGTGGCGAATATTTTCACTTGCTTACGCTTAAGTTGCATTGCTGTGTGCTCTGTGTATGCGATGTGATGGGAGCTGGCGCAGTAGACAACTTGGCGCAACAAACCTCGAACAGCAAATGTTGATTTTATTTCCACCGAGAAGTTGGCCCAGCGAAATGCAGATGGCACTGCCGTGCCTCTACAAGCCGGCTACACTCTTAAAGAAGTTTGCACCCTTTGGGGCTTATCTTTCCCACAGCAATAATCGTTATTTGCCTTACTTGCGTTTAATTTCTTAAAAACTCTGCGCTCGCTACTTTCCCTGTCGGGAATGCTATGTTACGCTGATGACGTGCATGACGTTCATGCCCTGGAAGTACTGTACGCGCAGCGTTAAAGAAAGGAAAGGCGTGCAAGACAGATGACAATTATTGTTATAGAACAAGGTATGCCCCAAAAGAGGTAAACTTTTTTAGGAGTGTAGGTGACGATTTGTCCCCGCTCCGTGTCAAAGGGGGTGCCAATGAATCATCACCATCGTCAAGCTACCATTGTAGGACGTATGGGCTTCTATGACAGCTTCGCTGCCATGCGTATATATACCTTGGTTACTAGTTGCTCTGAACAGCCCGGAATCGGTATTGGCCGCGAGGAAATACCGCGGCGCTATCTTTTATAATATGTGCGTGACGGGGAGAGCGACATCCCGTGATACCAGCTGCGAAGTGTTCAGCATCGCCGGTGGTTTAGCCATGGTTAATTCTGAGCGTTTGCATATTTGAAGTGCTGTACGTGTGGCGTCCTGCTCTAAATCAAGCTAGCATGTACATCCCAGTTTGGTCAGCAAAGGTTTTAGCGAGCGCGCCACCTAATGCTTTCATATTGGCAGTTCGCAAGATTTTTCATAAAAGAATTTATGCGCCCTCTTGCCGCAATAGCAGTACTGTTCGCAGGTGGCACGGTTATTTATCACCGATATATTATAATATGTGGAACTTCAACCGCTTATATTTTCGCCTTCTCAATCCGCGCTTCCAGCATGCACACGCATGCAAATCACGTACGTCACTGCGCTGGGTATTTCGACTGTTGTCATATCACGCGAGCACATTGGAATCCCCGCGTGCATCGCTTGCCCGACTCTTACGATCACCATTATTATTTCCCTTCTTCATCGGCCGAGCATCTCGCTGCCGCTTCGTTTTGGAATACGTGTCAAACTCACACCGGGCTTGGTCGATAACGTCCGGCACTGCGGCACTGAGCAGTAAACCATGTTGTGTGGACAACTAAATTGCTTCCTTGGGAATGAAACACGTTATCTATAACCCTGCTCTCAAGGCTTCAATCGCCCAGCCAACGAGCTACGTTGGCTGCGGCCAGAGGCGCGAAGGTCCAAACGCGAGTCACGTGATGCCATTTTCTAAGTCATAGCGATAGCAGCGGTGGTCTCTTCAGTGGTAGCCTTCGAGGGGAATAGTTATCGGACCCGTACTGAAGGCACAAACTCCGATTACAGGCTTATCTTCAACATAATGTTTCGTCTGAATTGTTGCGTTCGTTTTGGGCTATCCACTTATTATGAACCAACTCACGAGAGATCACCATTGTTGCGGTACATGCATCAGCGTGTACTTCAGCGTGTACATCAGCGTGTACATCAGCGGTACATCAGAAAGTACCGGACGCTGCGCGTCCGGTGCTTAACAGCGTTTTGTTTGAGAAATTCAAGAAATGTGAACAATCCCTAACGGGTAGATAGATAGGGGGCCCTGATTTATTTGTTTCTTTCATCAGTAATACTTCACACTTCAGGAGAAGAATTGAGTAAGGGGAGCAATGCAGTTCAAGATACAATGAAAAGTGCACTACGAATCATCGGCAAGAGGAAGCAATAATGCATTTAAATGTCGCAAGGCCGACCATGAATGAGAATACAAAACATGCTATATCAAAACGAAGAAGAAACAGGAAGAAAAATAGCACTAAAAAGTGCATAATCACGTTGCCGTGCGTAGTATTGCAGAAAGAGTTAACGAAGGTATAAGAAAGCGAAAAGGCTTTCGTCCTGCCAGGGACGTTATACGTACGTAGCTCTATGATAGAACAGAAGAAAATAAAAGCAATGGAAGAGAGGAAAGACAGCGCAATTATTGGCTCTTAGTATGTAGACGTATTTGTACTTCTCAGCGGACGCTCATAATTGTGCAAGCCGGAATATTGTACGTGCGCAATGTAGGACAACGGCTCTCAGGTAGGCACACCACTTCAATAATGGGAAAATACAAATATTCATAGCCCAGTGTAGACAAAGTGGTGGCACCTCTACACGCAAACGAAAAACATTTCTGCTGCAAGGGGATCCTGAAAGCCCATGCAGGCACAAATAAATTGCAGGAAAAAAAAAGGTAGAAAGAAAACAAAGTGGCCACGTGGCTATTATTGCATAACCATGGGCGTGGACTGTCTTTGGTGCTCTACACTTGAAGCCAAGTAAGCTTCGGCGCGGAGCCGTAGTTTTTACCTAGCGCAGCTATAGCACAAGTATCGATTGTGTATTCTTCAAATAATATTCCCACGGAGCAGAGGAGCTTGTCGCCGGAAATTCTGCTTCGGTGACGGATATGGCGTCGTCAAGCGTACTTTTTGTAGTTGTAGCGCCACCCACTGCGGCAACTATGGTTATGGCCGGGGGATTTGATTTTGTCGGCAAAAAAGAATGAAGTTAACTCAGAGCGAGGCTGCAAGAAAATTCACAGGAATCTCGCAATACAATGTTGTGGAAGGAGTGAATTAGAGATGGGGCGAACGGAAAAAATCTCGTCGTAAACAGAGACTCCATATTGGTAGACGCGGAAGAAATATAAGATATTAATTGCAGATACGTACGAAACCGCTGTTGGACTTAAAAATAATTATTAGCATAACAACGAACGACGTCCTCCTACACATGTGTTCTTTAATTTACACTATTACTCGCAGAAAACAAGAGCGAATTGCTTTTTTTGTTGTTGTTCAATATTCGACAAAGCTGGAGCCTCCCTTTTCATTTTAGTCAGCGCATCCCAATCCGTTGTTGCTTAACGAACAGAAACGAAGAGAGAGAGAGAGAGAAAGAGAGAGAAAGAGAGAAAACCACTAAGAAGAAAGAGCCCCGTGCTCACGTTCAACGTGCCTGTAAACGTTGTTTCTGATCGCGTCGATAACATTCATAACAACCCATGCAGGGCAAGAGCTTAAGTTTAACAGCGCGGGGACCTCGGTCCTCCTTCCTCCCAGTCGCTTGCATTTCTGTCGTTGTTTTTATTGCGTTTTTTGCGTTTTTCTTCGTCTAAATTCTATAGCACTGGCATAGTTTGCAGTCTGCTACTTACACAAGATTGCTCTTTTTGTTCACGGAGAAGGAGTAAAGAAGTAACAAAACTCAGCAAGATGGCTGAACGTGCACTTCATGTGCAAATAGGCTGCACAAATTAGTAAGGACAGTAACCATTTTAGCTGAGCAGTCAGTTTATCGTAGCAGTGGTGTTTCGTCGATGCGGCTGAAGTTTCATGCGTCTCTTGACCCCTTTTAGGCACGTAACGGGAGGAACACGGGCGATAAGATCACTTTTCTGGGTCACCTCTCGTACAGATTTCGGCGCTTATTTTGAAAGAGCTCCTTAAAAGAGAGAGAGAAAGAAATAACCGAAAGGGACCGAAAGAAGATTGAAACCTAAGATCTCACACTAAGTGCTGTCTCTTGAGTTCTATTTGTAGTTTACAAGGTACAGTTAAGAAGCTTACCTAATATTCATTATTTACGCAAATGACTAACCACCACTAACCACTCATTTGTTAGGCTTTCTCAAGAGCTTGGTGGTTTTAAGCGGAATTAAAGTGCTAATCAGAAGAACATGTCCACTCAAGGAAAAAAAGTGATAGAAATAGCATGAAAGGTGTGTACAACAGCGCAAACTTATGGTAACAGTTTTTTATGTTCAAAAGGGACTGAAATAGTTAAAATACGGATTGTTACCGAAAGTTACCCTCCCTCCTGCTAAGGCCGCTCGGCTTTCCCACTAGTCTCACTTCTCAGTGTTGTTGGCGTGGGAACTCCTGCGTTTTTAGAGATTGCTTAGATCGAAAAATTCTGCTTACAGAATTACCACTCTCTTTTGGAAGTAACCGCGGCAGCTGTAAACGATTCTGGGGATTAGCGTTTGGTTGCATCAGAAATGATGGCTTTTTTTCGGCAACCTCTACGCTAAATTTTGATTTGATTGGTTGCATTTAAAAGAAAAAGTTATACCCTAGCGACTATAACAAGTAGATCTTCAATTTATGATATATATTATTTTTTAATACTTGAAAATTACAAAATAAAGAAAATCCGCTATTAAGTTTACAACGCTAATTCAAAAATAAAAAAGCCATACATCCCAATTCTGTAACATGCACCTAATAACACACCTAAAGCGGACAAATGTGGTGTGTTATACACCGATGTGAAATACACCCCTAGTTTGTGAGTAGGCCTACAGCAAAACCCTTCTAATGTTTGTAACACATTTACGTAAGCTATGAATTCGTATATGAAATTCGTGCGCTCGAGATGTTCCAATAGATGCAGTTTAAAGAAACTGTGATAGGTGTTTCTGGTGCAGAGTTACAGATATGTAAATTTCATGCTTCTCATCAATCAAAATTCTGCTTCATTGAATTGCTAGAATTTGACGTTCTCTCTCATATCCAATAAAAATTGTTCAAATGAGTCCAGCGGTTGTCTCAGGAAAGCATTTCTTCATTTTGCATGTATTTGAATAGAGAAATCGGAGTTTCCCAGGAGCTAAAGTTCCCTCTGAAGTGGTAATCGAAGATACTGCCCAGCGTCGTCACACCCGTCGCAACGTCTACCCTTTGAGAACCACAGTGTATGTTTATATAAGTACATAGGTGTTTTTACACGTGGGAAAACAAAAGCTTTCCTTTCTTTTTCTTTTTTATTCGAGGGGGGGGGGGAGGTAGGATTATTTGTAAAGAAGTTGTTTTCTCTACAAGCAAAAAAGCTTTTTAAGAAGAATCTTAATTTGCTAGTTGAAATACATTATCAGTATGGCACAACTGGTAGGAGAGGCTATTATAGCTTAGCCTGGTAAACTATTGCTGTTTGTTATATTCTTTATATAAGCGTTAGACTATTGTATCCAGTATGTTCCCTTGAGGAACACTTACTCCTAAATCGAGCAACTCTGTATTCTCCGGAATACATTGCTTCCTGTGCTTTAAATAGGACTTGAAAAGGGCAAGGCAGCAGTTACTGCTCATGTCTTCGTTAGAGCATCAAATTCTGAAGGAAAGTAATTAAGTAAGCCTACATTACCATCTGTGATTAACAATGGTCGAACACGAAATCTCGCTAAAGCCAACGTTTCGGCAACGGGACTTGTCGAAACATTGGCGCCAGCGACATCCCTTGATCGAGCACTTTTAATCCCTTCAAGGATCCATCTTCCTGCGAACTTTTGTCCTGTTTGGATACATTATCGACACTGTGTGACCACGCCGAAGGAATAGAAGAGACAGGCGTTGTCGCCTTATTTTTCCTGTGGAAAACGAGAGCGTCGTAACAACTCATTTGCGCCCCGCTGTTTCTCGGAAACGGCCCAGCTCGGCTGTCACTCACACTGGCACATCCTTCACCGCAAAGCGTAGTCTGCCACCATTGCGAAAAGCGGTTCCACGTGTCTCTGTCCTCTGCACGACCACCTGGTGTGCTCGGGAACGACGCGTGGCCTCTCGTATATCGGTGCCTGGTTTCTCCGGAAGTGCGCGCATAAACTCGGTATTTATCATCGCGGGCGGAGAAGATGGGGACCAGGAACGCCTATTCGGACAGCGGCAGTTTGGGACAGGAATGGAACCCGGTGGTGTCGAAGCCGTGCGGCGGGAGTAATGGCTTTTTCGGCCAGTGGCACGGACCAAGTGGAGCTTGGACGTGCATCCTGGCTACGAGATGTTCGCGCGAGCACCGGGCATCTTAGAGCTAACTTCCGCAGAGGTTTCCTTGCCCATGTGCTTTTTTTAAAGCGAAGCTTTATTTGCCTCTTCCTTCTACTTTTACGCTGCTTGCTGCTGCTGCACGCCGCGTCGGGAGGTGGTTCAGAGCTTGCAATGTATATACATGGAAGGAGTGTGGAAAAGAGGAGAGTCGACGCAGAAACTCGTTTACACCTTTCCATCGCGTCGCATGTGCACAAATCTCTCTGGAGCTCCCTGGGTGTCGTCATATTAGCCTCTTGACAACTGTCATTATCCGTGACCCCCCTCAAAAGCATTGCAGGAACTGCCACGCTTACTTTTCTACTAACGTGCAAGCCCAGAGGGGACGTGGATAGAACTGTAGACAAGGCGGGGGGGGGGGGGGGAAGTAGAGAATGAGCAAAACCGACACAGTAGCGAAGCGAGTGTCTAACAGCCTTGCCACTCTCGCAGTTCCAATACAGGTGGAGAGGGCGGGAGAGGGAGAAGATGACGTGAGATGGGGCAAGGAAACAGCGGTTCGGGCAAACTGAAGGTACGGTACGATACGCTTCGGCTATTTCTGAAAAATAAACACAACGCGAATTTGTCAAGTGGACAACTGAAGCAGGGTGTGCAGACGAAAAGCCGCATTAAAACGCCGTAGGGTCTAAGCGACACTACGGAAGCAGTCACACGTCAAATCAACACTTCCGTGTGTGCCTGCCGCGGTAGCTTGACGGCTAAGGCACTGCTCGAGGTTCAAACCCGACCGCGAAAGCCGCATTTCGACGGAAGCGAAATTAACTAACGCTAGAGCACTTAGATTTAGGTGCACGTTAACAAACACCAAGGTGTTAAAATTAATGCGTAGTCCGCCACTATGGCGTGCCTCATAATTTGGTCGAGGTTCTCACACGTACAGAACCATAATTCAACTAAAGTTTAACACTTCTGCCACGATGCGATGTGCCATGTGAGGCCATGATAATGCTCAACACTCTCAGAGATTATCAACAATGGCGCGCAACAATGCCTCAAGCAAAAACGTCTCCCCTGTGTGTTCTGCATGCTACGAAGACAAACAGCACTGGTGCACGCAAGATAACGTTTACCATCAACTCGCCACTCTCGCATTAGACTAAACGCTGATTAAATTACGCATTCACCGTCAACGTCACCGCTAATTGTCGTCAATGAAAGCAAACAGCGTAGGAAGCCTCGCTTACATCGATTCCCACAGTGCATGGGATCCGCCTTTCTTTTTTCACGAGGCTTGACGGCAAGCATCCAAACTACTGTAACTCAATCTCATCCTATTATAGGTATACAAACGCACTGCACTTCGTCCCTTCTGGCGGAAACTGACTTTGCATCACTGCTGCCGGCTACCATAGACATCGCATAATGGAATATTTTATCGTCAAAACATTAATGCTTTGAATCTTTCAAGCAAGACTAGTGAAATATGTAACTAGAACTGAATATGAAGTAAGCAGCGCGCTAGTGCGTCTAAATAGGTGCCAAATAATACAACAATCATTTTATCTCTACAATGGTAACGTGCGAGCCAGTGACGAATTCCACAAATAACCATTTTCGAAAAGAAATTTATGTTACAATGGGTCTAGCTGGAGCTTTCATCATAGTATATTATGTCTCCTGGCGGCCTCTCCCTTCACGTAAGGAACTTTGTAATACCCGCAACATTCACCTGTAAGATATAGCGCCACCGTCTGCCACATATTACAAGTTAGAGTAAATACCGTTTTCTAAATAATGCTTCCTTTAAGTATTTCATACAGAAATAAACATTTTGGATTCCAAATGGTTTATTTTTACGCATGGCAGAAAGAGCTTGCGTGGTTGGAATTGAAGCGTTCTGCTTAGTAGTAACTAGGCGTGCAGTTCACTAAATTTAGGAAATGAAGGCGAGGTTTAGTTCTATTCATGCGTGGTTCTAATCCAGTCAATATTCTCCCCTCCAGCAGTTTAGGCTCCATGCTTTAAAAAAAATTATTAGATACTTCACAGATCCAGTAGCCTCATCGAGGATTCTCTGCACGTGCAGTGTACACCAATATGAAAAGAAACACTTTATTTAAATATTACCTTTATTTAAATATTACGTAATTAAAATCTCCCGATTTGCTAGCTGCAAAACTTTTTAGGGATGAAGAATCTGCCCCAAAGCACTTTTTCTGTTTTCAGCACAAGCGTGAGGAAAAAATGGCGTGAAGCACAAATCTGGGTCTCCCTTTGATTACTGCACCCCATAAACACTAATAAATGTCTAAAACGTACCAAGAAAAGCCGGAGTGATGGCGTCGTTGGCCAATCCGGAAGGACTAAATGCCGTTCGGCACTTGCCGATCGTTATTTTTGATGCAAGCGCCCTCAACAAAGACGGGTCAAGCCGTTAGTCACAGATTTCATTAAGAATGACCTACGGAAGGTTGAAAGCCCACTGTCGAACGCTAAAGCAACTCTTCATCGGCAACATCGTCCTGTCCACGTAAACGGAAGTAGGGGAAGTATTAGCATGCTAAGCCGGTCACGCATGGAGCATTGTGAAGATAGGAAAGTAACCTCGCCCGTGAAAGCGCCCGTCAAAGAGAGAGAGAAAAAAAAACGTATTCCTCAAAACAGTGCTCCCAACTTCGTCCCTCGGGATGCTCCCAAACCCTTCGAGCGGGGGAGGGCGGCGCGCTCATTTCCCTACGTATCGCGTGCCCCGTCCCGCCGTTATCCTTTCTGCCTATTTGTTTCTTCGCTCTCTTTTCCCCGAAAATCTCCGGTGCCTGAATCGCGCGCCTTCTGTCCTCCTCTCCAGCGTCGCTGCATCGCATCCACCCGACAGATGGCGCGTCGTGCACTGTTGCCGTTTATGTGTTTTGCCCTCGTGCCTTCTTTGCTTTTAATTTTGCGTCCTCTCTCGCGCTGGACGCGCTCGCGCGAACCTGTGCCCATGGCTTGCCGCACGGAGGACGAGTCATCGCGCATTACGCGCCGCAGCGCGTTGTGCGCGAACGATTGGATTTAGCGCAGATTCGCGCGTCACTAAAAGTCAGTGACGACAGTGGGCTGGTGTTCTCCATATGATTTCGTATGTCGCGCTCCATGCTGCTGGAGAAAGAGATACGCCTGACTGGGGGCGAGGATTCAGTGTAGAGTGTGGCTAACGATGTCAACGAAGTGGCATTTAGGCACCGAGGCCAGAAAGCGCGCCATCAAGGGACGTGATGTGGACGTTTAAAGCTTTAAGGTTGCCTAAAAGTCAGGCAAGGTGCAAAAGCTGTATCTTGTTGTTATAACTTTTACGTCTGGAAGTAATATTCTAGTCGTCAAAGCGGAATAGCGAAGGGTTCGACCTTAATGCGGCACTGGAATTTCCATGCATTGTGGCGATGAAATGGTCCTGAAGCCTTTACCAGCGGCTATCAGTTTCGGCTGTTGCGTTCTTCATTTTCCTTCTCCTCCGTCTACCGCGATGATACCCAGTGTTGGCCCTTGGCGTTAAACTCCCACAATGCACGGGATTTTCCCCCTCTGTGTCCGCACTCGATGGTGTACAGCTGTGGTTGACCGGTAACGTATTCACAAGAATGTTCTTACACTAGAACTGTTCGTAAGAGTAGATGTCAGTCAATCGTGGCATCGGATGTATGATTAGCGAAAGCTGCCGGCCAAAGGCAACAGTCATGACGAGCTAAAAGCTTTGTCAATTTGGCAGCCGGTGCGGCGCATGCGACGCTCGGCCTGTTATACCTAATGTTGGACTCGCCCGCATCCCTACTTTATTTATAATATTTTGGCCGATGCATTTGTGAATATGGCTCACCATCCGTTCAAGGAAACCGAGCAGGCCTTTTACCTTCATTTCAGTCTCGGAATATATGAAGGGAAATAATCCCGATGTCTTCCGAGACACGATGATTTTATCTGTGACGCAGCGGAAGTTATAAAAATGCCGAAATGGTGTGTTATGGTTCCTTTCTTTTTTCGATACCACTGTCCGGAATGTAATACGTAGACCGAAATTTCAACGCACTATACATAGACGGCTGGCCATCCCGTTTGCGAACTTGAATTTGTGGCCTCCTGCTCCGCAGCTGAATTGCTTGTACACTGCTGCACTGTCAGGACTGTGACGACCCAGTTTATTGTGCTGTACGTGTAGTTTTAATTAGCAACGACTTGTCATATTGCTTTGCGAGTATTCAATAGCAAGAGAGAAGTTTGCTTAGGCAATTAATTATGTAACATTATTAAGCAGGGCTAGCTGGTTCTGGTTGACGCTATGCGGTGTATTACCACAAGAAGACACAGAGGAACGAAAAAATTTCGGCAGAGCCCAGCGTGTGCACTCTCTCGTGTGTAGGTGTCCAAAGACGAGCACAAAGAAACGAAAACAACAAGACTGTGTGCTGAGCGGAGCGCACCACCTTGTTCTTTTCTTTTCTTTGACGTTGTTTTAATAAGCATATTTTGCGTTGCAGCGCATCTTCTTCCCAAACGACAAAACAAGGACAGAGAGAACCGGCAAGGTCCTTGGGAAATAACTCCCACGCTCATAGGTGCACATAATTTATGTCATAGTGCGCGTATCCGCCAGCCAGGAATGTTTTGCTGTTGTCGTTGTTGCCTTCTTGCAAAGTACAGCCCAACACATCCCGAGGGTTCAATGGCTCTGGCATTGTACCGCTGACCACGAGGACGTGGGTTCACCTTTCCGTCCCCGCGGACGCATCTTGATGAGCGCGACATACAAGCGTGCAATGCTTTGGATGCATCTTAAATGACCCTATGCCTCATACTTTATTACGATTGTTTCCATTTTCTATTCTTTTTGCCTACTGTCATTGTGTCGCACGGGTAAGCACTCCCCCTATCGCTGGGATCGCCCACTCAGAATAGCAAGAAAAGAATCTTTGCAAAGAAGGTTCCAGCGGGCCTTCTACACTGCTGTTTCTCGTAGTTCCTGCGTCGCTTTGTGATCCCACCAATCACTCAAACTGAGGCCCGCATTCACGAGAGAGGATAGGCTCAGTTTCGATGCTGAAAGCGAAATGATCCTTTCAGAATCAACGGAGAGCTTAAATTTTAGGAATTAGATAAGAGAGAAACTAACACAGAATTGAAATAATTACTGCGTGAATTGGATCAATACCTTCCTTTAAACATTTCCGAAGTCCAAAGTGCCCATACAACCTGCTTAACGTTTACCTATGTAGTATATTCTTTCATGTAATCACATTTTTTTCTCCCTCTCCGTTGCTTAGGGTTTTTTGTTTTAGAAACTGCCCTAGCACCTCGTTAGTGCTCGCTGCCGGGTACGGCCCGACAAGTCTCCTCCTGACTTGGGTCGACCCGCCAAAATTATCTGTACACATTATATGGCGAAATAAACATTATTATTATTATTATTATTATTATTATTATTATTATTATTATTATTATTATTATTATTATTATTATTATTATTATTATTATTATTATTATTATTATTATTATTATTCGCTGCACAACTACCAACCTCATTAGCCTTATGATCCATGCCTCTCAAGCAGTGTATAAGGACAGCTGGATGTTACTTATTTTGACCTCAGTAACACGTTTGATGTCGTCTGCCACAAAATACTCCTTCAAAAGTTGACACAACTTGATCTGCACCTCTCTGTCACAGCGCTGATAAGAAGCTACCGACGCGACCGTTGCTCCTACGTTAGCGTAAATGGTCAGTCGTCAGAAGTTTATGCGGTTACAAGTGGAGTTCCTCAAGGGTCTGTCAACCTGGGTCATTTGTAACTTTATGTAAGAGCGTATGCCTTCCAGTTCTTGAGTACGCCTCCATGGTTTGGGGCGGCACTTGTCGGTCAAATTGTGAACTTCTCGAAAATGTGCAAAAAAAAACTGCACATCGATATTTAAACATCCATTCTGCCAAAGCCTTTCATCTTCATAGAGCTAACACAGACACTCACGTTACCTACCCTCACCTGTAGACGCAACAAATTCGATGTTCTCTTTCTTCACAAATTAATACATGGAAAAATCTGCTGCTCGCACTTGCTTTCTAATCTGCGCTTTTACATTTCGCAGAAAGGCACAAGGAAACAGCGCGCCTTTGAGCCTTCACATTTTTGTGACCCTCTATCTTCATGCCTAACTTTAATATTTTTCTGAAAGGAGTTGCAGAGGAATTTCAATAACCGAACAAAAACTCACATATTTGTTGCGTGTTCCGTCACTCTGCAATCCTTTTTTCTGTTTCTCAACTTTTGCTTTGTATTCTCTTCATGTACACATTTTATGCTCTGTTAAAATCTGTATTCTCGAAATTATTATTTTCTTTTTGGGTGCGTGTGTGTATATGTGTGTATGCGTGTGCGAGCTTGCATTGTTCTTCCTCTGCATTGTTTTGCCAAGTGCGCCAGCACCAAGACACTCGATGTTGTTCCTGGACACATTAATAAACACATTTTATTATTATTATTATTATTATTATTATTATTATTATTATTATTATTATTATTATTATTATTGTTGTTGTCATCATCATCATCATCATCGTTTTCGCTTTCTGCGCATTGCGATGGCAAACGAGAATTGACAGTTTACTAAAAAATATATTGAAAAGTGTTGCCTATGGCTGTGGCCATATTTCAGGTGACCATTCATTTTCAGCGTTAGGTTTTCCTTCATTTCGGTCGTTATTTAAGCATACTGTTGTTCTTCGTCATTTTTGGAACGACCAATTCAGAGAAAAATATGTAGCCCCTCGACTTTTGAGGGACAACATTCGTTTCAATGTTCCTCGTTCATCAACTAGGTATGGCGAAGCACGGCGAAGCATCTATGTGCCCAAAATCTTTAATGATCTACCTGACGAATTTTTCTCGGTTCAGTCAAAAAAGATTTTAAAGAAAATGTCATCTTCCATTTCAGTTTTTTTATGTATGGGTATGTGTTTATTTGAAGAAATTTGGTTGTCTTAACCTGTATATCTATATGAGCTTACAAAAATGTTCACTACGTTGCCATAACTTGTTTTTAATTTTTATTTTTTGTTCTTATAAGCATGAAAAACATGTTCACTATGTTGGACTACCATGTATTAAATTTTTGTTTTGATCTATATAAGCGTGAAAATGTGTTCACGCTACATTGTATTAAGATGTATTTATTTTTCCTTTTGTTTGCACAATGTTTTGTCGGCACTAAGGTTACGCATGTATGTACATACACTGACCTCATCGCTGTTGCCGACGCTGCCGGGTCTAGTCACACAAGCCATTTAGGCTTCGACAGGCCCGCTTACTATGTATTGTTTCTTGTGGTGCATAAATAATAATAATAATAATAATAATAATAATAATAATAATAATAATAATAATAATAATAATAATAATAATAATAATAATTATTATTATTATTATTATTATTATTATTATTATTATTATTATTATTATTATTATTATTATTATTATTATTATTATTATTATTATTATTATTATTATTAGACTCTAGAGGAGTAGAAGTCCAAGCAGTCGCGGATTGTTTTGGTGCCCATTTCTCATCATTATATAAAGCTGCAGGTCTCAACGTTGCAGTTAGTCATCGGCACACGACTGTTCCTACATCTAGTGCTGTGTGGTTTGATGAAAAGCTCATCCACTAATGGCTTAAGCGCTTGAAGCCTTCCCTTTCCTGCGGCCCCGATGACATCCCCTCCGCAATTCTAAAAGCTTACGGCACTATATTTGCTCTTTGCTCTAACAACTCTTTGACCACTTCTACTTTGCGTCAAATGTGGAAAACTGCTCGCGTTTTTCCTATATATAAGTGTGGCTGTAAAACCGATGTCTGGAATTATCGCCCTGTTTCTCTTCTCTGTGCCTCGTCTAAGGTTTTCGAGCTTCCTCTTCACAAGATACTGTCTTTTACTGTGAAAGACTCACTGATACCCAATCAGCATGAAGTTCTCACCGGCCGCTCCACTATCACAAATCTCGCAAAGCTTTAGGACACTGATATCCGCGACGAAAGGGTATTAACCTAGGGGCCCGATTTATATTAGTCATATCATAAGAAGCCAACAAACACTGACACCAAGGACAACATAGGGGAAATTACTCGTGCTTAATTAATGAAATAAAGCAACGATAAATTAATGGAAAATAAAGTGGATGAAAAAACTATTAGGCGCAGGTGGGAACCGAAGCCACAACCTTCGCATTTCGCGATGGTATTTCAAAGGGGGCAAGTTGACACCGTTCACTGCGACCTGAGCAAATCCTTTATTGTAGTGTGCCACACATCGCTTCTGATCAAGCTTACGCACTGTGATATTTATTCAACTGTCCATCTTTTGCGTAGTTACCTTCTTGATAGATCATGCTATGTTAATGTCAATTCCCAAACGTCTTCTTTTTACATGGCAACTAGCGGTGTCTCTCAAAGATCAGTATTAGGACCACTCCTGTTTTTAATTTTTTATAATTACGTTCATTCCGTGATTCGGAACTCTTATTTTCTTCTATATGCCGATGACATCAAAATTTTAAAGAGAATTCACACTATTGAGGACTGTCGCACCCTGCCGTCTGACCTGTTTTCTTTTTATAAATGCCGCAAAGATGACAGCCTCACCTTGAATGAAGCTAAGACCAAAGTCATGACTTTCACAAGAAAAACAGCAAGCATTTCTGTTTCTTATTCTGTAGATTCTCTACCCCTGTGTAAGGTCTGTGAGATCAACGATATTGGTGTACTTCTTGCTGCAACATTACACTTTTCAGCTCAAGCTAAACACGTTGCATCGCGGGTTATACGCTCTCTTGGCTCTGTTTGCAGACTATCGAGGGAATTCAGTTTTCCTACACCGTTCCGCAAGTTATACACAACTATCTGTCTTCCTCAACTCGAATACGCGTCAGTAATCTGGAATGGCATTTCTAGATCCAACATTAGAGATCGGGCCCAGAAGAAGTTTCTAGGCGTATATCATCACCGCTTTGCAAACACTCATAGTGGACCTTGTTGGATTACTGGCATTGCCCTTACTTCGCTCCCGACGTAATCGCGGCGACCATCTGTTTCTCTTCAAACTCCTTCACGGTATTGTAACCCGTCCCTAATCCCTCAGTTGTATCATGCTTCGTATTCCGCGCAATATCACTAGAGAACATAGACATTTCCATGTCCTTGCTTGCCATCAACAACACGCAACCGTCCACAATATACAGTGTCTTCATAACGCTTATTTTCATGATCTTGATATTTTTCATATTTCGCTGCCATCGTTTCTTTCCGAGGTTTGCCTTGTGTCATAGTTTCATGCATTGTTAAACTGCCCTTCTCTTCCTTTTCCTTTTGTATTTATATTGCACTTTGTTGTATCTACTCTCTTCTTTTCACAATTGTTATTTTTATTCATTGATTTTTTATTATAATCCCCCTGCAGTGTTTTTAAAATTACTTTAATGCATGCGTGCGCCAATACTCGCACCCAAGGATTGTTCCTGGACACGTGAAATGAACATGATTGATCGATTGGTTATTGTTATTATTATTATTATTATGATTATAGCTTAAAAGGAAAGCGCAAGTATATTCGAATAAGGCTGATTCTTAACAATATCGTGGGACAGCCGGCTCTTGACGGGACGCGATTTGAGTTGAGTGAAACATGCATGTTTTTTTTTCTGTTAACATAAAAAATACCTCACAATATCCTCCATTTCGCCCCGTTCTTTAGGCGTGATCACGCAGAGTACGTGTTTTCGATTTCACGTGGATTCAGAGCGCCTGGTTTGCGTGACATAAATAAGAAAAATGAAAATGTCGTGCCATCTCGGTAGACGCGATCGACTCCCCCAGTGTCCCTGCTCAGAATGATTCCGTGAAAGCAGGGGTGACAACGGCTGTGGAGGGTCAGCTCATTAGCTCCTCTGCACGGGGGGCGGTGATTGACGCACAAAGGCCACGCTCTGTTTGCAGACGTCGCGAGTCCAGTGCCGAGAGTACGGCGCTCTTCTGCGGGACTGAGTTCCATGACAAACGCCGATTGGTCACCCCTTGGCGCAAAGAGCCTCTGCGCCGCCATAAGCCTTGAAGCTACGCACGTGTTGTTGCGTACTTGTTCGCGGCCCCACGTTATGAGTCTGTGTGTCCAATGTGCTTTGCATCCTGTGCGCTGTACCGCATCGTGTGCTTGCGATGACACTTCGCTTTGCTCGAGAGTGACGTCTGTCTGCGTATAATGCTTCCAGTATCCCCTGACCTAGGCCACGCTTTCTCTATTTGTATCATTTTCATTTTTGGTCTAGGCAACGAAGCAGCTACACCTGTGCACACATGCTAGAGGAAGACGTTGAAAACAGGTCTGGAGATGTACACCCGTGAGCAAAAGTATACGGACTGCGAATTGCGCGATAAAGCCAATTTTTTCCTTCGCCTGCGAATGCAACTTGAAATTGAGGACAGTCCAAACTTGGCATTGCGACATTTCCAGTGTACTCGTCAATTTCAGTTTATGCATGGTAATTACGAAGAAATTCAGTTTTTCCGGCAACCCTGCGGTCCGTATACTTTTACTCACGGGTGTATCTACACTATCACAAAACTCCATTGTTTTACTTCCTCAATTGAAATTGCTTGCGGTATATGGGCTCAGAGAAATAGTTACAGCGCGAAAAGCGTCATCACGTCATCACAACAACAACAATAATAATGATGATAAGAAGAAGAAGAGGAGGAAGAGAATAATAGCATGAATGAATTTAGGCATTATTTGTAATAGTCAAACATACTGTCAGAACTCCTTATTTTTTCCCCTTATAGACCGTGCTATCGTTGCATCGGTACCTTCAGTTGGTGCCTATAGTCACCATTGAGCGATATTCGGCGACAAATTACACTAAAACTTCGGAAACCTGTCTACGAGTTACATAGGCCGCGCATCAATGATTCCTTGACAGGCATTTGGCCCGAAACCTGTTCTATATATATATTTTAATCCAGTTTACCGACTACACAAAGGCTGACTCGTTGTGACAAAATAATTGATTTTCCGGCCATTTTGTTGCTCTTGCAGTCTGATGCATTGTTTGTCCTGAGAGAGAAGAGGGACGTCAACCACGCCATCAATGGCTAAAATGCGCGCTACAGATTGCACGGAGATAGTCCGTGGTGGCGTTTCTTTACATAAGTAAACAGGTTTCTGTTTACTGCTCTCGCAAGCAGGGATTTTAATAGCTCGTGTAAATCCAACTTAACTGCGTGGTGTCCAGTCGGCAGGCAGCGTGATGGCTTTCATGGATATATCGACAAAACAGTTAGTCAACTTGAAAGAATGTAAGTTTGGGTTGGTTGGTATACCATTTTAGTCTTTCAGCACACAGAAGAAACAGGAACAATGGGCAGCTGTAGACAAAGCATCTACTCGGGTCACACTGTGTTGGTTTCATCTGAACCGCTAAAAGGCTATAAAAAAAAAACATCGCTTCAAGCTTAAAGCTTGCTCACAAGGAGGTACACTGTGAGCATGCTTTTGTAGAGGCAAAATAGTGGTTAGTCTTGTCGCCGCAATGCCATAGCACGTGAGGAAGGCTGCCGTTGAACAACAGATATGTTCCTAGGGGAAACACGGCCTATAAAGACGTGAAAATGGTTGGCAATTTCTCACCTGTTTCCTCGCGATGCGCACACAGTTGTTCTTGCCCGCATACTATGCAACTGCTACGGCCTCCGAAATGCACAAACACGCCGCCACTACCAGAGTGCGTGGGTCGCAAAGTTTCGCACAAAGTACCAAGTGAGAATGTTGTGCCCAGCGGGTTCCATTCCAGAGTGCATGTTGCTGCAGGAGCGTGAGTTGGAGCCCTGCTGTTGGGCCAATTTTTTTGTTTTAAGCGCGCAAGCTCTTTAACTACATTCCAAGCGTTTGCCGACGTTCCTGTGTAAGCCCCTATGTGTCGAAATAATGAAACCACCGTACAGCTGTGTGCGTAAGAGACAGTTATGAGGGAGCGATATACTATGTCGAGATTTATAGCTTGAATACGTCGAACTAAGATGCGCTCACTGGAACTATTTTGCAGCTGGAAATGTCGTGCTATATGAGGTGACTCACTCGGGTTTTCGTTATCTACAGCTCGAGCAGTGAAGTGCTCGTCATGGAGAAAGTTTTCTTTTTTCTTCAACCGTGGGTGCCGCTATATTGACGAGGAGAAGTCCTTACGACGAGGTGGTAAGCCCGACGACGACTAGACAATGACGAATAGGGCGGCCATAGTTGTCGGCGTTATAATGAAAAGGCAGATGGACTCAGTAAACCCTGACGAAAGTACAATATGGACCTTGATAGCGTCGCTGATACATGCGTCAAAAGATTTCACGCTGCATTCTAGCTCTGGCTACAGGAAAGTGTTTATTTATTTGTGTATTATTATTATTATTATTATTATTATTATTATTATTATTATTATTATTATTATTATTATTATTATTATTATTATTATTATTATTATTATTATGTTTACTATTATTACTATTATTTTTATGGCGTTTTTTATGTGCAAACTACGGAGTGTTGCATATTTACTTTTCAACATAAAGGGTTTAGTACCTCTACCAGTCAAGAAAATGATAGTGCATGCACTAGCGTACAGTGTGGTGAGGTATGGTATAATGATCTTCGCCTTTTGTACAGAGCGCTGGAAAAAATCGGATTGATGAACTACTAAAAAAATATATTAAAAAATGTGGCTTATGGTACTACACTGAACGACAATAATATTTTTTCAGGAATTAGGATTTTGCACATTGGAAGATTTACTTACCACAACTGTTATTATGCGGCATAATTGGAGGGATGAATTGAAGGAGGCATACGATGCACCTCGATTGTTAAGAAATAAAAAAATGTTTTAAGGTACCCCATTCCACTACTAAGTATGGTGAAGCGAGAAGAAGTGTATACAGCCCAAGAATATTTAACGATTTGGCCTATGAATTCTTTTTGGCAACTTCGAAAAAAACAGTTGAAGAAATTATTGATGAAATGTTGAAATTTAGTCCTGATTTTTACTTAAGTTGTTTATGTGTTTCTCTTTATTTACTATGTCATTGTCTGTTAACGGGTAATACTACCAACCATTCTTCTGAAAGTTGAAAAAAAATCGTGTTATTATGTAAAGGTCTACCTTTTCACCTTTTATGTAAATATGTAACCACATCGCTGTACCGACTCTGCCGGGCCTAGTCGCACAAGTCCTCGTGGACTTAGACAGGCCCGTTTCTTTGTGTTGCTTTTGGATGTGTGTCAATAATAATAATAATAATAATAATAATAATAATAATAATAATAATAATAATAATAATCTTTATTACAAATAATGAAATTGTACATATGATTTTGCTAGGTCTGCCGAAGCCTTCTGTGGGCTTGTATGGCAGAAGCCTGGCAGTCAGGGCGATGCATTATGAACCTTATTACAGACAAACTAAATGTCAAACTAAAAAAAAATAAGAAAGACCGTTTCACAGGTTTTTCAGGTAAACATGCCCAGGAAACAACACTAAATGTTCAAATGAAAACACGTAGCACTCAACAACCATTACAATTGAGTAAACATGGCACAATATGTAAACAAAGTCACAACCTATCTAGAACGAAAAAAAAAATGTGAAAACAGCGGAAACAGTCTGACATTCATTTTGGTAAAGATCACACTACAACAAAAGATACTTTATACAAGTGTGAACTATTCTATCATTGCCTTGAGGGCCTTTTTTAATCCCGACAAAGTTGTCTGACCCAGTACAGCACTGGGAAGGTTATTAAACAGGTGGGGGATGTAGTACCTTCTTTGTCCTTTTCCATAACGAGTTCTTGTCCGAGGAACTACATATCTGGGATGACTACGCAAAGCAACACTTTTATGGACAGGTTCTCGGAAAGCATTGCACCAGAAATAACGCATCACAATTGTTGAACGAAACAGAGACTCGAAATCGGGCATTTCTAAATCTCGAAATAAGTTATCTGTGGTTTGGTTGTACACAACACTTTTTAGTATGCTTTTTAATAGGTTGTCAATTTTATGTTTCCAAAATCCGCTGCAATTAAAAAAACAGGGAATGCCGTACCTTATAAGTGAGTAGCCTAAAGCATGCACTATCACTTTTTTAATCTTGGTAGGTGCATAACTCCTTATACGGTAAAGGACACACGCAACATTACGTAATCGCGCACATATTCGAGCCATTTGAATATTCCATGATAAGTCAGCCTCAAAGTATACTCCAAGGTACTTGACACTATCCGCATATTGTACTGGGGCACAAACACAGTCTAAGCAATCAGAACCGTGAAGGAAAACATGTTGATTTGTTACAAGAGCCTTTAACGGATTTCTAAAACATACTAATCGAGTTTTCTTAGCACTGACTTTTATACGGTTTTTTTTAAACTAGTTCATCACATTTTTTATGTCGCTTTGAAGTAAAGCGACAGCTGCTTCGTACTGCATGTGTTTAGATACAAGCAACGTATCATCTGCATACTGGAAAATAGTACATGAAGTTGTTACCTGTGCCAAGCCACAAACGTACAAATTAAAAAGAAGCGGAGACAAAACGGAACCCTGCGGAACCCCTGCGTTAAGAAACCGCAAAGAACTCTTTTGGTCGCCAATACATACGATCTGGGACCGATTTAACAGGTAGTTTTGTATAAATGTATGGAAATGCCCCCGAAAACCGTAATTATGTAGTTTAGCACATAGAATGCTGTGGCTTACCGAATCGAAAGCCTTTGATATATCTAAGAAAAGGCCACAGGCTACCTGGTTAAGTTCAAATGTTTGATATAGAAGATCCGACAGTTCTTCGAAAAGCGCATGCGTGCTTCTACCAGAAATGAATAATAATAATAATAATATTTGGGGTTTTACGTGCCAAAACCACTCTCTGATTATGAGGCACGCCGTAGTGGAGGACTCCGGAAATTTTGACCACCTGGGGTTCTTTAACGTGCACCTAAATCTAAACACACGGGTGTTTTCGCATTTCGCCCCCATCGAAATGCGGCCGCCGTGGCCGGGATTCGATCCCGCGACCTCGTGCTCAGCAGCCCAACACCATAGCCACTGAGCAACCACGGCGGGTTACCAGAAATGAAGCCATACTGGGAAGGTGATAAGATGGTATGTTTTAAAACGAACCCCTCAATCGCTTCAAGCACGTGTCTTTCCAACAGTTGCGCTAAGAAAGGAAGAACAGAGATGGGGCGATAGTTCTCTAGCTTCGAGGCATCTCCGCCTTTGAATATCAGTATCACACGTGCTCTCTTTAGTGCATCTGGTATTATGCAAGTGTCAAGGATTCTATTAAAGATAAAAAGAAGCGGATCAGCCAGAACTCTGATGTTGCGACATATGTCTTCTGCTGTTATGCCATCAAGTCCGACAGCACGGCTTTTTCTAAATCGATGCAACAATCGATACAAGTCTTCTTTATTTATTGGTGGAAGAAATGCCGAATCTAGTATTGAACTAAGACCCCCATTGAGACCAACAGGATCATTGGGTCCATCATTATCAGCGCAAATCGAAGAAAAGAAATCATTGAAGCTGTCCGCCAGATTTTGATTGATAGATACAATTTTTTTTGTTATCGGATCCAAATACGTACCTGGATAAGCGCCTCTAAGCTCATTTACCACGGACCACATTTCAGCGGGTTTATGACGCGAGGAAAAAAATTTATTACGATAGTAGTTCCTCTTAGAACAGCGTATCAGTGCTGTAACTTTGTTCCGGGCTGCTCGATAGAGACATTTTAGTGTTTCGTCATCAGGGTGCTGTCGACACCGCTTCCACAAGTTTTCCTTTTCTTCAGTAGCTGTTATTATGCGATTGCCCAGCCAGTATAGCTGTGGTCTTCGTTTTCGAACCAAGACTGTTTTTCTATATGCCTTCTTTAAATCGGAAATCACCGTTATAAAATTATTATATACACTGTTCTGACAGCTATTTGTTAGCATTGCGTTCCAGTCATAGTGGGAAACTAGTCGGTCGAAATTAGAGCGATCAAATATTTCAATATATTGGGATTCTTTACTTTGGAATTGCTGGGAACTGGGGAATGAAAGCTGGCATCCTATAAAATAGTGGTCTGCCAGCTTTTTCGTCACTCGGACGGAACTGATATTTGAAAAATCTATTGAACGGACCATCACGTGGTCAATACAGGAAGTCACAACACGAGACAAAAGAAGCTCCTCTCGTGTAGCCTCGTTAACAGCCGACTCAATGCCATAGTCAGCTAGGATGTTCAAGTAATTGGTAACCATGGCTTTCTCCGAGTTTAAAATGTCTATGTTAATGTCTCCAACGAGACAAACGTTCGAATTAGGAGGTAGACAACCGAGATTTTGCTTTAGTTCATTCAAAAATGTTTGCACATGTTCGGAGGGGGGACGATAAATCGCAGCTAACAACAAAGCCACATTAGAATTTTCCAAGCGGAAGGCGAGGCATTCCGCCCCCGTAAAAGTAAACGTCGTAGTTGTAGTTACCCATTTAGACTTGATGAATACTGCAATACCACCACCTCTCCTGGCCGTTCTCGTAAAAAAGTATTCTTGGTAATTCGGTAGATGAAACTGCGACAACATATCATCTTGAACATTTATCTCCGAGAGTACAAATGCATCCACTAAGGGCATGACGTCAGCAACACCGACAAGAAACTGATCCCAGTATTTTCTTATGCTTCTTATGTTTATGTGAACGACTGAAAAAGAAGGCTTGCCACAATTTTCGAAAATAGATCCCAATGAAGCGAAGTCCGGGAGAGAAATGTAGTTTATCGCCACGAGTTTAAAGCATCTTATCGATATCTGTGACCGAGGCAATCCTGATGACAGTGCCTCCGTCTTCCTTTCGTGCAAAGATCTTTGCATTTCTTACCCAGACAAACTTATAGCCGTTTTCTTTGCCTTTAGACCGAGCTTTCCAAAAAAGTTCCTTAGTAGCTTGGGTGAGGTTTTCATTGAGATACAGAGCAGGTACATTTTTTGTCTGTGCCAAAACACGAAGTTTGCCGCGAGCAGCAAGCCAAGTGTCCCGCAAAAATGGGGACGAGAATCTAATGAGCACGATAGGCGTTTTATCTTTTCTGGCAGGTAAACGGTGGATCGCAACTATGTCGCGGGGTTCAAAATCTATTATTTCTAGCTTCTGTGCGAGACCCGCGATGGCAGTTCGCAAGTTTTCTCCCGATGAAAACGGAAGCCCGTGTAGCTCAAGGTTCGATAGTCTGTTATACTGCTCACAGCCATTAATATCAGCCCGCAACTGAACCATCTCAGTGGATTGGGTATTCACCGTTTCCGTCAGCGAGAGAACTTGAGTTTCTAGGCTTTTCAAGGCCGAATCAGACTTTTTTGTCTGTATCGCAACAGTGTCATAGGCCGAAGACAGAAACTGTACAGAATTTTGCAGCTCAACTACAGTCTCTTTCACTGATAGCACTTCATCTATTTTTGGTTTGAGAGCTAGGAGCTCGTCGAGCTTTTCTCGGAGAGGCAAAAGAACAACCATCATGTCCTTAATACCCTTTAGTTCTTCTCTGAAAGCATTTAATTCCTTTGCGAATGAGCCAGGATCATCAGTCACTGCAGTTACTTGAAAATTAGCGGCTGTCAATAAGCTGTTATCGCTTGCAGGTGTTCTGCATTGCTTACATTTCCAGGCCTCTCTTTTTGCAACGCCCATTGACGCAAACGTATTTTCAGCCACACCCGAACAGTTTTTGCCAAGGTGATAGCCCAGTTTGCAATCCAAGCATGTTAGGAATCTGCTATCACCTGGCAGCTTCTCCGAGCACGATTGACATTTGGTTCGGTAAGGCATGGTCACACACACACAAAAAAAAAATTGACAAGGCTGAATATACTGTTCGCTAAATACCTATCACATCAGCACAATGTTCAACACAATAAAGCACAACATACCTATAGCATCAGCACAAGGTTCAACATAACTAGACAGCAGTCGGCAGCACTGGCAAACAACTATGCTCTTAAAATTAATGGCCCACCTGCCAAGACAAACGTGGCGATGAGTATTCGGTGACAGCTTCGCCACCGACTGCGGAGCACTGTTGATTCGGGAGAGCCTTTTATCGTCCGATGAGAGATCCAGGCGCCACGGTTCGGGGCGATGTGGAAGCTGGAAGCGGCCACTTTGGACAGCAGCTTAGCGGGCTATCAGAAACGTCGCCCAAACTTTCCAGCTGAATGCTCGGGTCATGCCTGGGACGAAGAATGGCGCAGCCGCAGAAGCTTGTTCCAGGTTAGTTCACAGCGACCAAAGCAGCACCTGCCAAGACAAACGTGGCGATGAGTATTCGGTGACAGCTTCGCCACCGACTGATTATAATGAATTGAATAAATAATTAATTATTACAATAATAACTATAATACTAATTATTATTATTATTATTATTATTATTATTATTATTATTATTATTATTATTATTATTATTATTATTATTATTATTATTATTATTATTATTATTATTAATCTGCTCGAGGAATTTTTGTACGAATTAAACACAACTTTATGACAATACATGTTTACATGTGCATTGTTTCTCGCTACTTCTAAAGCATTCGATACTGTGAACCACGAACTCCTGCTTGAAAGACTATACCTGATCGTTTTCAGGGTCCATTTTACCAGTTCCTAAAAAACTATTTGTCCTGCCGTTCGCAGGTGATATCTTTGGACAACCAGTTATTCATCAATAGCAACTACCTTTGAAAGCTGGAGTGCCTCAGGGCTGTATTTTTTCTCCTCTTCTTTTTAACTTATTTATAAATGTTTTCTTTTCAGCTGTATCGAAGTGTCGATCCCTCTGGACAGATGCAAGCCACCAGTACGGGGCCCTATACAAAATAGATCCATTGTGTGACTTTTAGATGCCGCGAGGCCTCTATAGACGAGACCAATCATGCCTGCACCGCATCATACTCAACGTCGCCTATACGAACTCCTTCAAGTGCAAGATGCAAATGACAGACTCCCGAATGGGCTTTGAATGCAACGCCCCTGCAACACGTTCTGTGCGACTGCTGCCGCTATGGGTCAGAGAAAGAGTCTTTTAAGGCAGATGGGGGCGAAATGCGAAAACACCCGTGTACTTAGATTTAGGTGCACGCTAAAGAACCCCAGGTGGTCGAAATTTCCGGAGTCCCCCACTATGGCGTGCCTCATAATCAGAAAGTGGTTTTGGCATGTAAACCCCCATAATTTAGTTTAATTAAGTCTTTGAAGGCAGCACTACACCTTCACTGGGTCTCGAGCTTGGAATGAGTCACATCCTCGGGCCATGGCAAAGCAGCACCTGTGTGTTGAGGGCCACTAAACTCTGCTGACGTCCTTGCGGGCCACGAGCCTTAATGAAACTCTGTAAACATCTCTACAACATATATATATATATATATATATATATATAAAATCATCACCCAGCACCTGGAGTAGCACGTCAGGTGAAACGCCAGGCTACTCTCCACCATCTAATTAAAGCATGTTTCTCTCTCTCTCTAGACACTGTTGCCTTAGTAATCGTTACATTGTTTCTTGTTTTTCGTTTGTCACTGAGTTTCTGTGTTATTTAAACTTCATTTTGTTGTGTTGAGCTTCACCAGGTTTTCATTGGTATCCATGTTGCCATCTCGTTTTTGTTTGCCGACGTGCCTGGCCAAATCAAGCAAGTCACTTATTTAGCTTTCACGGGCCCGCCTTCTGATGTGCAACGATTGTAAGATGCAACAACAACAACAACAACAACAACAACAACAATATTGTAACGACGTGGGATCGGCGAGGACGCGGAACAGCACCACCAACAAATACATTTGATCAGTCTTCAGAGAAAACCACCAACGTCTTCTTCGTCTGTCGAATTCAATAAGAGTCTGTCGAATTCAATAAGACGCTCATATACGGATGCGGGAACCTTATAAACCATGTAGGTAAAATTTGGGTTTTTTTTTTCAATTAGGAGCGACGTAATCGTCGGTTAAAATTGCGCTGTAGCTCCGCCCCCCGTCGAATGCCGCGCGCTGCTGCTGACGCTGCCGATGCGAGCGGAGACCGGAAACCGCGGTGTTGTGACGTCAACTCTAGTGTTTCGTTCCTTCGCAGCCTGCGCGGCCGTGCCTGACCGTGCTTGTTTCTGCGTGCGTGCCGTCGTAATCTGCTTCGATCGACCCTGCATTCATTTGTTGGTGCGTCTGCGTGTATGTAGAGTGGTAGTCAACGTGCGTTTGCATGTGCTGGAAAGCCGGCGCACGCCAGGACGCTACGCTCCCCCCTTCTCTCGCGCACAGCGAGAAACCGACCGTCTCACGTAGCCGACGGAATTCGCCGCCTTTACGACTTCGGTTACGAGTAGTGTGCGGATGGCGCACAGATGAAGGTCACTACACGTACTGCATGAACCGGGAAGCTTTTCACGCGTTTAAACCGTCTTTGTAGATTGCCGACAGCTTTGGACAGCGCACAAATGCCGACGATCGCATCCCCGCTTACGATCCACGAGGAGGCGGAAACGAGACGCGCGAGCTGGGCGTGTCCGCTGCTGTACTTTTCGTCGAAATAAAATATATTTGCGCTTTCTTTCGCTCAATTTCGATACGATATTCGAATTCGGAGGGTTGAAAACCATTATGTACACATGTTCACTCATTTTTTCTGGAAAACCTTTCAGCTTCCCTTTAAACTAAATACCCGCGCTACTTCAACCTCATCCCCGCTGGTACATACCCGCGGCAATATAGTTGTGCCAAATATAGTTGTGCCATTTGCTCCCGCTTTAGAAAATATCATCGTCCCGATGCTAGAGGCTTGGTAAACAGCGATAAAAAAAACTGTGCAGTCTTGTCAGTCTTCATAGTACGGCTTCATACGAAGCACGTGAACGACCTCGGGTAAATGCCGTCGGCGCTTTGAACAGTGAGAGGCGCCTGAAACGACTTCGTAGTTGACGTTAATGATGCGTCGGAGAACTATGTAGGGCCGGAAGTATTTGCGCAGGAGCTTTTCAGAAAGCCCATGCTGACGAATAGGTGTCCAGATCCACACTTTGTCGCCGGTGTTGTATGTTACGGGTCTGTGCCGAAGATTGTAGCGTCTGGCGTCACAGTCCTGTTGTTCGTGGATTCGCAGACGTGCAAGCTGCCTAGCTGCTTCTGCTCGTTGTGTGGTCTCTTCAGCACCCGTCTCGTTGTCACCAAATTCATGAGGGAGCATTGCGTCTAATGTTGTAACCTCACGGCCGTATGCAAGACTGAAGGGTGTCTTGCGAGTGGTCTCTTCACGAGCCGTATTGTACGCGAAGGTGACATAAGGTTAAACCTCGCCCCAGTTCTTTGTGCTCTACATCTACGTACACTCAGTGGCTATGGTGTTGGGCTGCTGAGCACGAGGTCGCGGGATCGAATCCCGGCCGCGGCGGCCGCATTTCGATGGGGGCGAAATGCGAAAACACCCGTGTGCTTAGATTTAGGTGCACGTTAAAGAACCCCAGGTGGTCAAAATTTCCGGAGTCCTCCACTACGGCGTGCCTCATAATCAGAAAGTGGTTTTGGCACGTAAAACCCCAAATATTATTATTATTATTATTACATCTACGTACATGCTTATCATATCGGCCAGCGTCCTATTGAGTCGTTCCGTCAGTTCGTTTGTTTGGGGGTGATAGGCCGTTGTCTTCCGGTGGGTGGTACCACTTAGACGTAGAACGATATCGAAAAACTTGGCCATGAACGCATCATGACGACTACTACGGAAGCGCCATGCCTTAAAACGATGGATTCGAGAAAAAATCGTGCCGCTTCATCTGATGTTGCCCGTTGCAGAGCATCTGTCTCGGCAAATCTAGTGAGACAATCCGCGGTCACGATGATCTGCCTGTTACCGGTAGTAGACATTGGGAAGGGGCCCACAAAATCTATGCCTACTTGTGCAAATGGTGTGGCCGGTACTTGAACAGGGTGCAGTATAGGCCGGCTGGCTTGGCGGATGACGGTTTGCGACTCTGGTAATCCAGACATGTCTGAACGTAACGTTTAACGACCGTAGTAAGTCTCGGCCAGTAGTACTTTTCCCGAATCCGTGCCAATGTGCGAGTGTAGGCCAAGTGTCCAGCGATCGGCTCGTTGTGGCAGGCGTGTAAGGTTTCACGTCGAAGCGATGAGGGAATAACGAGTCAGTAGTTGCTGCCGCTAGGTGAGAAGTTCTTGTAGAGGACATTGCTGCGCCAGCAGTACGATGCCAGCCCTCATGCAAAGAGCCTCAACACACTGTTGGTTCGTTCTTCCAGGTAATCAAAATTAAATTGTGGGGTTTTACGTGCCAAAACCACTTTCTGATTATGAGTCACGCCGTAGTGGGGGACTCCGGAAATTTTGACCACCTGGGGTTCTTTAACGTGCACCTAAATCTAAGTACACGGGTGTTTTCGCATTTCGCCCCCATCGAAATGCGGCCGCCGTAGCCGGGATTCGATCCCGCGACCTCGTGCTCAGCAGCCCAACACCATAGCCACTGAGCAAGCACGGCGGGTCAGGTAATCATTAAGCGGCAGCGATTCAATGTCATCTCATCGCTTGCGTGAAAGATCGGCAGTGTCCACGAGTCCCGGAAAAACCATGTCGTCTTCGTCTTGTGCTACCGGCTCAACAGGAGACTGAGAAAGGCAGTCGGCGTCTGCGTGCCGTTTTCCGGACTTGTATGCGACAATAAAGGCGATCTCTTGGAGTCGAAGACTCCAGCGTGCGAGCCGGCCGGAAGGATCTTTCAAATTATTAAGCGAGCAGAGCTAATGGTGTCGCTAACTACAGTGAAAGACCGATAGTTCAGCACAATGCGTTGGCGGGCTAGTTGGTGCGAATCCATGAATACTTTGTTTAGCGCAAAACAACAGACACAAGAAAGACGACCCCCCCCCCCCCAAGACAAGGCGCTACTCTCAACTGACATCATTTTATTACGTCACTCCTTTATAGACAGCTCAAACTAGAGGAACATGCGCAGTGCGCACCACGCGGTGGAGCCACCAACATCCGATCCCAAGAGCGCACTCATGCGACAGAATCTAAAAAACCAAATTCAGCGCTGTACAGGGTTAAGGAAGGCACACTAATGCACTGTGACTCCAATGAGTGAATGAAAAATGCTTCCGATAACTCTCGGGCGTTGGTGTCACGGCTCTTTTTCAAAATCGTGGTATCACGAAACATGGGTTTGCACTTGCATATTTTACAATGGTGAGCCAAATGGGAACCTGTGCCTGTTGGTATAAATCGCTCATGTTCTCTAAGGCGCTCGTTAACACAGCGGCCTGACTGCCCTACATACACTTTGCCACATGACAATGGAATCTTATAAACCACACCGACGCTGCAATCTACAAACTTCGCGTGGCTCTTTTCACAATCAGGTTTTTTACTTGTTTTAGAAATACGGCTGCACAACATTGACAGCTTCTGAGGAGCGGAAAACACTACCGGAATTGGGTATCTAGTGGCGACATTCTTTAGATTGTGAGCCACTCTGTGGCAATACGGCACAACTTCAGGCCTCTTCTTTTGTGTGATGCAGTTACTTTTGTGCCGCTTCACAGTGTCGCTTTCGCAGTGTGATGACGTGCATCGAAGAAAGTGTCGAGGTAGATTTTCGCAATGCGACCGGGTTGTCTTCGGAAAGTTTCATGTCCCTTCTTGAATTTTATTTAAGTGCAACTTTTATCCGGTTCGAAAATAACCTTTTTATCCAGAAAAATGGTGTGTGTATTGGTTCATGTGTGGCGCCTGCTCTTTGTAATATTTTTTTATCGTTTGTCGACCGCGCTCTTAAGAGTGCCTTAAACAATGACTCGGTTCAAATTTTTAGATATGTTGACGATTTTCTTTTTGTGATAAAACAGACTAACAACGAATGCTCCGTGACGGTAGCTGACATTTTAACTCTGTGCAATGACAATGGCAAAGGTTTAACTTTCACACATGAGCTATCTAGGGACGGTAAACTCCAGTTTTTAGATTTGCAGCTATCCTTACAAATAGGCCACGCCTGTTGGATGTACTCGCCACGTGCACGTAAGGAACTTTTACCTTACGCGTCTGCGCACTCAAAGACTGTGAAACGCGCCATTGCTTTGATGTGTTTAGAATCTTCGTTAATGAAATCTTGTCATCACTCTGCGAACCTGAGTTTCATTGCCCAGTTAAATAGGCTACAGGCGGCTGGTTACCCAAGTGTGGTGGTGACGTCAGTCTCGGAGGTATTGCTTCAGAAACTGAAAGGGAAGCGGCACAAAAGTAATTGCATCACACAAAAGAAGAGGCCTGAAGTTGTGCCGTATTGCCACAGAGTGGCTCACAATCTAAAGAATGTCGCCACTAGATACCAAATTCCGGTAGTGTTTTCCGCTCCTCAGAAACTGTCAGTGTTGTGCAGCCGTATTTCTAAATCAAGTAAAAAAACCTGATTGTGAAAAGAACCACGAGAAGTTTGTAGATTGCAGCGTCGGTGTGGTTTATAAGATTCCCTTGTCTTGTGGCAAAGTGTATGTAGGGCAGTCAGGCCGCTGTGTTAACGAGCGCCTTAGAGAATATGAGCGATCTATACCAACAGGCACAGGTTCCCATTTGGCTCACCATTGTAAAATATGCAAGTGGAAACCAATGTTTCGTGATACCACAATTTTCAAAAAGAACCGTGACACCACCTCCCGAGAGTTATCGGAAGCATTTTTCATTCAGTCATTGGGCCACAGTGCATTATAGTGTGCCTTCCCTAACCCTGTACAGCCCTGGTTTTTTAGACTCTGTCGCATGAGTGCGCTCTTGGGATCGGATGTTGGTGGCTCCACCGCATGGTGCCCACTGCACATGTTCCTCTAGTTTGAGCTGTCTATAAAGGAGTGACGCAATAAAATGACGTCAGTTGAGAGTAGCGCCTTGTCCTGGGGGGTCGTCTTTCTTGTGTCTGTTGTTTTGCGCTAAACAAAGTATTCAGTGAAGGACCGACCGTATAAATACGGATGAAATTTCAGAACTGCCCATACCATTGCGAGGCATTCTTTTTCAGGGGTGGAGTAGTTAGCCTCAGCTCGGAATAGTGTCCGACTGGCGTAAGCGATCACCTTTTCGCGGTCGTCCTGCCATTGTACGAGCACCGCCCCTAGACCGACATTACTGTCTGTATGCAATATCGTCGGGGCGTGTTCATCGAAGTGGGATAGCACCCGAAGCGCTTGCGTGCGTTGTCGGAGCTCGTGAAGTGCCCGCTGCTGGTCTTCGCCCCAAGTAAAAGGGATAGCTTCTCTCGTGACCTATGTTAATGGCTATGCGATGCGCGAGAAATTCGCAATAAATCGTCGGTAATGTGCACAGAATCCCAGAAAACGTCGCACGAACTTTTTGTCTTATGGGTTGGGAAATTAGCGACGGCAGCAATTTTATCCCGATCAGGTCGCACTCCTTGGCTACTGACGACGTGACCGAGGAATTGGAGCTCGTGAAAACCAAAATGGCGCTTCTCAGGCTTCAAAGTGAGACCGGCGGAGCGTATTGCTTCAAAAACAGTTTTCAGCCTTCGTAAGTGTTCGTCGAACATTGCGAAAAACACAATCGCGCCATCCATGTACACCAGCAATGTTTGCCATTTCAGTCCAGAGAAGTGTCCATTAGACGCTGGCGCCAAGCGTAAATCGAAGTGAAGTACCTGAAATTCATAAAGTCCGTCAGGCGTCACAAACGCGGTTTTCTCACGGTCTTTCTCATCGACTTCGCTCTACCAATAACCGCTTTTCAAGTCCATTGACGAAAAATAGCACGCGTTTCGCAACCTGTCCAAGGAATCATCAATGCGTGGCAATGGATAAACGTCCTTCTTTGTGACCTGATTGAGCTTCCGATAGTTAACGCAGAAGCGCAGGCTACCGTCCTTCTTTTTCACTAAAACTACAGGTGGTGCCCAAGGACTATTAGATGGTCAAATAACGCCATCTTCCAGCATCGTCCTCACTTGTTATTGTATTGCTTCGCTTTCCTTTGGGGCCACACGATAAGGGTTTTGTCGAATGGAACTGGCGTCGACATCAGTAATGATGCGGTGTTTGGTAAGTGGTGTTTGACCAACTCTTGACGCAGATGAGAAACAACCGTGGTACTGATTGATGAGTTCAAGGAGACTGTTTCGCTCAACGGCCGTTAACGTCGTACTAACATCTAGAATAGGCCCAGCTGTGTGGATTGTAGAGGCCGCCTTCTGCGCTAAGTGGCATTCTTGTACCTGTGTTACTTCGTCGAAATAAGCGAAAGCAGTGCCTCTAACGATTATGTCGATGCGCCTTACTGAAATTCGTCAGCAAGTATTCGGCGCTTCCGTCGATTACATTGATAAGTGCTGTGGCAATGGAGACGCTGCAGTTCAGTACTAGTGCATTGATGTGTTCAGCGATTCCAGTCAAATTCTGCGGGCTGTCGCAGTGTACGGGTACGAGAAAATAACTCCGCGGCAAAAGTAGCACGTCGCCCGCAGCAATACGCAAGCGAGGTTGTTGCTGCTCCTCTTGGGTGACATTATCCGAGTTCGTGGCGAACGTGACGCTTCTGTCACGGATGTTAATCACGGCGCCGTACTCCCGTTGAGAATCCATGTTCAATATAAGTTCCTTGCAACATTCAGTAAGGACGACGAGGGTGGCAACGAAGGTTTAACCGGCGATTCAGGGTCGGGCCGTGTATTTCCCGACAGCTGCCATCAACTCGCCACCAGCGGTTCTTATGTTGGGCCCGTGCCATGGCATCTTCACGTTCCTTAGTTTGTCGGCGAGCTGTAAGCTTATGATTGAAAAATGGGAGCCAGTTTTCTCTTTTTCTCTTCTCTTTGATATGTCTAAGTTTTTCGAGATTGCTAGTCACTAATGTCCTTTACTGCAAAGAACGGCTTGATTTCGAATCAAAATTAAATTATGGGATATACCGTGCCAAAACTACGATCTGATTATGAGGCAGGCCGTAATGGCGCACTCCAGAAATTTGGACTGACTGGGGCTCTTTAACGTGCACCTAAATGTAAGCACACGGGCGTTTTCGCATTTCGCCCCCATCTAAATTCGGCCGCCGTGGCCGGAATTCAATCCCGCGACCTCGTGCTTAGCAACCCAGCACCATAGCCACTAAGCAACCACGGAGGGACTTGATTTAGAATCAGCATAAATTTCTCTCTGGCCGCTCCACTATCCCGAATCTCGCAAGTTTCATGACGCAGATCTCCGAGCCGATATAGTTTAGAAGGGGCAAGTTGACACCATCTACTGTGACCACAGCAAACGTTTCGGATTAGCCAGCCACGCAATGCTTCTGATCATGTTTGCGCACTTTGGTGCTGAGTCATCAATTGTTAATCTCTTGCGCAGATATCTTCTTGATAGATCATGTTATGTTAACGTCAATGGCCAAACGTCTTCTTTTTGAACGGCAGATTGGGCGAGTTGGTCGTTTTCCATAATGTTTAAAAAACAGCGCTGAAAACGTACAACGGACAACAGAATAGAGGATGGGGCGCACACTAGCGGCGACCTTAGCGGCGACCCTCAAGGGTGAGTACTAGGGACACTGCTCTTTTTAATTTATATTAATGACGTTCTGTCCGGTTCAGTCTTCATTCCTTCCATGTGCCGATAACATCTAGATTTTAAAGGAAATTCATACTGTTGACGACTGCCGCATACTGCAGTTTCACCTGTTTTATTTTTATAAATAGCGCAAAGTTGAAAACCTCACCTTGAATGCTGCTAAGACCAAATTCGTAACTTTCACACACCAAACAGCGAGCATTTCCTTTTCTTATTCTGTATACTTTCTATCATTCTGTAAGGTCTGTGAAACCAACGATCTCGATGTATTTTTTTTACAACGTTACACTTTTCAGCTCACACTAAACGCGTTGCTATGGGGGGTATGCGCTCTCTTGGCTCTGTTTGCAGACTATCGAGAGAATTCAGTTCTCGAGCACCATTCCGCAAGTTGTACACAACAATCTGTGTTTCTCAACTCGAATACACGTCAATAATCTGGAATGGCATTTATAGATCGAACAGTGACATTATAGATGGGGCCCAGAACATGTTTCTAAGCATATATTATAACCACTTGGCAAACACGGAAGCTGGACCTTGTTCTAGCATTGTTGGATTATTGCCATTGCCCTTACTTCGCTGCCGACGCAATGGCGCTGACCTTCTGTTTATTTTCAGTCCTTCACGGTATCCTCACCTGCTCCGAACTCCTCAGTTGTATCATGTTTCGTATACCGCACAAGATCATCAGAGAACATGGACCTTTCCATGTCCCTGCCTGTCACCACCAAGACTCAACCGTCCAAAGAATACATAGTCTTTATAAAGCTTATGTTCATAACCTTAATATTTTTCATAACTAGCTGTTATTGTTCTTTTCCGAGCTTTGCGTTGTTGTGTCATCGTTTCACATATTGTTGAACTGCCCTTCTACTGCTTATTCTTTTTTTATTCACCTTGCGCCTTGTTGTACGTACACTGTATTTATAAAGATTGTTCTGTTTATTTCGTTTATTCTCTTACATTCCCCTGCCGTTTTTTTTTTAATTTAAGCTTGCGCCACCACTAAGACCTCATGCTTGTTCCTGGGCATGCTAAATAAATGACTGATTGGTTCAATGATTCACTGATTATTATTATTGCATGCCGCTGCCATCATCAAAGCATACAGCAGTATCTCTGTACCAGCGCTGACATCAGTTTACAATGACTGTCTGAATAATTACACTTTTCCACGTGCCCAGAAAACCACTCGCGTTTTTACTGTCCTTAAATCCGGTGCCAAAACGGATGTCGCAAACTATCGGCCGATTTCTCTTCTCTCTACTATTTCCGCGTTTATTTTAATTAGTTATACAAAGTTTATTGTTCAGTGTAAAAAATGTTCTCGTTCCAAATGAGCAAGGATTTCTTTCTGGCCGTTCAAGGACCACCAACTTTGTCAGCTTTATGATGTTGGTTTCCACGGCCGTAACCCAAAGGCGGCAAGTTGAGGCTGTGTTCTCAGGAAAACCTTTGACGCAGTAATCATTCCCTAATGCTGGAGAAGTTTGCGCACTACTGTGTTGAAGCTGCTGTGGTAGCTCTACTGCACAGCTATCTCCTGGATAGGCCTTGCTTCGTGAGCGTCAATAATCAATATTCTTTTGTCTATACCAGTGTTTCTCTAACTAAACAAACTTTCCCTAACTACAAAAAGGGGTCACGTACAGGAAAAGTTTGAGAAGCACTGGTTTATGCGGTATCCAGTGGTGTGCCCCAAGGTTTCATGTCATGTCCGCTTCTCTCGCTAATTTTCATCAATGAGGTTTCTTCAACAATCCAGAAGCCTCCATTTCTTCTTTACGCTGACATCAAAAGGTTCAAGAATATACACACTATTGAGGAGGCTACCTCGTTCTGCAGTCCGACCAATTCTTATTCTGTCTCTGAATTGTGCCAATTAAACAGGCTCAATATAAATTCTACCGACTGAACCACCGACGCCGTTGTCCGTTGCCTACAAAGTATTTACTAAGGTAATCACAAATAGAATCAGGAACACCTTAGACTTCTGTCAACCTAAGGACCAGGCAGGATTTCATAAAGGCTACTCAACAATAGACCATATTCACACAATCAATCGGTGATAGAGAAATGTGCGGAATATAACCAGCTCTTATATATAGCTTTCATTGATTAAGAGAAAGCGTTTGATTCAGTCGAAACCTCAGCAGTGAAGCAGGCATTACGGAATCAGGGTGCAGACGAGCCGTATGTAAATATACTGAAATATATCTACAGCGGCTCCACAGCCACCGTAGTCCTCCATAAAGAAAGCAATAAAACGCCAATAAAGAAGGGCGTCAAACAGGGGGAGACGATCTCTCCAATGCTATTCACAGCATGTTTACATGAGGTATTCAGAGACCTGGATTGGGAAGAATTGGGGATAAGAGTTATAGGAGAATACCTTAGTAACCTGCGATTCGCTGATAATATTGCCTATTAATCTGCAGATTAATCTGCAGAAAACTAATGTTTAACAGTCTCGGAAGAGAACAGCAGTTTACGATAGGTAGCGAGGCACTGGAAGTGGTAAGGGAATACATCTACTTAGAGCAGGTAGTGACCGCGGATCCGGATCATGAGACTGAAATAATCAGAAGAATAAGAAGGGGCTGGGGTGCGTTTGGCAGGTATTCTCAGATCATGAACAGCAGGTTGCCATTATCCCTCAAAAGAGAAGTGTATAACAGCTGTGTCTTACCGGTACTCACCTACGGGGCAGAAATTTGGAGTAACTGTTTAAGGCTATTAGCGCAGCTCAGGACGAGCAAAAAAGGAAAGAGGTAGGGGTAATCAAAGGAAGCGGAAAACAGGGTTTCCGCTCCCTTTGATTACCCCTACCTCTTTCCTTTTTTGCTCGTCCTGAGCTGCGCTAATAGCCTTAAACAGTTATGACATACCAACTCGCCCAAACTGCCACGCTTTTGACCTTCAAGAAATTTGGAGGTTTACGAAAAGGGTTCTACTTAAATTGAGGACGACCCAATGAGTTATGGAAAGAAGAATGATGGGTGTAACGTTAAGGGATAAGAAAAGAGCAGATTGGGTGAGGGAACGAACGCGAGTTAATGACATCTTAGTTGAAATCAAGAAAAAGAAATGGGGGCATGGGCAGGGCATGTAATGAGGAGTGAAGATAACCGGTGGTCATTAAAGGTTATGGACTGGATTCCAAGAGAAGGGAAGCGTAGCCGGGGGCGGCAGAAAGTTAGGTGGGCGGATGAGATTAAGAAGTTTGAAGGGACAACATGGCCACAATTGGCGCATGACCGGGGTAGTTGGAGATATATGGGAGAGGTCTTTGCCCTGCAGTGGGTGTAGCCAGGCTGACGATGGTGAGTATAAATTTATCTCAAACCAGAATTATGTTATATATGCTAGTGAAACCCACTAAATTGTGTTCCGTTAATTTGTTGTTCGTGCAGTGTCGACTAGGGTTGCTTAAATAAGCGACCTCAGTGTGCTTAGCCCGTTGAGCCTCTCCGCCCACTCTAAGTGCACAGCAACACGGGCCTGCGCACGCTTGGTTCGGTCTGCAAACCTTTCCGTACCCATTTCCGATTTCCGTATCCCACTTCTCTTCCTGAAATTGTTCCCATCCATAGTCTTCCATTACTTGAATACGCCTCAGTCGTGTTGAATGGCACAGGCACTTCATATAGCATGTCAATCGAGCATGTGTTGATAAAGTTCATGAGTATATAGACGTCAACATCGTTTGCTGACTTCGTGTACCAACAACTTTTCAAGTTCGGACAATTATACCCCACTTCCGTCACATAGCTGCAGACGTAGTCATACCGACGCCCTCTTTTTGTACTAGATAAAGCCGACAATGAAGCAAAGGAAAGCATCGGGGATGCTTTCCCGATGCTTTTCTTGGCTTCATTGTCTGTTCGCTTTATATGGCCATGATTAACAAAATATAGCCCCTTAGTTCTACTTCTCTCTTTTTCACTACGTTATTCATGGAATTATTACATGCACGGATCTACTAGGTTCTCTTTCCCTATGGTTTCCGCAGAAGACTACCATGGACACCAACAACTTTTCAAGTTCGGACAATTATACCCCACTTCCGTCACGTAGCTGCAGACGTAGTCATACCGACGCCCTCTTTTTGTACTAGATAAAGCCGACAATGAAGCAAAGGAAAGCATCGGGGATGCTTTCCCGATGCTTTTCTTGGCTTCATTGTCTGTTCGCTTTATATGGCCATGATTAACAAAATATAGCCCCTTAGTTCTACTTCTCTCTTTTTCACTACGTCATTCATGGAATTATTACATGCACGGATCTACTAGGATCTCTTTCCCTATGGTTTCCGCAGAAGACTACCATGGGACATGGACCCTTCCACGTTCTTGCCTCTTTCAGCAGACATTCGCCTTTCCACAGAATACAAAGCTTATACAATAGTCATATTCTCCATCTTGATATCTTTCAAAACGTGTTGCCTTCTTTCCATTTATTTATTTATTTATTCCGCAAATGGCCCCTGGAGAGGGGTTTTACATGAGGGGTGGGTAGATTCAAAGAAAAAATGTGTTCGATGGCAGTCCTGAACGTAGTCGCACTGGAGTGCTCCACCACTTCTTCAGGCAGATCATTCCAGTCTCTGGCTGTACGTGGAAAAAACGAATGAAGATGGGATGATGTGCGCGCATGCGGGGGGTACATTGACTTCGAATGATTGGTCCGGGATGAATGGCGGTGAGCTGGCGATATGACGCTGTTACCAATCGGGGCACGATAAAACTTGTGATATAGAATGAGCCTGGACACTTGAGGTCTCCTTTCTATTCTAGGAAGATTCGCATTAGATTTTGGCGCTGTGACGCTAGTATATGAAGAATAGTCATTGAAGATAAGTCGGGCTACGTGGTTCTGGACAGATTCAAGCATGTGAGAAAGATTAGTATGATGAGGGTCCCAAACTGAGCATGCGTATTCAAGTTTGGGCCTTACCACTGATTTGTAGGCAAGAGCTTTTACCGAAGGTGGGGCATATTTCAGATGTCGCCGGAGAAAGCCTTAGGTGCGGTTAGCCTCGTTAGTTATTTTAGCGATGTGAGAGGACCATGAATGATCGTGCGTTAAAATAAGCCCTAAGTATTTATAACAGGTCACAGATGATATTGTTGAATTACCTAAGAGATATGAGGGTGCTTCGAGCTTGGCATTACCTTTTGAGCTTTCTTTTTAACTGCACTCCTTTATCGTCTTCTCATGGTTTCTATCTCTTTCCGTATATGTAATCTGTCTTTCAATTGTGTGTTATTACTGGGTTGTTGTTCATTATTTACCTGTTTATCCTGTTCTCTTTTGTTATTTTGGTACTGTATTTTTATCCAATAACATTTCATTGTAGTTTTACCTAGGTTTTTTTTTTGTTTCTCTGTGTGCCAGTATTTAGACTTCCGCTTGTTTCAGAGCACATAAAATAATGATTAATTCAATTATTATTATTATTATTATTATTATTATTATTATTATTATTATTATTATTATTATTATTATTATTATTATTATTATTATTATTATTATTATTATTATTATTATTATTATTATTATTCCTACCACATCTAATTGGTTGATTAGTTGTTTCATTATGAATGTTGAGAAATGAAAAGACAAGCTTCGTTATAGCCGGCTATTCCAGAATTCGTTTCTCAGGTAGAAATAATAAAAGCAAAAGTACGAAAAAAAAACAAATATCAGCAAGCACTATGCATGCAGGGACACGTCACAAGCTCTCATCTGTGTACGTTACAGAAACTGCGCATCTCAGGTGCGTGGTGTAGGGCGAGCAAGTACCTTCCTTTTGCTTTGCTATCCAGTCCACATTATGTCTAATAAAGGCAGCAGAAACGAGAGAGACGGAGATCACTGAGCAACGGACCATGCCATTTCGGAGTATCATGAACAATGGCCTGCTGCAGGCCCACAAGAGAGAGCTTTTTTCTCGCCATAGCACTCAGTTTCGTGCAAACTTTTTTTTCTTAGTGATATAAATTTAAACGACATGTTGCTGCCTTTACGCACGCACACATGAGCACACACACACGAGCGCACACACACGCACACTTCACATTCGGACAGTTCATGAACAATAAACACAAAATAAATTCATGAACAGATGGCACATGAAGGTGCAATTCACTTTTATTTAAAATAACCGTGTATCGCTCGCTGAAGCTTGGATCATTGGATCATTGGCGTGTTGCCCTTTACTTCGGATTTGTATGTGTTGATTGCGCTCCCCTACTTCTCCTTGTCCATAATATAGTACACTAACTTGATGTCAGACTCAGACATAGACTTTCTTATTCGCTGCTTCGACTCCAAGCTAACGCTTCACTTTGTGTGCACTCATTTTCATTACATGTTTTGACAGCGCCAATCCAATAATAATCTGTTTTCTGTGTGCCTACACCACCAACTAATGCAGTGATTCTATTACACCTAACCTAAACGGTGGCATGAGTTCAGTGGGCTGCTAGAGTTATACATAATGAGTGTCAAGGGAAGCGAAGTGCAATCGAGGACGGCAGACAACTAGGTGGTGTGATGAAATTAGGAAACTAGATGACACAGGATGGGCGTCAGCTGGCGCATGACACGAATAATTGCAGGTCCCTAAAGACGCTTTCATCCTGCAGTGGACATATATAGGTTGGTGATGATGATGATGGTGGTGGCGATGTTGATGATGATGACTAGGAAATGGTGGCATGTGCTCAACGAAAGGCACTTATCTTAAAAATGCATGCAGTGACATCAGAAATGCTATAAGTTCGAACGCGCTCTTGGACCTATTGCAGTCCAGAGCGGGATGTGCTCCGTATACGCCACCAAAGGGAAACGGCGCCAGTATGAGCAGGGTGCGTTTAGGGCATGGTAAGGCGTGCACAGTCGAATCTAAATGTGCCCTAATCAAAATACTGTTCCATTAGTGACAATTCGGGCTGTAGCCGCCCCGGCGTATGACTTCTGACTACCAATAAATCGCTTTTCACAACCAATGCTGTATGGGATATGCTTTGTTAATGCCCAATACGTTTTGTAATGCCCACAGGAGGCAAATGAAATTCGACGCTCGTCTCTCTTTTTCTCCCTTTTTTTTTTTTGATTGCAGGGCAAGCGGAATGCAAAATTACGGATTTTGCAATCGCTTTCACAGTAATAATCCGACTAAAAGCTCACTGCCAGTCGGCATGGGAGCGCACGTGTGGTATAAACGCGACACGAAGTCAGCGTTGTTGGCTTTCTGGGAATGCGCTGTTTAAGCGCTAGAGTACCGGAAAAGCGAAGTTCGGACGCGCTGCTTAACCATGGAGCACGCGTGCCTGTATTCGTAATCCTCTTGCCACCGGGCTTTTCCCCACAAGCCAGGTTTATGGCGATGAGCCGGCAGCGCCTCCTTTCCTGTTCAGCACAAGGGAATATCAATAAAAGGATCGGCAGAAAAGAAGACAGCAGCATGATGTCTTAATCGCGTCGTTTAGACAAGGAAAAAGAAATAAAAAAAGAACGGCACTCATGGGAACCACTCAATGCTGTAATCCTGCGTAAATTGTTTCTTCGCTCTTCGTTGAGCTCCTCCTTCTCTCTCAAAGGCTAGGCACAACGAGCGTTTACGCTGCGAAGCCCAAGCTTCATTCGACGCTCGCAGTCGACTTTGTGAGACGTATACATTATGGCGCCAGAAGCTGCAGCACCAGATCACGTTACGTGGGAGGCGATGACGGCGATCATTCATAGAAGACTGAAATGGAAATTTGAAAAAAAAAAAGAAGAGAGAACACAAGTACAAAAAAAAGGTGGCTGGCAAGCGGATGAAGACGTCATAGAAGTGGCGCGTGCGATCGACGACATTCTGCAGCGTTCGGGGCTCACGCACGCCGCTCGCAGCGTGTCGCGGATTAGCCTCGATCGGGCGCGCGCTTGGGCTCCGCTGGCTGCAGCGGCCCATCCCGGACAGCGAGCGCTGTACGGCGTGCGAACGACGTCGGCGTCGTATCGCGCCTATGAGCCGTAAGCTCCCACCACGTGCACAGCGCCTACAGGATGCATTCTCCGCGCGGTGCGGAGGCTTGCGCCGGAAAGCGTCGCGTGAGGCCGTACAGCCTGCACGCGCACGATTTCTGTTCCGTGGACGGACAGGGAGATCGCGGGAGCCGTGCGCGAACGCACTCACGCTGTTGCACCCGTGGCCGAAAGGGGTCGTGCGTTCGTTTGTACACGTACGCCAGAGGAGGTCTGCGTGTGTGTGCGTGCGCGCAGGTCGTAACAAAACGCTGTCGCCACCAGCCGCCGGCAGTAGCGGGGAGGGAGGGCAACGTGGCCTAATGCGGCTGCTAATCCGCTGTGGGAACGCCGCGAACCCGAGTCCTCGAGACGGCGTTGGAGCGGGTCGAATTTCGCCGCCGCGGCCATCGGCGGGCGCCGCGCTTTTGGCGGGTTTTCTTTGTCGCCGCACCGCCCGCCCCCTTTGCACTATTCCCGCCATCGCTCAACGTTTTCGGACCCGTCGTGTGCGTCGCCCTGGTGCTGATACACGATAAAGTCCTCCGAAACATGGCCCGCTATCCACGCTTAGATCTTTTTTTTTTATTTGCCTGCCCGCCATCCAACCCCCAGACCCTGTTTTTAATTTTGTCCTTTGGCCGCGGTCACTATTCTCCGCCTGCTCGACCTATGCGCTCATACTTTGGTTCCGCATGAAACCTGAGGCCGGATATTATTTTTTCCCAGTAAGTACGCATGTGGTGCCAGTAGGACGTCGACCTGTCACGCTCAGTTCAATTAAATTACGCGAGTTAATTAATGTTTCATTGCATGGCGGCGAAAATATGCGAATACCCTTTTCTATAAGCACGATTGTATACGCATGTTTTGGCACCTTGGCAAGTCAGGATTGCTTCATTCCATGACCATCGGAATAATATTCGGTATGTGAGGTTAACATGCCGTGGTTGCTTAGTGGATATAGTGTTGGGCTGCTAAGCACGAGGTCGTGGAACCGAATTCCGGCCACGGCGGTCGCATCTCGATGAGCACGAAATGCGAAAGCACCCGTCTACTGAGATTTAGGTGCATGTGAAAGAACCCCATGTGGTCGAAATTTCCTGAGTCCCCCACTACGGCGGGCATCATAATCAATCGTCGTTTTGGCACGAACAACCCCATAATTTTTTTTTTAATATGAGGACGTGATTTTTCTCTGCAGTCTTGAAGTTTACAATCATTAAGGTAGATTAGAGGTCTCGTTAGCTCTAGAAAATTAACAGCGAAGCATCTCTTTTAACTAAGCATACTTCGGCAGAATAAGTGAATACTCACCCATAGTCACTCGCTAATATTTTTGCAGCTTATCTGCGCATTCAAACTCATGATCATTCACATTCGTTGGAACTCCGCTCCCGTTCACTCACCAACACTCGCTCGCGTTCCTTTAGTCGCTTGCGTTCACAGTTACCGGTACCCAGCTACGCTCACACGCCCGCTTCCACTCACCGGCATTCATTCACACACATGCTCGCTGACCGTCACTCACGTCGACTCACTCACCAGCAGTCAAACTACAATGCTCATTTAGTGATAATCAGAGCATGGGGACTGCTGAACAACAGACAGCCAATAATGTAAGTAACATTTAGAGCTGTAATGTTGAACTTTATTGTTCGCTGTGAGCCGTTTAGGCAGATAGCTTTTGCGCTTTTATATAACGCTAGTGCATTCAAGCCACCTGCAAATTAATGCAATTGCTTCGAAGGTGTTGCAAGATTTGCTCAGGAATTGCGCTGCGGCTTCATGTATATTTACGAGGCTCAGTGCTAAAGAAATTGACTCGCCATCCCGGCCCCGCGAAAGTAGATGTCCCGCGAAGCTGCTGAAAACCACCATTACAATTGCTGAGGGGGTATGCAGTGCTTTATCGCTTTAGAGTAATGGGAGTAATGGCAACTTTGACAGCAGGCCGCCACCCATAGCGGTGCTGCCGCATCATTAAATCAGTTCCTATAGCTGGTTCTATTTAAACGAAAGGCTACGGACGTCACTCCCCACGTCGCAAGCTGCCGTCGCCGCGGCAGCTTACGCAACCGTAATCTTTACCGGGAAACGTATGTGGGGAGCGCTGCGTGCTTCGCATTGTTATCAGGAGCGCCTAATCTTAATTATGTGGTTCGGATTATTTTGTGTTTGCTCTTTATTGAAATGTATGCTGCCCTGTATGTTGTGTGCGTTATTCCAAAGAATGTATGCACTGTTCCCTTCACTTTGCCGACTGCATGCTTTAAGCCTCTGCCTTTCGGGGGTAGGAGCCACTGCTCTTAGCCCCACACAACCTCCGGGATCGGCCCACATTTTTGTTGACGGACGTGAACATGAAATATGCCGACCAACTAGAGGCTCACAGCTTCGCTGTAAAACTTGCTTCCAAAAACAAAATATTACCAAAGGCGGAGGAAACTTGATTTGCTAGGTTAAATGAGAAGAGGGGGAAGAAGTAGGGGGCATCGACCTTTTACAGAATGGGCCCCTATAGTGATTTTCGCATGCCGAGTGAATTGTGCAGGAGGAAGCTAGCATACCTTCACGGGATCAGAATAACTATGCCATGAAAATTAATAGCATTTAGTATAGAACACAGCCACAGGACCCGGCAATGCGACAGAAGTGTAGCGTTCCAGAGGACCCATGTTATGTTAATTCTGTCCGGTGGCATTAGACTTTCTCCGACTCGTGTTTGCAGGTCGTGTTGTCAACACGACGTGACTCGCGTGTCTCAACACGCTGGAAATCCTTGCTTCCGGATGCGGGAGGTGGATATTCCTTTCGCCTCGCTTTAACCATTTCATTCTTCTGATCTTCAAGTTTATTATTATTATTATTATTATTATTATTATTATTATTATTATTATTATTATTATTATTATTATTATTATTATTATTATTATTATTATTATCATTATTATTATTTGGGACACGTCATCGCAGAAGCATTTTGGAAAAGCCAACTATCCTGTGGAAGCCCTGGCAGAAAAAACGAATATTTAAACAGCCTGCAGTGGAGGGCGCCTTGATGTCGGCGGCGATTTAACGACCAGACACTGACGTAGATATCTTACAGATACTGTACTTACATTGTAAACCTAAGTAAGGTTCTTGGCCGCCGACTGCAGAATATATACTGTTGAATTGTATTATGGACAATTGTATTGTTTGTAACAAACTGCTGCCCGATGATGGTCGTTTTATTAAACGTTCGAAGTTTGGGAGCCCTTATCATTTGGTACAGCAATGTTCAGGTCTAGCGCAAAACACTTTCGCAGCGAAGAGTCAAAGTAAACGTGAATAATGGGTGTGCAAAACGTGTCGCGCGGTAAGGCAATAAGAGGGGGAGGGGAGGGAGGGCTCACAGTCTACGAGTACGACTCCAACGGAAGAAGACACATCAGAAACTGCGTAGATGTCAGAGCAGTCAGTTAGTAAGCAAACTTTAACCACTTTGCTGACTTTACGTGGAAAAGTAGACTATTTGATCATCCTGAAGCCTGAATTCACAAATTTGAGTATGGCAATGACAGACCCAGAAGAAACAGCCTCTTTTATGTCTAAACAAAACGACGTGGTGTCAGCACAGCTTTCAGCCAGTAAAGAACGGTAAGCTGCGCGTGAAGCACTAATTGCTGACCTGAAAACGCTACTGGAATCCCTAGGGGATTCCCTAGGGAAGTAGCTCTCGAATGTTTACGCTTCAAAACAGTGCTGCTATTGGCCGCGCTTCTGTGCACAAAGTTATCAGTAACTGCCCTATCAAACAGCTTTATCAATGTGCGCTGGCGATGCGAAGTTCAGCCCTTTGTATAGAGACGCATAGTGGGAGTGCCAATAGATATTAGAACAGCGTCCTCCTTTCCACTTTCTTTTCGACAGCGTCCGCCACGTATCGCCCAGAGCAGGGTTCGAGGCTATCTGACACGTGCTCCTGTGTTCCCGTTCATGCTGCTCACGATAGCGCACAATAACTAAACAACAAAGGAAAAGTTAGCCTGATTTTCGGCCGACAGAATGAGAGCTATTTCCTACAGAGACTGGTTGTGGAAAAGGTAGCAGGCGTGCGCCGAAAAATCAAGACTTGAAAACAGAATATGAGATTGCGAGGAATAGGGTCGTTGCCCTCTTGAGATCAGCAAAACGGCGCTTTTTTTTCGATAGATTTAATCAAGTCCACAAAAATTCAGCAGAAGCTTGGGCTTTAATAAATAAGCTCAGATGCAATAATGTCGCACCTACGAATTTCTCGGAATCTTTTTTGAGAGAAGCCAGATATAGTGGTAGATGAATCCTTTTTTCACACGTTCTTCTAACGCTACGCAGTTGCAGGGATACACTTGCTCGCTCAAACAAACTGTGCAAGCATTTGCTTTTTTTGCCCACGTTGTCGAAGGAAGACATCAGGAGAATAATTTTCAGTTTCCGACCTAATAAACAAACAGGTATAGATGGGCTGACTGTTGCCATACTAAGAAGAAATTTTGACACATTAGCAGACGTACTTCTTTTTATGATTAATGGTTTTGTAACCGCATCAGTTCCGGAGACATTAAAACAGCAGTTGTTAAGCCGCTGTATAAAGCAGGGAAAAAAAGATGATGTTGAAAATTACAGACCTATCTCTATTTTGACTATACCTTCTAAAATACTGGAAGAGTTTGATTGACTGTATGACCTCCTTCTTAAAGAAATTTCCAGTCCCAACACCAAGAGAGCTTGGAATTACTGCTGAGCGAAGTACTATTACATAGTTAGAAGAGTTCACCGACTAATTATATTCTGCTCTAAATAAGATCCTGTATAACATTGCGCTTTATTTTTGGATTTAGCAAAAGCGTTTGAAACTGTAAATCATGACATTTTGTTGGAAAAGTTGTTTCGTTTGGGGTTCAGGGAACGCTTTTTCTTCTTTATAATTTTGCATGACAGGCCTCAGGTAGTCATGGGCAGTAATAAAATTGTTAGCGCTAGGAAATATATTACATCTAGGGTTCCGCAAGGATCCGTGTTGTCACCTTTATTATTCAATTTATTTATAAACGACTTTCCCACAATGATTACACAAGCTACGGTGTATCAATCTGCAGATGATAGTTCCTACTCACACGCCATATGCGTTATGAGGAAGCTATTAATGCTCTACAGAATGCAGTTCATAAGGCCATGCAATGTTTTCAAGAAAATTGTGAAGATATCAGCGCTAAGAAAAGCAAAATCATGTGGTTTCGAAGTCCATTAAAACTCAGAAAGTAAGCTTACCAATATTTTTACACGATGAGCACTGTATATCATGTCAATGTACTGCTATAGAATATCTGGAAACATTCAAATACGTTATAACGTTCCACACCGGCATGCCTTGGCAATATCACATGGCATTTTTATGTGGCAAACCAAGGAGTGTTGCATATTTAGTTTTCAACATGAAGGGTTTAGTACGTCTACCAATCAAGAAAATGATAGTTCACGCACCATATAGCGTACACTGTGCCGAGGTATGGCATAACGATCTTCGCCTTTTGTTCAGAGCGCTGGAAAAATCTGATTGATAAATTACTAAAAAATATATTTAAAAAGGTTGCATATGGTACTACGCTGCGTTGAAATAATATTTTTCATGTACTGGGATGTTGTACATTCGAGGATTTGTTTACCAGGATGGTTATTAGTCGGCATAATTGGAGGGATGAATTCAAAGAGACATACGTTGCATCTCGATTGTCTAGAGGCAAAAAACGTATTAAAGTACCCTATTCGGCTACTAAGTATGGGGAAGCGGGAAGAGTATACATCTCAAAAATATTTAATGATTTGGCTGATGAATTCCTTTCTGCGACTTCGAAAAAAACATTTGGAGAAATCAGTGATGAAATGTTGAATCCTTGTTCTGATTCTGTACTATAGTGATTTACGCTTTTGTCTGTGTTTGCTATGTCATTGTCTGTTAACAGGTAATACTACCACCTATTCATCTGAAAGTTGGTAAAAAATGCGTTATTATGTAAACATGCAACCACATCGCTATACCGACTCTGCCGGACCTAGTCGCACAAGTCCTCGCAGGCTTAGGCAAGCCCGTTTCCTTCTTTTGCTCTTGGATGTGTATTCTTCTTCTTCTTCTTCTTCTTCTTCTTCTTATTATTATTATTATTATTATTATTATTATTATTATTATTATTATTATTATTATTATTATTATTATTATTATTATTATTATTATTATTATTATTATTATTATTATTATTATTATTATTATTATTATGCGGACTGGTCTTCAGTAGTGGAAGGAAGAGATGTTAATGACCAAGTCAAGGCACTCACGAATATTATTCCCGATGGAATGAAGAATTTTATACAAACAAAAAGTGCTAAACGCTCTAAATTTCCGCACTGGTTTTCTGCTGAACTGAAAACATTTGAGGCTAAAAAACCGTGCTCACAGGAAGGCATAGCGTACAAATCCGGAACTCTGGCATATAGATTTTAAAATGTACAGGGCACTCTCTAAACGTCTTTAGAAGCGTGATCATTCCATCTATATATAACACATGTGGAAACCAAGAAACAATGATCGCAAGGAGTGCATAGGGAAAATTAACTGCAGTTCTTAATTAAAAATAAAGAAAATGATAAATAATTTGAACTGAAAGCGGATTAAAAGCAACTGGCCGCAGGTGGGATACGATAAGAGGATCGCACGCGTAATGCGGAGATGTGGGTTCGTATCTCGCCTGCGTTCCACCTGGAATTCACCACTGACTTTCATTTCAACATGAACAGTGTCCCACAGACCGATTGCATCTTTCTTGATTTTGCCAACGCTTTCGATCATGTCGCCTCCCCCCCCCCCCCCCATTGCCGCCTTATTTCTAAATTACCTGCCCTTCGTTTAGGTTCTCTTACTTTATCATGGCCTTGGGATTTCTATCCCTTCGCAAGCAGTTCACGAAGGTTAATAATTCTTCGTCTCACTCTTCCTACGACTCCTCTGGCGTTCCACGCGACAGCGTTCTAAGCCCGCCACTTTTCTTGATCTACATAAATGACCTGCCAAATATCATATCATCAAGTATTAGAATCTTTGCTGATGACTGCATGTTATGCAGACCAACAAGCTGTCCCGACAACCACCTCATCCTTCATGGCGACCTTAACATTATCTTTAACTGGGGTAATACCTGGTTCATGACCATAAATACTAACACATTTAAAGTTATTTCTTTTTGACGTAAGCATGACGTTTCTAATTTTTCCTATCAGATGCAAGGTGACAAGCTGTCCCGGGCATCTTCTTACAAACATTTTGGAGTTTACCTTACACGCCACCTCTTCTGGTTAAATAAAATCACTGCTGCCTGCCCAAAAGCCTCAGAAACATTAGGGTATTTACGCCGCAACCTCCGTCATTGTCCCTCTAATGTTTGGAAATCATTTTAACTTACGTCCGCCCACAACTTCAAAATGCCTCATCCGTTTGGTCCCCTTCCGCTCATTATGAAAGTAACATGCTTGAAGCAGTTCAGAACAGAGCCGCCTGTTACATTTCAAGGAACTATGACAATCATCCTAGTGTGACTCAGCTTAAACTCGATCATTCCCTTCAACTACTGGCCGTTCGCCGTGAAATGTTTCTTCTATGCCTGTTTCACAAATACGTCTGCAGCAATAAAATATCCTCGTTACACCTTGAACGCTCCTTTACACGTCACGCAAGCTACATTATTACTTCAGCTTCACGGGCATCTTTGGTAACACGAACGCTTTTAACACATTCCACTTCCACAAGCCATCCGCATGTGGAATAACCATCTCGATGATATCACCTCCGATAATAACCCGAGTACGTTTCGCCACAAGCGGGAGGTACATTTCTTTTCTTCTTTTTTTTTTTTTGCTATAGCGCTATAACATGGTTTCGTCGTTTGAAGTTTTTGCTTTGTTTATTTTGCGATGTGTTGCGGTTTCTTCTTCACTTGCAGTCAAACGCTCTTTTAGTGCTTATTTCACAGACGCAGTCTGCTGTGTTCCGTTTTTTTATTGTTCACTTGTGCTAGAACCGCCTTTTGTATTTTGTAATTTATTTTGTTGCGTTATGTTTTCTTGTTCACTTGCTTTCCAACCCTGTTCCTTACAAGATTGCTTCTGCTTTCATTGTAATAGCTTAAGCGGCGTTACTCAATGCCCTTTGGGCCTGGAAAGTATATATGTATATATATATATATATATATATATTGTCACCATAGATCATCTTGAACTGCAGGTATCAGCCAATCGGTACGTCAAACATGCCAGTGAAGGCGGTCAGCCATGGCAAAGAGCACTTATGAAGAAAAAGTTCATTGAATTAGGCCCCGTAATTTTTTAGTGAGCCACAATGAACCAAACACGAGAAAATATTGTTCAATCCGCGGCGTCACATTGACGTACCTGCGATGAGGTTTCGGTGTAAAATTAAAAGAAATGCAAGTGCGGCCTTCATTTTCTCTTGCAGTAATGGACCTCACACTGGTGATACTACACTAAAATAGTTTCGAAACGGTACTTAATCCGTGTGAACTTGTTTAGAGTTTGCCTTTAGCGTACCTTTAGCGTCGATGAGAATTTGTTGGACCACGACGCTTTAATCAGCGCAAGAACGTTCCTTCCTCAGTCCTTTATAGATCTGAGGGAGAGAATTCGGCTTAAAGTGACTGATCGGAAGAGGGCGTGGATAGATGCGCTTCACTTTTACTGATTGCCGGCCGAGCCTACTAATCTTGCAGCTCAATCACGTACTCAATGAATACAGCGAAGGAGCAGTGGGCGAGGATCCAGGGGTCAGCTACAAAGCGAGAAAGAGGAAACCGGTCACAGCCTACCTACGCATTTCGGCATCGAAATCGGCCGTTCACGCACAGCGCATGCACACGTTGCCCCTTAAGCTCCGTTCGCGTACGTAGGACGTGTAAGGGATGCAATAAAAAGTGCGGGGGAGTCGGGGAGGGCCGGGGAACGGGCGCCGCACGTTGGATCGCGCCGGTGCCCGGCCAGCGCCACGTGCGCTCTCCAAGGGGGCGGCGGGCGCACGCCCCAACACTAACGTTTGCGCTCCGTCAGCGGCGAGCGCGCGCCGCCGACACGTGTGCGAGCGCAAATGCGCACGCACCTCGCGGTTCCCTCGCGGGAGCGTCGGGATCGGCCGCGAGACGCGGTGCGGATGAGCGATCGCGCGTAAGACTCGCGCGGCCCCGCAGCTGCGGGGGGACGTTCGTCGGGCGGCTTCGGCCAACGTCTGAGAGGAGCCCGCAGTTGGAGGGGACGCTTGTTTCTATTTCTTTTTTCTCTCGCGGGTCAGGTCCTGATAATCTTGCAAATGTGTCGCGCGTGGGCGGGCACGAAGCGACTTTCCTTCTTCCCCCCTCCTTTCGTCAGGGTGGCGATTAGAAGCGGGGGTGCCGGGACGTGTCTCTCCAACGTCCCTGCTATCGGTTCTTGCTGGTGCGTATTGCTATAAGGCAAGAATAAAGGATTGCCTAAGAGAAAGTTGCTTCAACACTTGCGCTGGAAATTCAGCCCCCAATATTACTACAACACTATTAGTAACAAACTACTACTACTACTACTACTACTACTACTACTACTACTACTACTACTACTACTACTACTACCACTACCACTACTACTACTACTAATAATAATAATAATAATAAGTAAAGAAAGACATAAGCGCATGAATGAGAACGGATATGGCCGGTGCCATAGCCCGTGTAGCTAAGTGGTACAATACCTGCGTCACTTTCGAGCCATTTGGAAGCCCTTTTGCGACCGCTGACGTCAATAGTACAGCGAACCCGTCGAACATTCATAGAATCATCTTTAAATTTCCTATAGGTAACGACGGCGTTTGAGCTTATCCTTCTCGGAATTATCAGTATACAGTTCCAGGAGGATACCTAACGTGCGAAGAAATTCAGGCGTTTCGTGGCTTAAACCAACCGATACTGGTAAATGATAATGAAAAAAAAGGGAAACAACTTGCAACAATAACACGCGTGGTGATAACCAATCTGAAAGGATGCATGGCATTCTTTCTTGTACTATCTGTCGTGCGCGACTGCGTCGTATCATTAAGATTCGGCTTCCAGGCCGGACGTCATCACATACGGTAGGCTAAGAAACAGACCGATTTGTACTACTGTTCTTGTACAAACATTTAAAGATTTGTGGATAACAGAAGCCGTACCCCTATCATGGAAATGTATTCGCGCTATTCGTATACTAAAGCCGGACAAGACACCTTTATTCATTGCCTATATTCTACCTTACGCTAACGGAGCTGCGTAAAATAATGTAGGAGATAATATAAACGTCCAACTCGAGTGTTGGTGTACGGAAACGAAGGCGCTCAAGGAATTTGCACCAACTTTTTGAAAAGACAAACGTACAGTGGATGCAATAATATGTATTTTAACGTTTGTGGAACGCGAACGTGGCTGTGGGAACTTTACCACACTGGTGTTTTTAGACACCAAAAGGATTTGACGCCACCAGCCACATTCCTGTTTGGCTTATAGTCTGTTGGAGCCTGAATTGTCAGGCATAAGGAGAATTTCCTAATTCAAAAAAAAATAATCGCAAACTATTAGGTTAAACAAACGAGGAACAGAGTGCCGAAGATTATCTCCAATTGAAGGACAACAGTTAGCGTACTTGTTGCTATCCTATACTTGTTGATGGCCTAGTTTGTTCCTATAGTCCTTAGAAAAGTCACGGAAACGTTGCGCAAACATGTAAAGAAATATTGATAGGTAGCTCTGTATGGCGGATTTACATCGAAGACTGTTTTACGACACTCTATGTAAGCTGACGATTTGGGCATTTGGGTCTATTGTGAATTTCCTCTAGACACCTTTGCAAGAGGGCAGAGGGGGGCGGCTTAACCACACGCTAAATCAACTGTATTAACCTTCAGCCCGCCGAACCAAATTCAATAGTTACAAAAAAAAAAATGTGCGATACTTTTTACGCTTACGTGCGAACGAGTTGTAATTTTCCTATGATGCGTGTACGTATGATGAAGGCATAATAAAGTACTTTGGAGGATGTTTTTCAAGAACGCTTTAGCGTTTTGGGCTTTAACTAGTGCTAAGAGTGAATCGAGCCGTTGCACGTTTGAAAGACGTTTATTCAAAGACGCTTAGACGAATGTGGTAGTCTGTTAACTAATGGATGGGACATCCAAGCACCGCGACGCGTTTTTCTGGCGTCCATTGCAGCCTATACGTCGCTTCGCTTCAGAAACAAAGTAATATCCCTGACACACGGGCACTCTAAAGTCCTTCGGGTAGGGGAACATCTACTGGAAAAGCGTTCAGGCGCAGTGACACACGACAAAGGAGTATTTCTCTCCCGGTGAAGTTCCTTTGCGGGAAAGGAGATCAGCGCATCTACTTTTCGAGCGGAAAAGGCGTTACTACACAGCGTGCACAACTCGTCAATAGAAGGAAACCTGCCATACAACTACGGTGCCCCATAGAATAGGATAGAAACTTTGTTGCAATGGAAAATATTTGAAGGAGGGGTGGTCGGAGCCTCCCAGTCCAGGGCCCCACTGGCCTCTGCCGCCTGCCTGACCTGGCTAATTAAGGACTTTTGTCCTGCCAGGTCGGAGCGGGCGAGCTGTGCCTCCCACTGCTCCATTGTGTTGCTGGTATTTCGCCTATGAGGGTGCTTAGTGCATTCCCAGGTTATATGTATTAGGCTAGGTATGCCACCGCACCAAGGACAGTTGGCCCTATAACGGGTGGGATACATGGTGTTTAGAAATTTTAAATGGGGGAATACCCCTGTCCGTATTTTACGCCAATCGGCGGCCTCTTCCCCGCTAAGTTGCGTGTGAAGCGGTGGTTATTTTCTGCGGACTCCGCGCTCATGAGCAAGGATGTCTTTGGCATTTAAATTTGTGAAATTTTGTGAGGATAGGCATTTAAATTTGTGGAATTTTGTGAGGGATAGTGCGGGTTGTTGGGGTTAGAAGAGGACGCCGCCGTTCGGTTAGTGAACCCTCGAGCTAACGCGTTAGCCTTTTCGTTCCCCTGTACCTCCGCGTGGCGCGGGCACCAGAGTAGGCGATGATGGTGGTTGAAGGATTTGGGGATTATCGCGAGGCTAGCCGCAATCACGTGCCCCTTGAGAAACATGCGACATGTCTCCTGGGAGTCCGTGACCACGACCGAGTCCCTTTGAGAACGCTCCGCGTGAGCGAGTGCGATCGGCACTGCTAATATTTCAGCCGAGGTGGGGGATCCCGCCGTGACCGACGCGGTAATTTGCTGTTGGCTGATAGCGTTCACGACTGCCAGGGCGTACCTCCTTAAATTTGGTAGCGCTGCCCGGTCGCTTCTGCATACACAGCTGCGTCCGTGTAGTGCGTGTTGTACCTATGGTTATTAGAGTACGCTGATTGAATGTGTTGTGCGCGTGCTTTGCGTCTTTCTTTGTTGTACTCAAGATGCATATTCTCTGGAATTGGGGCTACTGTAACTTTGGATCTCATCGAAGGAGGGAGAGGTACGGCCTGCTCTGTGAGATAAATGGGGTATGCTGGGATATTGAGTCTAGCCAATATTGCCCTACCAGTTTTTGTGAAGCTGAGGCGCTCCCTCTGTCGCATCAGGATGGCCTGCCTCAGTTCGTCGAAAGTATTGTGCACTCCCAAAGCTAACATGCGCTCCGTTGAAGTACATTTAGGCAGGCCCAGAGCAGATTTGAAAGCGGTTTGGATTATTGTGTTAGCCTGAGTTTCCTCCTCCCTGTTCAGGATTTGGTACGGTAAGCCATACGTGGTTCGACTAACCACTAAGGCCTGTACGAGCCTTAGGGTATCGTCTTCTCGCATTCCCACTTTTCGATACGTCACGCGACGTATCATTTAGGCTATGTTGTCGGCTGTGAATTTGAGGGTCTTGAGTGTAGTGCGCTCCCGTCGCTCTGAAGCCACAAACCTAGGACTCGCATCGTGGGTACCTCTCGGACTGATTGGCCCTCAACCACGATGTTAATTGATCCTCAGGATTTGTAGCCTTTCGCGTGTATCAGGATGACTTCAGATTTTTCGGTTTCACACTTCAGGCTACTCCATGTAGAAAATTTCTCCACCGATAATACTGCGCTTTGGAGCGTATATTCCTTATCCCCTAGTGAACCTCTGCTCGTCCACAGCGTGATGTCGTCTGCGTAGAGCGTGTAACCTAGGCTGGGTATCCGATCCAGATCGCGCGCGAGGCGACACATCGCCATGTTGAAGAGAAGAGGAGATAATATAGCTCCTTGAGGTGTTCCTTTCTCGGGCATTTTAAATAAATCCGAAGTGATTTGGCGAATACTGATGCTCGCCTCGCGGTTGGAAAGAAACGCTCTTAAGTAATTGTATGTGCGCTCACCACAACCCGCGAGTTCGAGTTCCTCTAATATTGCGGCGTGAGAGACGTTGTCGAAGGCTCCTTTGAGGTCTAGTGCTAGGACTAGTCTCTCGTCGCCGTACGGTATATTAGTTAGAATTTCCTCTCTAAGTAGGAGGAACGCGTCCTGGCAAGATAAACCCATGCGAAATCCTATCATGGAGTCCGGGAACCAGCTCCGCTCTTCCAGGTATCGCTGCAATATGCTATGGATAACCCTTTCATAGAGCTTACCCAGGCAGGACGTGAGCGACACCGGCCGTAGTGTATCAATCGAGGGATTCTATTTTGGTTTGGGGATCATGATTATTTTAGCCAATTTCCACTCTTGGGGCGAGTCACCCTTGGCCCAGCACTCGCTATTGAAAATCTTTGTTATTTTCGCTAGGGCTACCGAATCCATGTTTCGAATCATTGCATTTGTGATCGAGTCTGGGCCCGGTACCGAGTTTTTGACTGCGGATTGTGCCGCCTCATACACTTCCGCGTACGTTATTTTTTCGTCTAATTTAGGGTTCGCCTCCCCCGCGTATTGTATATTCGCGTACGACGATCCCGTGGCAGGTGAGGGTCCTATGTACTTTTTCTGAAGAGCATGGACTAGATCTTGGTCTGTACCCTCGAAGTTGTCTGCTATAATTTGGAGCTTCTTGTTATTCTCAGTACGCGTGCTCATCGGGTCTAGCATGCGTCGTAGTATTCGTCACGTATTGGTCGTTCCCAGAGTTTCTGATAGGGTTCCATAGAACGTCGCCCACTCGTTTTTAGCGAGCTCGTTGGCGTGGCCTTGGGCTTGCTCTGCTAAGAGAGCGATGCGTTGTCTCAGGTGTTTGTTTAGACGTTGTCTTTTCCACCTCTTGGCCAGTTTCCGCGTCTCTTCCCATAAGCTGACCAGGTGAGAGTCTATCACCGGCACCTCCGCTGTACGCTCAATGGCTTTAGTGGTGTTGCTAGGGTTGGCGTCTGACACCACGTGGCGACAGGTCATTCACCCTAACCCCTGAGCCCACTTGCACCGTAGAGGTCATTCACCCTACCCCCCTGAACCGGAGCCCACGTGCACCGGAGGGGTCATTCACCCGACCTTCTCTGAACCGGAGCCCACGTGCACCGGAGGGGTCATTCACCCGACCTTCTCCCCGGATTCGTCGATGAGAGGATCGACCTCTCCTTCCCGTGCTTGGTATTGCAGGAGGAGGAGCCCTCTCTCCGTGCCTGCCACGTGTCATCGGTGGAAGCAAGATCCCGCCCATACTCGTAGAGAGCTATTTAAGGGGCTCCGAAATGTACTTTGATAGACTTCTTACTTGAGACTTCATACTTCATGCTTTCCTTATTTTCTTTCAACTACCTTTGAATAAACCGTGCAAGTTTCGCACTAGCAAATCGTCTCGCCCCTGCTTGGTCGCCATGATCTACCGGATGCCTGCAGCCCGCCGACAACGCCACGCTACCCAATAAGTAATGTCGGTCGAGCTACATTAGGCAGGCGTCGCTACTTCTCGGCAGCAGTACGGTACGCTACCCTGGAGTACGCAACAGTGTCCCCGTGCGCTCGTCGAAGGAATTCAGTCCATCCTCGCATGTTGGTCGGGGCTGTATCCGACTCCTCCAGCGCTCTCTGGAGTCATTCCTATTGTTCTCCGTATGTTGGGCGTGGAGAGCGCTACTCGGATTATGTCGTGATCGCTTCCCAGGTTTTCGTCAAAGGAAACCCATTGTGCGTCTCTGATGTTCATTGTAAAGGCACGGTCGGGCGCCGTGTCTCTGCTGACGCTGTAACCCGTGCGCGTCGGTTTGCCGATCTGATTGATTGCCCGTAAGCCCAAGACCATTGCGGTGCGCTCGAGTAAGAACCCTTTGGACGACGTTTTCGCGTATCCCTATAGTATGTGTGATGCATTAAGGTCACCCACTATCACCGCCTTATCCCTGGTGCCCGCTAACTCTTTTGTTGCTGAGAGAATGTGGGGTAGGTCGTCCCCTTTGCTTTCGGGAGGACTGTACAGATTTGTGATTATTGTGTGTGCCTTACTTCGTTTCTTTGGCATCCCACTGATAACTATGGAATTAGTCTCTCCCTCAGTTTGCGGAAGTGTTAATAATTGAGCCCCATAAGAATTCTTTTACCTTGCGAAAATGTTTTAATTTTTAGCGGTAATCTGATTTGCACTGATAGTACATGACCGGGGTTGTTGGAGAAGTATGGGAGAGGCCTTTGCCCTGCATTGGGCGTAACCAGGCTGATGATGATAATGAATGTGATTTGTCGAATAGTGAAGATGTACTCTAGCTATACTCCCAAACGCTCGCATCATGTCGCTATTGCCGCCGAATTCCGGCAGTGCCATTTGCTGCGTCGTCTCTGTTGTGTTAGCATCGTGAAACCATCGTTCGTTGCGCACGTAGGCCCACCTTCCGTGGTTGGCGGCTCGAGGGTACAGTGCCGAAGCAGTCAACATGGAGTTGTTCGTGATGAGTCGGCATTTGATGCCTTCCACTTTCGCCTTGACTGCGTTTATCTCATCTTCAAGAGATCCAAAAGCGACAAGCGTCAGAGCGACCTCAACGCTTGCTTCATCGCTAGCGTTTTGCTGAGCCATGATGCTACAGCGCAGTTCTGTCACGTTGTCACAATTGAGCGAATAACATATTCAATAAAACGCGTTACACCTGCACGCACCAAGGAAGGGAGAACAAAACACCTGGGCAGCACCAGAATAAGCATCATGCACAGTAAATGACAGCAAAACACCGACTGTGCATAGTTGCTGGACAAATTTAAATTGCTGCGAAGAGCGCAAAAAACGCGAATAAAATAAAGAATTATGCGCTTTATAAGCCATCAACAACGAAAAGAAAAGATGTTTTTGTGTTCTACAGCAGCTAAATGCAATCTAAATAGGCAGCTTTTTAAAAATGTTTTCACTCTTGCTGCTCTAACAAGCAGCGCTATTTTTCTTGCGGCATTCATCTGAGGAACCACCTAAGGAAGTTAGTGTGGTGCCGCGTGTCATCGGCGCAACTCCTTTCTGCAAAGGGTCCTTCAGAGTAATAAAAGGGGTTTACTGCAAAGGACTTCACTTTTGCCCATGTGTCAGGGGTACAAGCGAGCGTCGCCTTCTTCTTGTGTCTCTGCACAAACTATACGCGTAAGTGCATAGATGTACATATATAATGTGCATGGATTTACAACACCAATCACAATCATCAGAGAGGAAATATAGCTTTCGCCGCGTTCGTGAGCCCCTATTATCGGAAAACAACGGCGCAAATTAGACGTGCACAGAGAACAAAGTAAGGAATTTAGGATGTTGGAATAACCGGCTCTGATGTAGCCTACCTTCCCATGCTTCTACACATAAATAATATTAATAAAAAGGAACAGATTTCGCATGTGTTCGCTCTCCGCGTCTATATTGCGCCGTTGGTTTGTTGAATTATGACTCACCAAACACCTCCAACCAATATTCTGCATGAGCCAATATCTCCTTCTGCAATGCGAAATAACAAGAGCAATAATAGAAGTGCACGACTGTACTGCTGTTTCTGTTGTGCTATATACGTATATTTCGCATTATTCTCCTTAACTCATACAATCACATTGCTGTTACTGCCATGCAGCAAATTTTTCGTATAGTATACATCCTCTGGCAACATGGCCCCTTTCAGCTATGTGCTCTTGGAACATCGTATGTAGATTCATGTACGCATGATGTATTCTTACGAATCAAACAGACAACATGAACAACATAAAGCAACAATGACAACATATAACTAGCTACCGAAATTTCTGTTGACTAGTGACTAACCAGTGAAATTTAACATGGTTCCGCTCTACGAGAATAAAGATAGGCGAAATAGTTTCAAGTCGTTCAAATCCACAGGCGGGAACTACTCATTGAAAGCATTCACTGAAGCTCACGCGCAAGCGATCATTGCTGAATTTATGACGGCTGCTCGACCTCTTCGTCGAAATCTTTAAGGTCTACAAAGTACGCCCACTAACATCCCTCGCTCCTGCGGACAGCACAAGTATAGCTGTCGTCAGAGCGCAACATAGGCGCACCGTGTGGTAGTGGGCGAACACGCCTCAGCTGGCTGCTTCCAAACTGAGATCGTGTTTCAGTGGCGGCGGCATCCTCCACCCGCGCTACGGCGGGAGGGGGTGGCGGGGCTTCAGAAGTCCAGACGTCGTTACCCACGGGAAGCGACTCGTTGGTGCTCTCTCTCTCTTCTATGACGCGTGACGAACGACCGTTGCTTTTGGGAGAGGCTGCGAGGAAGAGTGCGGAGAATGCGTATTAAGCGACAAATAAACATAAAGAGAAGGAAAGTGCGGCAATGCGAAATGCTTCTCGCCCGTAACAACAGTACAAAAAAGAAAGAAAAAGAAGAAACGAAAAAGAAACAGAACGCTTCATAACGCTTGAGAAATATCTTAAAAGCTATGTGTATAGGCAGAAGAGAAAGCTGCGACGAACCCTGCTTGAAACAAATGGAACGAAGCGCGCGGTGAGTCGAAACTGGCATCGCGATCTCCGTTTCTCAAAAAGCTAGCTCCCCCATCTTTCCCGCCACCTTACCTTGCACATCGTCTACCCTTCAGCAGTTGTGGCTGCCGAGATGGGCAGAGAGGTCTTGGGCCTTTGGCCCCAAACGCTTTTTCCTCTTTTTGCATACTTGCTCAATGTGCATTAGGTTTTATTGAGGGAAGTGTTTTCTAGCGAGCTTTGTTACAACAGTTTCACCGCCGGCGCAGCTACTCTTCTTCTCAATGCCTATTCCATTAAACTGTATAAGCACATACAAATCACGATATGTAAGTACATGTAGGTGAGTTATTGCGCCAGTTTTGTCAGCGTGTGTTCACAGTCTTCGCAAGAGAAGACGCTTGGTACGCGAGAAAAAAAAACGAGAAAAGGAAAGACGGGTAGCGAACTCGCCTTGAAGTTCCCACACCAGCTCGACATGACGTCATGCGGATTTTGACGCCGAATGCTCGAGCCTGGCTAAGTTCTTATCGGTAAAAATAGTCTACATCGCATTCCCAAAATGTCAAAGACCGAACTTGGGAAGTTTACATTGCTTCTGTTTACATTACATTGCTTCGAGAGAGACGTGGATAACGACTTAAACGACGTCCCACTGTTGGACAAAACGATATATCTTAAACCTGTGACTGAAGTTGAAGTAATGACAATTTTCACAGAGCTCAAAAATAGTACCTCACGTGATATAGATGGACTACAAATACGGCCCATAAAATCAATTCTGGATATTATTTTGTCCTACATCACTCACATCATCAATCTCTGTATTGCAAATGCTGTATTTCCTCATGGAATGCAAGTTGCGCGCTGTTCTGTACTTTTCAAGAAGGGAGATAGGAACCAGTTAGGCAATTACCGCCCAATATCCATACTTCCAATATTCTCAAAGGTATTAGAAAAAGCTCTTCACAAACAGTTTACAGAATTTGAATCCAAACATCATATACTCACCAAATCAGAATATGGGTTTAGAAAGCACCTTTCAACAGAATTCGCACTCTTAGAACAGAAGGAATATATAATAAAACAATTTGAACATAACAGTATAGTCTTGGGTATTTTCATTGATTTTACAAAAGCGTTTGACCTTATAAATCATGAATTAATTCTTCGGAAGCTTGAACGATATGGTTATCGCGGGCACGCAGCATCCATAGTCAAATCGTATCTGGAATATCGCCGACAAGCTGTAAGTGTCAATGGCTTCATCTCACAAACTCTCCTTGTCCGCTTCGGTGTTCCGCAAGGAAGTATACTCGGTCCATTTCTCTTCAATCTTTATATCAATGACATCGTCAACGTATTTCCCCTCGCAAAATTTATCATATACGCAGATGATACGAGCATATTCTTATCCGGCGAAAATGCCAATAATCTAATAGATTCAGCAAACTGCATGCTCAAACACCTAGACAAATGGACACAAAAAAATGCATTGCAAATTAATGTGAGCAAAACAAAAGCAGTTGTTTTTCGGGCCAAGAATAAACAAGTTACTCTGACAAAAGAAATATACTTTAGATCTTGTCCGCTAGAAATAGTACCCCAGTTTAAAACGTTTAAAACTCTGGGCGTTGTGTTTAACCAGCAGATGTCCTGGGACGATCATGTGGCCCACATTACTTCCAAATTATCACAAATAATTGGTCTGCTCTATCGCAACCGTGAAATCTTACCCTCTTGTGTTATGATGTTAGTTTATCACTCTTTATTTAATTCTCGCCTTAACTATTGTAGCCTTATCTGGGAAACTACAACACAGGCAAACCTGAACAAATTACTTGTATTACAAAAAAAAAGCAATGCAGATTGTTCAGAAATTACCGACGTTGCATCATACAAGAGAAATATTTTTAGAACACAAAATAGTTCCAGTAACAAAAATCTACGACTATCGCCTCAGCCGAACACTTAAACAAGAACATTTAAACAAAACATCTTTTATTCAAGCTCTTTCAGGCCTGAGAAGGCGTGAACAAAGCTACAACACAAGAAATAAGGATATGTGGGAAATTAAAACATTTCGAACAACATATGGGCTACAAACGTTAGAACACCGGCTTCCACAACTTCTTAATGACCTATTGAGACAGGATATAATACTTCAATATGCCACATTTCGGACACTCTTGGCTTACTTTCTTTCCTAAACTTTTTCTTATTTCTTTATGGAACTAAAGCCAAATCGCTTTACAGAAGTATGGTGTAACTCGGTGTTATTCCTGTGTTTTTCTGTTAAAGTGCCTTTGCCATGTCATTGCATTGTGTAAACCATTAAAAGCCTTCATTTTTTTTTTTTTGCCATGTGTGTATGACTCAATTCTTTTTTTTTTTAAGTTATGTACCAGATGCAGCCTTTATGTAATATGTTTATATATTGCTCTGTAGTGTAATGTGACCGCCGTGGGCAATGCTTCTTTTTGTGTATCTTCTTTTTTCTGACTTTGTATGCTACTGCCAAATAAGGGGGGCCGTTGCTCTGTCAAGCTGTTGAAAGACATCTTTTACTTCGGTCCCCCTGCATCAACATGTATGACGTGATGGTCGAAATAAACTTACTTACTTACTTCTATTGAAAATAAGGGCCGGAAATGCGAAAAGAATGCTTTGCAATCCGTGACGTCACACTCCGTACCAGCCCTGGTGTTTAGGTGTGAAATTCAAAAATGAAACTTTCACCATCATTTTTTGCTTTTAATCAGCTACTACCACGAAACCAACAAAAGTAGAGTTCTTCCGGAATGCTTGACCAATTAAAATAGATTCAGGGTTCATCTTTAGTGCCCCTTTAAACCTGGCATCTTTCTCTAAACTCACGATAAAGCGACGGTAATGTAAACTTTATAGCGAAATGAACACCGCGATTTTCATTTAAAAAAAAGAAAGACTGCTAAAACGTTGCCTTTGCGTGTTTTGCATTGCTGACGTTCTTCAAAGGCGATTGTATTCTGCGTATATTGCAAGTGAGTATAAAAAGGCTGTCTACGCCAAAAAACATAAGCGACGCCGCAATGTTATTTCTTGATCAATGTGACAATCTTGTCTTATGGTCCAGTGTTCAAAATCAGCAAAAGAAATAAAGGAAAAATGAACACAAGGGTAGTACCAAAATTAATGCAAGAGTTGTAGTAAAATTCTGTAGTGTAGTGTAGTTGTCGTGCTCAAGATTATCTATATAATTATACATCTAGGTTCGCACAATCCTCACAGAGGGAATGAATTTGAATCCAGACTGTCGGATATGCCTTAAAAAAATTTGGGCCGTTATTCACGAAACTTACAATCGTCGTAATATAGCATTCGGCGTGATAATGAGACAATTTCCATGACACTAACATAAGATAACTTTTGTGAATACCAGCCCTTCTCGCCTGGCACGATTACAAAGGGAAAACTACAACTCCGGAACCGAGTATGGTTCCGGAACCGGTAATTAATACTACCGGACTTCCATCTGCCTCTTTTTTCAGTTTTTGTGTTAAGCTGGGCAACATACACGCTTTTCACGCTTGTTTCCGTAACCTGAGCTTTCGAATGAGTAAATACTGCATATACGAAATTGAGCATATTATATATATATATATATATATATATATATATATATATATATATTTGTGCGGTTTGTTCGTGCGTGGACGATGAATGATCGCGCCAACCCCCCGTTACAATCTAACTATAAACTAACGAAGAGTGGGTGTACCTTCGAACAAGCAGAAAAGCTGCATGAGTTGCACACAACGAACCGCAAAGAGGACTGCAACACAGCGTTGAAAGCAGCTGGCAGCGCTGCAATATGAGGGCATCTTGGGGTGTTACATGGTTTTGTTGCGCTTCTTCTTTCGCAGAAGGGACACTTTCTTAGGAAAAACCGCAAACTGCTGCCTTCTTTGCCGAACCAACCCTCGGCCAGGGTCCTCAAGAGACCTCAATCCATAAAACACGATCGGGTTCTTTTTTGTTGCCACGAAAGTCGCTGCTTTCCTAAAAAGAAAGCGGAAGGAAGAAAACAGGGAAAGTGAGCTGCGTAAGCACGCCATTCCGCCCTTTGTTACTTTTTTTTTTCTTGTTGGTTCTAACGCCTCGGACGGCCATAAAACACGGTTCTAGCGTCGGTTCGGATTCTTTGAAAGCGGGCGGCGTTTCGGTCTGCCGAGACACAAACTTGCCATGAAACGACGTGTCAGTTATCGACCTCTCGCTTTCGAAGCCGCGCATTCAAACTGAGCAGCTCCAGGTTGTGTGTGTGGTGGCGAGCACGCAAACGGTGCACACACAAGGGTATCTGGTTTTCTTCCGAGAGACAACCAGCGCTGCGGTTTACTCTTTGCGCTGTTGGTAGTCGGAGCACGTATCGAAGGTTGCGTACCCGTCCAGAGAGGGCGGGCAGAAGGCAGCTAGGATGTCTCTGTATGAGGCGTTCGGCGACATTGTCTACTACAGAGACAGCCCACCTCGGACGGACAATGATGGTGATAGGGTCGGTACAGAAGCCTAAAATAAACGCAGAACACTGCGTAGTTGCTACTCCTACTCGGTAGACGCTCAGAATACGGGACCCGGGCACGTATTCACAAAATATGTTCTTACGCCGCAACTGTTCGTAAGAGCAAGTGCAAACAAATCATGATCTTCGACATATAGTTAGCGAAGGCAAACGATGAATGAGAAGCAGCACTTACAACGAAAAAGCTTTCTGAATACATTCCCAGACTTTTTGAACGCTGGTTGCACAAACATCGCTATCCAAGATAACATGTGCTACAGGTGGCTTGATGTGGAAGACCATCTGCATACCCCGACGCTTCGGGATTTCTTAAGTACAATATTCGGAATGCTCGAACCTAACGGAATAGCTTGGCGCTGCAGAGGTGTCGGACCGGAATGCATCAACATGTCCACGAAGGTGCCCGGGCGAACCTAGTTTTCTATCAATCATCAATCCTTTTCGTCAACAATGTTCACTTGATGTTTCTACAATTTCGCGCCTGTGGCAGCGATGAACTGGAAAGAATGAAATAAGCCAAACGCAAAAAAACAGCTCTTATGCAAAGAAGGTGCACTGCCACAGCAGAGGCTCTTTCTGCTCCAACCGTGTGCGTGAGAATGAAAGCCGCCCTAGAACAGGGGGCAGTTTGACACTGGTAAATGCGACACGCTCGGAGCTGTGAAGCACCGCTCTTCGATAGTTGTGTGCAGGACCACGATTGGCGGGTCGAATCGCGGCGTCATGGGAATGCCGTCGGGGTCCCCAGTCCCGGCTCGCTCCAATACATTCCCCGCACGAGCGATGGGGCACGTGCCAGAACGCGAAGGGAACTTTCAGATGATTGCCTTTCTGACTGTGGAACGAATTGCGTCAGTGCAGGGACGCGTTTTTACGCATGCGGAGAGGGATGTCTGCGGAGAGCATGGCTCCCATAGCGCACACACGGAGGGTGCTACGCCCACGTGGGCGCTTCCTGTGATTTCAAGTGCAGGAAAATGGGGGCATGCGCTCTGCAAACATCACCTTTATTTTTATTTTTTTATAACGTTACCGGCATTTTCAAACTTTCCGTCCGATTGGTTCGATTCGCGGCAGTAGCAAGGAGGAGCCGTGGATAAGTGGGCGCGCTAGAGAAGGTTCGGAGCCTCGCTTGTCCGGTGCAAGCTAGGCCACCTTTTTCCCGGTCGACCGCCGTTTTGGCAGTCCCACAGAAGGCCATTAAGTTGAAAACTTAACGCAGAACAAGATGTGTGAGGTGTGAACAGAGGCGGTATTTGCGCCACGAGGGCACACTGAATCCCCGCACCTTACGGACCACTTGCGTGAGAACGAGACCCCAGAGCTGTTCAGTATATTGGGGCATCGCTTGTTGCGGGCACGAATGTGCGATGAACCGACGCATATGACCTGCCGTATACATGCAGTCTAGCTTTGATATTTCGCGTTCTCAAATAAAGAGCTTGACTGTCTTTTATATTGCATTGGCTGTCGCGTTGTCACCCGACAGCGGTTCTTGCGGTCCCACACTGTCGAAACCGTATGGCAGTATTAATGACAGATGGTATAGATTCGAGAGTTCTCAGCAGCCCAGAAAGCTATGTAAGAGGCACGATATTTAACTTTCTGGGAAATAACCATTGTTATCCATTCTTACTCTTGCAGTTCGTACTGGACAGACGGGAAGACAGAGGGCTGTTGGAATGTCAGCGTCGCAGCAACTCTAACTCAACTCAAAACTTAGCAACTGCAGCTGCAGTTGCTGAGTTTTTATTGCCGTAGTGTATTTTTTCTTTCACTGGTTACTACATGACGCATCCGAATAACAATTCTTACGAACCATTTTGTTCTCATCCATTGCAGCGCTGAAAATCAGGTCCGGCTGACATCTAACCAGGCAGTATACACTTTCTGGTAAGGAACGAAATGGTCTCCGGCGTGTTCGACACCCACGTGTTGGAAGCACAGAGCGTTGTAGGAATTCATGGTAAAAATGCAACGCGCAGCAAGGACAGAAGACACGTGAACCATTGAGTAAGGGAACACTACAGTGTTGCCCTCCTTCCTGCTCTAAGCATTCAAATGGAATATAGTAAAAAGTGAACGAACTGAAAAAGGAAAAAGATGACACACTGCATGAAGCTACGACAAGGCTATACACAGTCGCAGCGGGAACCGGTAAACAAAGAGGGATCGTGCCATATCAAAAATAAAAGAATATTATTAAAATACAGACGGCGAAATCTCATCCCTCACTGTACAAGCAGCAGAGGCACGAAAGAAGAGAAATAAAGAGTATGTCCCAAACGGGATGCGAAGTCAAGTGTCGAAAAGAAAGTTTCAAAGAAGCCGATGGCGTTTGGGACCACGCATCAAAAATAAGTGCATCAATGACTGTCACATGCATGGCTTCTTACATCAGTTGTGTTGACTCATGTAGCAAAAGAACTGAAAGTTAGGCGAGTTGGTAAAATAGATAAATATTCTTGTTAGAAAGCAGCGCGCACAAAAGACGGAGGACACAGCGCTTGTTTGTTAACTTGCTGTTTCTTCCATCCCTTGTACGCGTTGCATGTTTACCATGAACTCCTATAGCACTCTGTACGTCTAACACTCCGGTGCTGAACATGGTGACGACCATCTCATTCTTTACCCGGAAGTGCATACTATCTGGTAAATATAATCAAAGCCTAATGTTCAGCACAGCAATGACTGAGAATAAAACGGTTCATAAGAATGGTTCTTCCGCTACATAAGCACTTTTTCGTTATGTGAAAGCGTCATGCAGTCGCCATTGAAAAAAAAAACAAAACATTAGGTCAATAAAAGCTGAGCAACTGCAGCCGCAGTTTCACTACTGGAGCTACTATACATATAATATATAGATATACCGAAACAGCGCAGCGTTTCTGACATTAAGTCTAAAGGAAATCTTGCCCACCTGGGGGGGGGGGGGGGGCGAAATCAGAAAGCTTTTCGCTCAATTATGCGTTCGGAGTGCTGTTTTCCATTGGTAGGCTACCTTACTTAATAAAACGTCCGACATCAGTATTGGCTGCCACTTGCTCTCAGGCAATGATCGAACGTAAGAACCTTTTTTGTGAATATGGTGGACCTTAGAATTTTGAAGAAGGGCACTGTAGCTCGTCCATTTTTTTTAATGGTCTGCCAGTATACCCACCTTGGAAACATATCATAGTCACTCCTGAAGCTTGGGACATCAGTGGTAACAGTTCTGGAGGTGTTTGACGATAAATATTCACCAGACCGTGCTCAGACAAACCATTCCGACGTCCATTGAAACAATGATTTCCACCTACATTATGCTAGAAGATGATTGCGCGTAATGGTAGCACACTGTCTCTTGCAGGCCTAATAAATTGAAGTGTAGCACTAAGCGCATTATTTAAGGCTCAAACCAGTCACAGCAGGTAGCTTCTTTAAAAGAAACACGTCATTCTATAGCGTGCCATATATCAGCTGCCTCTGAGTGGAACTTATTGTTTATCAAATAAATGGAGATGGCAAAAGAAGTCGGAAAACAAAAGATACATTTATTACATGACTCTGCAATCACACCAAGAGGCTTGCATCGAAGACTCCAACCTTGTCTGTTTTTATTTTGTAATTGGCTTTGCTGCTTGGGAAGTACAATATAGAATCATTCCGTCCTGATCCGGCCATCACCGTTCAAAGCGGGTTACAGGGCCGGGTGTTCAGTGGCGACTACTAAGGTGACGTCACGATAAGGGAGCTTCTATGCTTGCATTTTCGCTGTTGTGCCACGTTCCCCGTCGGAAAAGCCTTTTCCACATACCCTGTAGCCAGCTTGTGAAGGTGCCTTTTGGGTAAGTCAATTACCGAGTTTGTCACCTAATGAAGCGCATTAGGGAAAGCCGGGAGAGGATCTACTGACTTTTTCACCACCTGCTTTTGTCTACCAGCGATGCGCGTAGGAACACTGACGGCACCTTTTCATCAATCCGCTGCCCAGGCGTTAACACAAACGACTCGGGTTGCAAATGTAATAAAGTTCCCCGTTTTAAACGTGAAGTGGAGTGCCTGCAGCGTTAAACAAACAACGTGAGCACTCTAATGTGAACACTTATGCAGGATGTTGGTACCATTTTATTACGGTCATTTCAACGCATCTGTGATATACACGCAATGCCATTGAACTAAACAAAAAATACCGTACATTTCACGCCCACATCCAGGTCGCCCGCCCCTCATTACGGAGGCGTTTTGTGATTCAATCTAATTGTTTTGAATTTTAGCCGAGTAATCTTGATGAACGAGGTAATAAATCCTGCGATGGTTCACACCGTGAAAATGAAACATAAGTAAATGAACACCCAGAAGTTAGGCGCCATGTTTGGAGCGTAATATTCGCATTACTAAGCGTATTTTATCATATGTTTGATTTTGCAGTCTTGCACAGGATACGATGAACGATTCCCCAAGTTTCTCAGAAAACAGAACGATAAAGTATGAGGCATGTTCAAGCTTTGCTTGTCAGTCAGTCAGTCAAGAACTTTATTGAAGTCCTGAGGAGTTTCAAGCCGTTGGAGATCCCACGCGGGGAACTCCTCCAGCTGAAACTTCGCTTGTCTTTTCTTTTTTCAAGCTACGTTTGTGTATAGCGGGTCGTTTTGACGTTTTTGGCTGTAATTTATCCAGCGTGCATCCTATATGAGCAAAAGCAACCAAGGCTGAGGTATATGATGCGCCATCTACGAGGCAAGGATATAAAATCAAGCGAAAACAATTGAATTGAATTTTGTCGTTTTTGCGTGTCAAAACCAAGCTTTGATTATGAGGCACACCGTAGTGGGGGAGTGTGATTTAATTTTGACCACCAGGAGATCTTTAACGTGCAAGTGAAACCAATCCAAGCAAGAAATATCACTATCTCACACATTAAAAAAAAAAGCAGCTTGAACTGTAAACTTGAAAAATGTCCATCGGGGGGCGGGGGGGGGGGGGAAGTGGACATGGGACATGTGCATTTTGTATAAGCTTTGAAAACACTGAAACGGTTTAAGTTTTTAGTAGAATTCTCGTATATTCGTTCGTATTTGGGCCTCTACTGTTAGGTCACTGTCCGCTGCACAGTCGCCAGCGTATTTCGGTCAGTGGTGGAGTGCATGTTAACGAGGTAAAAGCCCGAGTGGTGAAGAGCTGCCAGGGTTCTCTCCGAAATCCCACTTGGATGTGCCACGTTTCGCCGTCTGTATCGCTGCTCTCAACGCAAATGCCACCAGCGATAGAAAGGGGCCTCTGAGGCATGAAGAGAACTTCGCAGCGAGTGATGTCTGAACTTGCTCCGTGGATAATATTTTGCGAGCCGCAACGATTCCGGAAGTATTATCTGGTCGGCTCTAGTCCCGAGCGCATTGTACTCGATCATAACACCAGTATCTGCGACAACACCTCCCTCGGTGAAACGGAACAACGGATCCGCATGTTTTTACGTCACGCGTGGGCTGGCCGTGAGCACTGCGGTTAATGGGACGGAACGAAGCAGACGCGGTCTTTACTCACCGGACAAACCATTAGGCCTGTCTCTGCGATAGCCTCATCATTGGGGACTCGACCCGCACGTGCGCCGGCTTCTATCACTCGGAAAGAAAAAGTGAAAGTGACGCGCGTTTTCGATTTCCTCTTTAGCGGGCAGATTGAGTCGTAACCGTCGAAAGGCGTGTACGAGCGCCATCGGGTAATGGTTCCAAGCGCGTGGAGATGGGCAACCGTCCCCCCTGCACCGTGGTCAAGTACAGCCATATAGCTGCGCTTACTGAATTCCTCTTTTTTCATTCTTTTTTTCTCGGACAACGCCCATGTTTGTCTTTACGAGTTCGCACGGGTGTTTCCAGTATCGCGCAGTTGCAGCGGTGGAGGTAGCGGGGGGGGGGGGGGGGAGGTTAAGTTGGTGGGTGGGCCAAATGGATATATTTATTGAGAGACACGCACACTGCGGAGGAAGGGACAATGGCGTAAAATTGCACGAAACTTCTACAACTTCACAACCGAATGCTTACTCAGCTGAAATTCTGCCTGGAAATGGCGTTAGTAAAAGAAAAAAGAAACGAGATAGGACGAAAGCGGAAGATCGCGTGTTTGCTCGTTTGTTTTTTGCGAGTGCGTGCCTGCACGCATGCCGAGGAGGAGGGAGGTGCAGGAAGCCGTGCAAACGGATTCGTTGGCTCATCTCTGCTTCGGGTTCGAGCTGCTCCCGGTTCTCGTTCTTTTCCTGCCATTGATCGCCCAAGTCAGCTGAAGTAGGCTTCTAAGTTATAACTTTCTGTTTTACCTGCCTATTGCGCCGTCGATAAGTTAATTGTCCCAAGGCGTTTGCCGGGCAGGTATAACGGCGGGAGTGGTGCGGGACCGCCGAACCCCGTTTGCTCTGCGCAGCCCGGGCGACTGAAGAATATCGCACCAGCGCGGGCCGAATGCATTTTTTTTTTCATGCGCAAATTCTCCGTTTGTGCCGAGGTGCTTACCGCCGTCTTCACTAAAAGTTCGAGGGGCTGTTGCGTTTCGCCTGCGACACGTGGTTTTGCCGGCGCGACTGCGGCGGGGCGGCAGACATTTTGGCCAGATCGTCGTCGCCGCAACGCTCATCGGCAGGTGTTTCCAGGCGCGACTGCGGCGATGCGACCGCAAAGGGATCATCCTCTCATTCCAGTCATTGTGCCCGAAACAGGCGATGCCAAAGCAGGGATCATCCTCTCATTACAGTCATTGTGCCCGACCGGCAGCGCTACAACAGGGTGCTACGAGATCGTGCTCGACATGGTGCTACGGCAGCGCTACAACAGGGTGCTACGAGATCGTGCTCGACAGGGTGCTACGAGATCGTGCTCGACATGGTGCTACGGCAGCGCTACGACAGTGTGCGTCACCATTAGCCCATTGTACCTTCACGTGCTCGTCTTTTGAGGGGTTCCTTCTTGCCCTCAACTGCGAGAGTATAAAAACAGCTGCCCCCGGACGCCAAAAGGAGGGCTCCGATTTCTTCTGTTGAGTACAGTGCTCTCCCGTCTCTCTACTTCGGTCAACCTGACCGCCAACTCTTTGCAATGTTAAAATAAACAAGTTGTTTTGTTGTTACCAGTCGACTCTTGCTATGCCGGGACCTTCGGATGCTTCCAGTTGTACCCCAGGCCGCCAGGCCAACGCTACCCTTGGGGCTTGCGACCCAGGTACAACCACGGGCGTCAGCGCCGAGTTCCCCACAGATCGTACCAGCGGTGCGATCAAAACAGGGCCCACGCTATGGGCCGCTAATGGAAGCTGTCTGAGGAAATAGGGTTTCTTTTGTTAATATCAAGTTATTTGACTCTCTTTGTTGAAAAGGTTGCTCGGTACGGCCTGTAGATGGTAAAAATAAGTAATAAAAAGCGCAGATATATAAAGAGTGGTATGGTGTTCAAACCGATATAACTTTTCGTAACTATAAAACAGGTAGATACATATTTCTTGCGTTGGGTCCATGCAATGATTTCCTAATTGAAGAGGACATATAGGGCTTTAATATGCTTGGCAGGCTTTGTGTGGTGGATACAAATACTTACTGTTGATGCTACTGCCTGAGAATGCTTACTTCTAATATTTTCGCCCACAAAACGCCTTTCTGTGAGACAAAAAGCAAGAAATAGGAAGAAAGACGGAAATGCTGGGCGTATGAACGTATCCACTTGTGGAGCACTGCTGCACAAAGTGGAACACTGTTCTATATATTACCTTCTTGTCTTAATTAAATCGCTGGGTCAATATTCCATGAAAAAGAAAAGTGCCTCATACTATATGTAGAACGCATGAGAAATGAAATTAAGAGCTTACCTGTAGAGGAAAACAACATTCATCCATTAACAAAAACGAAATAAGAAGCTCTAGGCAATTTTCTGATACAACAAAGATTACAAAATGCAGTGCCCTTCCACATTACTGGGCCTGTATTCACAAAAAAGTCTTACGCTAAAATTTTTCGTAAGAATGAATTCCATCCAATCATCATTCAAGACATATATAGGCGAAGTCGGTCGGCTAGTGGAAAAGAGCACTTACGAACGAAATGCTCTGTGAATACGGGCCCTGATTTGCTACGTTGGTGAGATACTCAAGCCATCAGGCACAATCGAACTTAAGTGGAAAAATTTGCGGTATTATATTTCTGCTAATACCCAAAATATGCAACGCAAACTTACCCGACTCTTCTCGAATATCTTATTACTAAAGGGAAACAAAACAAGCATTTCGTAATTTAAAGGGAAGGAAATTTAGACTATAAATAATACGTCAAAAACTACCTCGTTCATGTCATCAAAAGAAGCGGTTATGAATGCAGAGTGCCTTTACGGCAACCAGTGGCGGAAACTAGCCAGGTTGTTATGTGCTGCGGCTAAATAGAAACAAAATTCAGTAAACTGTGTCATCTCTACAGGGTTACTATGTGACTGTCCTATTACAAAGTGCACCAAAGGTGCGTTCCAGAAAAGGCTGATGCGGTCTGTAGATTTCCCCTGGGAGCTTCGACGCGCCATGCGGACTTTCAGTTTATATGCTATAAGTTACCACACAGATACCTGTGAACGCCGCATTCTTCCTGCTAGATTTTGCGCTTGAAGCCGGGATGTTGTCGTTGAACGAATAACTGGGTGAATATGAACAAAAAAAATTACACACATTTATTTTCGGAAGGTTTACCCATTCGCCCTCATCCATATCAATGTTTCTTTTTAGACTCGCTTAGCTCCAACAGAGTGAGAATAAAATCCACTGACAAATTACATGCTGACGACGGGGAAGCTGATTTCCGTGCTTTCTTAAAGAACAAAAAACAAGATTGGCTACTTTCAAACATTCGCATGTAGCTTACACACAGGAACGCTGAAAAATATTTTTCGTTCTTTTTTAATTTGGGGTTCGGGGCTTTTTTGCACGAATTTATTTTTCCAAATACTAATGGCTCAAGCTTACCTCAACCTGTTGCTTGCCGCCATGTGAGTCCTGTCGTAGGCCGTCTAGTCGTTTCCCGTATCAGGAAACACATACATTGCGCGACTCAAGGCCATGTGTAAATTCGCTTCTCATTGCTACATTTTCAATGGTACTAAACCGTCTTCACATTTAAAAAATAAAGAAAGGAGAGGAAAAAGAAAAGACACGTCGATGGTATTGTGAGAGGCGAATAATAGGCAGCTACGGCACTGCTCACGTGACAGCTTCCTTCTTCACACAAAGGGAGAGAATACTGAAGGCGGCGGGTGCTTTTAAAATCGTTTTGACTCTCATTTAGGCGGGGAGTCTATTACAAAGATGTATACAATTGAGGAGGGTGCCAGGGCCCTAGAATTTTGCGTCCGCCCCCTTTGGTTGTTATTGAAGCAAAAATGAACGCACATGGCATACCATCTCGCTTTCTCGAGCGATCGATTATTTGCCCAGTGTTATATGAATGGTACTAAACATAAGCGTCACATTATAACACCGTCAGTATAGGAAGTAGACCCTTCCAATCTTTACTTCAACCGTCCAGCCTGCAGTGTCGCATCCGGTGTTCTTACGTCCGCACCGAATATATTTCTCTTTCTTTCCTCGCTTATACATCGAAGCGGCATCTTGCTTGCTCCCGAAGTCGGCAGCTCGACTGAAAGCTCTTCAAGTCGCTGAGCAGAAAGCCTGCGGGTCTGGTGGACGACGAATAAATCACGCGGCAGACGGTGCCTGCGCGTTTCGGCCAACGGCCAGTGCAGTCCGCACGGAGGGGGTCTGTCTCGGACAGCTCTTATTTAGAAGCCATAAAGACGAGACGGCTCAATTCCGGCCGGAGTCAATGTTTTCCTTTCTTCCGCTGTCTAATCCCATAAACCACGCCGCTGTGAGTCCCACGTTAAACGCATTCAGTGGACACAGCCAGTGGTGTGTGCGCGCGCACCGGATTGCATTGGACGAAAAAGGGGAGTGAGGGTCATTCAGACAGCGGGGCCCGCCTCCCGGGGTTTTGTTCCTTTATTTAGAGTCGGGGAAAGACCTGTGCGGCCTTGACTGCTGACCAGCGCCCTGGACGGCGCTGTCAGCGCAAGTCAGTCTTTGAGGCCAGGACGTGTAAGTGATCCTGGAGCGAACGTAATCCATTTGAACGCGTACGACGGCGTGTAATCCGCGTCTCTTACATCTCAGCCGGTTCGTCAGGCTTCACAACTGCAGAAACCTGCATAGTGTTGTTCGCAGTGTACAAGAGAAAGGGAAGGTGCTCGCTTCGGATAACCGTCCGCGCACTGATTCTGTCACACTTTGACTTTCCCTCGCGCACAATGGCTCCCGGTCTCTCCTTGCGCGCATTGTAGCGCGTGCGCACGAAACTGCATGAAAAGCACGCAGTGAAGCCGGAAAATCTGGGCACAAAACACGCACGTACACACACGCACATGCGCGTGTGTGTGCATGCACGCACACGCGCATGCACACACGAACGCGCACTCAAGCCGCGTACTGCCGCTCCCCGAAGGTGAAAACACACCTCTTGTTTGAGGGAGTAATCTATGGCGCGGCACCCAACACCATCCGTCTCCGCAGCAGTTTTCTATTCAAACTACCACTGCTGACCAACGTTCAAGAAATATATATATACATATATATATATATATATATATATATATATATATATATATATATATATATATATATATATATATATATATATATATAAAGAAAGAAATATAAAGAAGAAGAAGAAACCTTGGTAAAGAATATACGGGAGCTATAGGTGTAAGCAAAAGGACATAACCTGATTTATAGGGGTAATGTGCGCATTATTTGCGCTTTTTTTTTATGATAGGGGCTGTTCGACCCTTTATCCTTTGGCCAGATTGTCTTTTGTGGCATTACAATGTCGATCGTGCTATTTGCTAACGTGCGGTGGGCCACACTGCCCTTCGTAGACGTATCACTTTGCTTTCTTCGTTTGATGTCGTCCATGTTTTCATGTTTAAAATAAAGAGCGGAAATAAGGCAGTCTCGAAATTACACTGGTTTTGTGCAACATCTGTGTTAAGTTCTTAGCAACTTGAGATTCTTGGCCTCCATTAAAATATATACTGCGTTACAGTCCGGCAGATCGAAATGCCCGCTACGTGCTTGATATATCAAACCTGGTCTTTTCACGCCAAGTCGTGCCCAACTATTGGATTTTTAGTTAGTTTCATTTCATCACATCAGTCGATGGTACATGTGAGCTCGTTCGTGAACTTCTTACTTTACGAACCATGTCGAGGGTTGGGGGGGGGGGCATTTTTTAAAGTAATTTAACAAACTTGAAAGGACTTTGTGTGCGCCGCAATAGCAACCATGTCGAGGGTTGGGGGGGGGGGCATTTTTTAAGGTAATTTAACAAACTTGAAAGGACTTTGTGTGCGCCGCAATAGTCCAGAGCGCCGTAATAGCTCTGGACAGCTATTGCGGCGCACTCCCTGAAATCTTGCTTCAGATTGTACTCAGATTGTCTTCGGAAGGAAACAAGCAATCCATGTCTCCACATTCAGCGTTAGGGGCAACAAAGCATTTCGTGTTATTTATTCGATGTATTAGAGAGCGAAAATAGTTGCCGGTACGAACGTTAGCAACTTCGAACCACTATGCGACGCGGAATACCTCATCGTCAAGTCAAAAACGGTGCCACAAAAAAAAAAAAAAAGAAAGAACGCTCAGGAAACAGAACGAAACGGTGAGTTTAAGGCTGGTTTCTATCTCCGCTGCGCTATTGAGCACTTTATTTTTATTCGTCTCACTCAATTCGTAGAGAACGACGCTTCCGGCATGCTGAAATTGTAAGCTCTTGCCGCGTAAGCGAGGAAAGGGATTTCATTTTATATCTGTTTGCACTACGTCCTTTAACGTCCGGCACCTTTGAGTCGCATGGTTCGCGTATGCATTGTGCGTGCATGCGACCCTATGCGGGCACAAAACAATCACAATTATGGCCGCTATGACCATGGGAGAACGGCAAGCACATAAATCTGCCGCAGTCTACGCGAATCGGTCGAGCGTTCTTTCATTGTGTATACCAGGTCCATATCGCGTCGTCCTCGCCTATATGGCAGATCGTCGGCGGTGTACAGAGACGCACAGACGACGCTCGGGCTCGCGTCACAGATGGCCGACGTGGCGAGGCCGCGTATAGGGAGCGATTGTGCGGGGGCGTTGTGGCCCTGTGCGAGGGAGGATGTGACCGTTCGCTCCTATTCTTCATTGATGCCTCCCTCCTTTCTTTTCTTTTCTTTGTTCTTTTGTGCACTGCACTTATTACTGTAGCTCCGAGCACGCACGCATCAGCGACGGGAAGCTCAGACAGTACAAAAGGGACTGGTCAAGATGAAACCCCACGAATGGTAAGGCGGCGTTTTATTTCACAACGCCTTATTGATTTGCTTCGCAAGCGCATACCAGTTAAATGTTCCTCCGAAGTGTAGTACTAGTCGTAACGCATTGACGCTTGGTTCGTCTTTTTGGCAGGCGAAGTGAAATTAACCACAATGACTAGCCTCATCTTTAATGCCGGCTGAAAACGAGACTAGTACTCAGAAAGCGCCAAGAGAGTCTATATAACGTTAAGTGGAACGGACAGTTGGGCGACTTGGTAAGGGTGCAGTTCTTCTAAACGGCGCCGCAGAAAGGCACGAACACACAAAGCAGGAGCAGAGGGCCTCACTGTTTCACTCGAGTTTAATCGAAACAGAGGGTGCCGCGGCGGAACTTGCCTTCTAAGCAGCAATTAATTGCGCGACGCTCATCGTGTTCCCATCACCATGATTCATTCATCGCTCTTTCTTGTAGGGAAGGCCTCTGTGGCGAAAGTCGTGCTTGTGATGCAGCGTGAAGCATTTCATGCTTTTCTTCCAGGTAAGAGATTGACCACCATTATCAAATTTTACGATGTCTAAATGATGTCAGCAGCAGCAGCAGCAGCAGCAGCAGCAGCAGCCAATCACCTTGTTGCAGTCACGCATATTGCGGGCCCGTTCTGCCCGCTAATGTATGGGCGTAAGAAAGAAGCAATTTATAGCGATTCTGTGGTCAGTTTTGCGATTTGGTGATTAATACGGTCAGCTTAGGAAGCTTGACGCGCAAAGAAAACCCCTCAAGTAGCATCGTACTTTGAACAACTATCAACAACTTCAACTTTATTTATTCTGCTAGTATACGCTAGAAACGTCCTTATATGGTCTAAAAGCTGCTGTAAGCACGCCGACGGGACCCAGGAGGCGTTGTACATGACAGCGTGATAACAGCTAGTACTTTGTAACGTACATAACACTAAACAAACCAAAGCAGCTCAAAACATACTAAAACAACGACCAAAGGATAAAAAAAGATCAATTTTACATCTTTCACATACAAGCCTCTTGACACTATAACTAACATGCAATACAGAAACAGATAACCTTAAAGCATATCTGATACATATCAAGAAAAAATAAAACGCGGTCATACAATAAGCATCGTTATACATGAATATATATATCTTTATACGTGAAAACAACTTCAATTATTTGCGAGGCAAATTACTTGTGGCTACATAATTATTAAGGATTTTTGACAAATTGTGTTTAATGAATTGCAAATTGTATTTAGTGCGAAAGCGTGGTACAGATCAAGGATCGCGGTTTCCGAGATGTACTGGTATTTCACGGCGCTGCAGGGTTGCTATTGATGTACCAAAATTTCTTATCCAACCAAATTAGGAAGACCCACTAAGCTTCAACAAAAGACACTCCCTTACCAGAACAGGAATTGGCATCTCTGGTGCAATATTCGGCCACTCCCTCCCAAATGACTAATTCGATCAACCAATGGCCCTCAGTCGCCAACAGGTGCGAAGCACCTAACCAAGGCGGCGGTCAGACCCGCAACGCAGCAGAGGGTGCCAAGAATCTATGGACCCAGATAGGCGACGAATGGAAACTAACCCTAGCAACCTTTAGTAACACCCGAACTCTGTCGAGTGAGGCTAGCTTAGCAGGACTCTTTGAGGAACGATCAGCCATTGCTTGCGATATCATTGGCCTTAGCGAGATTAGAAGAACTGGTGAGGCTTATACAGTGCTGGCTAACGGCCATGTCCTCTGCTATAGAGGTCTCCCAGGTAAGAAGCAATACGGGGTAGGATTACTAATCCATAAGGACATAGCAGGCAACATTGACGAATTCTACAGCATTAATGAGAGGGTAGCAGTGGTCGTAATCAAACTTAGTAAGAGGTATAGATTAAAGGTAGTAGAAGCCTACGCTCCAACATTCAGTCATGATGATTATTAAATAGATCAGTTTTATGAAGACGTTAAATTAGCGATTAGAAAAGTGAAAACTCAGTATACTGTAGTAATGAGCGACTTCAATGCAAAAGGGGGGAAAAGGCCGGCGGGTGAAGAATCAATTCGCAACTACGGCGTCGATTCTAGGAACGCTAAAGGAGAGATGCTGGTAGAATACACAGGAAGGAATAAGTTGCGAATAGTGAACACCTTCTTCTGGAAGCGTACCAACAGAAAGTGGACCTGGAAAAGCCCTAATGGCGAAACAAGAAATGAAATCGATTTCATACTTTCTGCTAATCCCAGCATAGTGAAGGAAGTTGAAGTGTTAGGTAGGGTAAAGTGTAGTGAAGATAGGTTAGTGAGGTCTAGGATTCACCTAAATTTTAAGAGAGAAAGAGTAAAATTGTTCAGGAACAAACAGGCCAATTTAGATGCACTAAGGTACAAGTAGCAGACCAGTTCAGGCTGCTACCTGAAAACAAATATGCAGCCTTAGAAGAGAGAGATGAAGATGACATAGAGGTAATGAGTGAAAACGTAACTAGGCTGGCTTCAGAGGCAGAAATTGAAGTGGGAGGTAAGGCACCAAGGCAACCAGTAGACACGCTCTCCCAAGTAACAAAGGACCTAATAAAGAAACGACAAAGAATGAAAGCGTCCAACTCAAGAGATAAGACAGAATTCACGGAAGTGTGATAACTAGTCAACAAGGAGAAAATAAGGGATATTCTAAATTATAACGTGAGAGACTGAGAAGGCGTAAAAAATGGACGCAGCATGAAATCAGTGAAAAGGAAACATGGCATAGGACAGGGCAAGATATATGAACTGAAAGATAAGCAGGGTAATATCATCAGCAGTCTCGAACTTATAACAACAAGAGCGGAACAATTTTATTCTGACCTGTATAGTACCCAGAGGAGCCACGATACCTTCATTCGAAGCAGTAATAAACAGGTTGCAGATACTACTTCCATAACTAGCGATGAGGTTAGAAGGCCCTTGCAAGACATGAAACGGGGAAAAGCGGCAGGAGAAGATGGATTAACAGTCGATTTAATCAAAGATGGAGGAGACATAATGCTTGAAAAAAGCACGCTTAAGCTTCGCCTTTACGAGTGGAACGCGATAGCGTTCAAAGATCCCTGACAAGCTTCCCATGCTTTCCAGCATTTGGAGCGTATGTAACCGTAATGTTTATAGGGAAAGGCCGGCCGGGACCGCTATGCACGAAGGCGAGCTTTGTGGTATCCCGGCCTATTGCGTGTGCCGCGATGCGGCGGTGGCGAGCACCTGCTGGAGGTACTGCAAGGAACCGGGCGGGCCGCTCAACGGCCCCTGAGACACCCACGCGCCGGTGTGCGCAAATGGTGGACGCCACGGCCGGTCTGTGAATTGTAGAACCGCTGGAAAAGGGGTTTCCTTGAGTTTTCGCATAACAGAATTATGTTTTCTCGTATATTCAAATTACAGTCCGAGGACTATCATGTCTGTAGGTTGTGTGTATGTCGTAGCTTAAGAGTTTCCCACGTACTTTAGTTTAAGAAATTCAATTAGTTCACTAAATTCCTTGCGTCACATGGATAGCTTGGGTATGGGTGGTTCGAATTTTTTTTTTTTTTTTGCGACACGGGCTTCTTAACGCTGTCACGTTAAAACTGGCGGCTCTCTATACGAACTGTCTATCGACTTCAAAGGTCCCAGAGAACTGGAAGAATGCAAACATTATACTAATCCACAAAAAGGGAGACGTTAAAGAATTGAAAAAGTATAGGCCCATTAGCTTACTCCCAGTATTATATAAAATATTCAAGATAATTTCCAATGGAATAAGGGCAACACTTGACTTTAGTCAACCAAGGGAACACGCTGACTACAGGAAGGGATGCTTTACAGTGGATCACATCCATGTCATTAATCATGCAATCGAGAAATCCACAGAGTAAAATCAGCCTCTCTATATTGCTTTCATAGATTACGAAAACAATTTGATTCAGTAGAGATACCAGCAGTCATAGAGGCATTACGTAATCAAGGAGTACAGGCCGCTTACGCAAATATCTTGGAAAATATCTACAGATATTACACAGCTACCTTAATTCTCCACAAGAAAAGTAGGAAGATACCTATAAAGAAAGGAGTCATACAAGGAGACACGATCTCTCCAATGCTATTCACTGCGTGCTTAGAAAAGCTATTCAAGCTATTAAACAGGAAAGCTTAGGAGTAAAGATCGACGGTGCATACCTCAACAACCTTCGGTTTGCCGATGACATTGTTCTATTCAGCAACAATGCAGACGAGTTAGAACAAATGATTCAGGACCTTAACAGGGACAGTGTAAGAGTGGGACTGAAGATTAATATGAAGAAGACAGAGATAATGATAAATAACCTGGCAAGGGAACAAGAGTTCAAGATCGCAAGTCAGCCTCTAGAGTCTGTAGAGGAGTACGTTTACCTCAATTACTCACAGGGAACCCTTATCATGAGAAGAAAACTTACAGAAGAATAAAATGGGTTAGGGCGCATACGGCAGGCATTGTCAGCTTCTGACTGGAAGCTTACCATTATCATTGAAAAGGAAGGTGTACAATCAGTGAAGAGAGAGAGAGAAGGGAAGAAGGAAAGACAGGGAGGTTAACCAGACTGAGTCCAGTTTGCTACCCTACACAATCAGTGAATTTTTTACCGCTGTTGACATATGGGGTAGAAACTTGGAGACTGACAAAGAAGCTTGAGAACACGTTAAGAGGAAGCTTTAGCTCGGGCCAAACTCCGACGCGGCCTATTAAAATACATGTAAAACGCAAAAACGTTTTTATGAGATAACCCCTGGACCGATTTTGATGAAATTTGTCGCATTTGAAAGAGAAAGTTAAATTCAAGTGACTGTTGGAAGCGGAATTTCGATTAAGGGCTTGAATTTTCTTAAAACGATTTTCAAATATTTGACCGTTTGAAAAAAATAGAAGCATGAAGTTTATAAATTCATAGCTCTGCATCAAGAACCGATATCGCGGTTCTGTAAACGGCATCCAATAGATCATTCAAAGCGGACAAATTCAATATGTCATTTTACATCTTACGTGAATTTGTTACGTTGGTTACAACGGTTTTGCAAAAGTTGTATTTCTGTATTATTAAATTTTTTTATATTCATGTGTAACATATCAATTTTGTCCGCTTTAGATGTACTATTAGATGCAATTCACAGAATTGTATTATCATTTTTAGTGGTTAAGTTACAGAGTTGTAAACTTGATAGTTTCGTTTTTTGAAAATTTTCGATTTTTGCCAATTTTTAACAAAAAATTGACAATCTAACTCAAAAATTCGAAAGTAACAGTCACTAGATCTTAAGTTTGTCTTTTAAATGCAACAAACCTCGTCAAATTTGGTGCAGTGGTTGCCGAGAAAAACGAATTCTCCTTTTACATGTATTTAGATAGGAGCACTTGAGCTAAAGCTTCCTCTTAAGGACCGTGCAAAGAGCGATGGAACGAATAATGATAGGCGTAACGTTAAGATACAGAAAGAGAGCAGTTTGGATCATAGGGCAAGCTGGTATAGTCGATATTCTAATTGACATTAAGAGAAAAAAAATGGAGCTGGGCAGGTCATGTAATACGTAGGTTAGACAACCGGTGGACCATTAGGGCTACTGAATGTGTGCTAAGAGCAGGGAAGCGCAGTCGAGGACGCCAAAAGACTAGGTGGGGCGATGAAATTAGGAAATTCGCGAGTTCTTATTCGAATCGATTTGTGCAGGACAGGGATAATCTGAGATCGCAGGGAGATCCATTTGTCCTGCAGGGGACATGAAATGGGCTGATGATGACGATGGTAATGAAAAGACGATAGTTGATGTATATCTACCCACAGGACTTGATATTTCGGTGACAAAGATCTTGTCGCCAATCAGGGATTGATATTAGCAATGTGCGGGAGGAGCGACTTTTGTAGTGTAATTATTTTACTCATATTCGTTTGTGTTGTGGTCTCCCATAATAAACTACAGTAATTAAATTGCGAGCTAAATAATCAATTATAATATTGTAGCTTGGTTTTTACTGGTATGAGATCTCTACAGCGAACCAGCACACCTGCTACTGCACACAACTTACTGCGCACGCCTAAGACACCCTGCCCATCATTTAGCCTCACTGCCAGATGATGGACCACGTGCCTCCTTTTGTCAAACAATCCTGTCCCATCCTGCATACCTTCCATCAGATTATCCAGCTCCAGCGAGAGTTCCGTTTCCCCCATAGTGCTTGGCTCAAGCAAAAGTTCGACTAATGGTACCAGGAATACGAACAAAAGCACAACTCTCGTCTCCAGCATTCAAGCGGCTTTCACTGCTCTTGCTGTAAAAACATACAAGGAGCATAATCATCTATATACTGACGCCTCAAGCACGGTGAATGGGTCTGCAAGATCGATGATCTTTCCTGCAAAAAGCTCCACCGCAATGATCCGACTATCTCATTAGACTACATCGACTGCCGCGGAACTCGCTGCTATTCTTTGTGCATTTCGCGTAATTTCTGATGAACTGCCCAATAAATGGAGCGTGTTCAATAACTCCTAAGCTGCTCTTCATTGTCTGGTTTCTGCCTTACGCCGCGGACCCCACGAACAACTAGTTCTAGAAATCAGACAGCTGCTTCACCACCTCGTCGAGCAAGGACTCGGCATCACGCTACAGTTGATTCCAAGCCACTGTGGCATAATTGGCAATGAACACGCCGATGCCGCAGCACGATCTGCACATGAGGAGGGCTTGCAATGCTCCATACCATCCGCAAGAACAGACGCAGCAATGAAAATTCTTGTTCTTGCAAATGAAGCCGTAAAATCTTTGTGGAACACACCAGGCTTGAAGCACACACATCTACACCGACTGGACACGTCCCTTCGACTTCGACCCCTATCCAGAGTCTCTCGACTCGAGACAACAGTACTTTGCCGACTGTAGCTTGGTGTCACTTTCAGAAGATCTTTATGGAACACACCAGGCTTGAAGCACCCACATCTACACCGACTGGACACGTCCCTTCGACTTCGACCCCTATCCAGAGTCTTTCGACTCGAGACAACAGTACTTTGCCGACTGTAGCTTGGTGTCACTTTCAGAATATCTTTATGGAACACACCAGGCTTGAAGCACCCACATCTACACCGACTGGACACGTCCCTTCGACTTCGACCCCTATCCAGAGTCTCTCGACTCGAGACAACAGTACTTTGCCGACTGTAGCTTGGTGTCACTTTCAGAAGATCTTTATGGAACACACCAGGCTTGAAGCACCCACATCTACACCGACTGGACACGTCCCTTCGACTTCGACCCCTATCCAGAGTCTTTCGACTCGAGACAACAGTACTTTGCCGACTGTAGCTTGGTGTCACTTTCAGAAGATCTTTATGGAACACACCAGGCTTGAAGCACCCACATCTACACCGACTGGACACGTCCCTTCGACTTCGACCCCTATCCAGAGTCTCTCGACTCGAGACAACAGTACTTTGCCGACTGTGGCTTGGTGTCACTTTCAGAAGATCTTTATGGAACACACCAGGCTTGAAGCACCCACATCTACACCGACTGGACACGTCCCTTCGACTTCGACCCCTATCCAGAGTCTCTCGACTCGAGACAACAGTACTTTGCCGACTGTGGCTTGGTGTCACTTTCAGAAGATCTTTATGGAACACACCAGGCTTGAAGCACCCACATCTACACCGACTGGACACGTCCCTTCGACTTCGACCCCTATCCAGAGTCTCTCGACTCGAGACAACAGTACTTTGCCGACTGTGGCTTGGTGTCACTTTCAGAAGATCTTTATGGAACACACCAGGCTTGAAGCACCCACATCTACACCGACTGGACACGTCCCTTCGACTTCGACCCCTATCCAGAGTCTTTCGACTCGAGACAACAGTACTTTGCCGACTGTGGCTTGGTGTCACTTTCAGAAGATATTTTGCCTTCCGATTCGGTATGGACGAGAGCGCGGCTTGTAGTCGCATGCGGCAGCGCGGAGACTATAGAACACGTACTTTGCCACTGTCCTCGATACAGCGCGCTCCGGCTGCCGCTAGCGGCCGTGTTGGCACGCTTTGACGACAGGCCACTTTCAGAACAGAGAGTCTTGGAATCTCGACATGAAGTGTCATCGCACCGAAAGTCGGTCAAGGCTTTGCTGACTTTTTTACGTGGCAGTTGCCTATTAAAAAGACTATAATGATCCCGTCCTTTTTTCACGCCTTTCTTCCTGTCACCGCTCTACTTTGCATCTTTACTTCCCTTTTCCCCTCCCCCAGTGCAGGGTAGCAAACCGGAGGCCTTAACTCTCGTTAACCTCCCTGCCTTTCTCTCATTTACGTCTCTCTCTCTCTTCTGCGAAGTTTATTAAAATAAGCATCACAACCTAAATGATATGAAAAAATTATAATAAATATTTTATGTTCATTAGCTAGTTGAATATTTTTATCTAAGTAAGTTATTTAGTGTTCCATTTAAAAAACTCCATTTCTTGCTCTGAAAAGAACAGTTTTCGTCTTAGATTAATTCTGACCCCATTTGACTGTGACCAGTCGGATAGTTTAGGTAGCAGTGCATTACACATAATAATCGGTTCGTTTGCATCCTTTTCATTAAAGAGTAAATTGCTATCATGTGCATAAACAAAGAAATTAACTGTAGCGTCAATATTTATGAAGTTATTAACATACAAAGTCAATAATAGTGGGCCCTAAACACTTCCTTTTGGCGCCCCGTTTCTAATTGCCAAGAAAGAAGAGTGGACGTTATCAATATATAAATACCTATTCAGTCCTATTTTTCAAGTATGATTCCATCAAGGCGACAGGATTGCTTCGAACTCCATACATTGAAAGCTTAGATATAAGAATATCATGACTAAGGCAATAAAACTCCTGGCTAAAATCAAATAAAAGCCCGAGTGCGCATTTCCCAACGTATATAATTTGCACAATACTTTCCTGTAGGGGTAGAAGAGCTGTCTTTGTATTTCTTCGCTTCCTAAAAAAAATTATGGATTTGTTATAACGTCATGTTTGTCTAGAAACTTCGTTAGGCGTGTAGACATAATTTTTTGTAGTGCTTCGGAAAAATGGGTAGGAAATATATAGGCCGGTAATTGGATACTTTATTTATATCACCGTGTTTGAATAACACCGACCTTCTAGGTCATTTCATACCATCTGGTAAAGTAGCAGACTCTGTTGCTAAATAGAATATGTGAACCAACGTACGAGTGAAGGGCAAGTGTTCTATAACGTGTTTTATTGGCTTTATTGGTATATTATCGATATCCAATGCTTTGCTACTATTTAAACTTATACTTGTTGCAAGCACCTCACGCTCATTAGTTGGTTCCATAAATTCAGTTCTTGCAATACTATATTTCAGTGAATAAGCAACTCGGGGGTCATAGCTGTGCACTATGCCTGCGTTCACAAAATGCGTATTAAAGTGGTCCCCAGCCCACGCTTCACCGCTAACTTCACAATCATCATCAGTTATCGATTTGGGTACATTACTTATAGTTTCACGACCTGAAGACGCTATCTATTACCTTCCACGCCGCATCCGGACGCTTTTTGTTCATTAAGAAAGACTCCCGTTGATAGTAATCTATTTTTGCTTGCATTAGTATTTTATTCGATCTCGAGTGTAGGAACTCACGATAAAGGCGGTTTTTACTTTTTATTAGCTTGATGTGCTCACTCGTGATCCACGGTTTTCATATCTTTTTTTGAACGCCTTACCTGCCTGAACGGAAAATGCGCAATGTAAATGCGCGCAAAGGCTTAAAGAAGCTCGTTACGTACTTCGCTTACGTTTCTTTTTTTTTTCTTAACACAAAATTCCAAGCGTGCGTGATTACAGCCTGACTAAATAAATCCAGCGCGTTATTAGAAGTGTGTTGGTAAGTAAGTAATTCATTGTGTTGTTTGATATTGTTACTCATTGAATACACTACAAAAACTGGACAATGATGACTAATATCATAGGAAATCGTACCCATAGTACATACAGCCGTTTCTATATTTGCAATGACAAGGTCGAGGGTAGATTAGTGGAAGGAGCAACACTGATTGGTGCAGTAGCCAAATTAGTAAGACAGATGCAAGTAGTAGACCGTTTATATCATGTACGTACTTCTTGTCCTACAAAATATTTATGTCGAAATCACCTCCACAAAAACAATGAACATCTTCAACTAAGCAGAATTCCAAAAAACTTACCAAACAAGTTAAAAAGGTCTCGATACTGCCTTTCGGAGGGCGATACTCTTTGACTGCCCTTGACAACTAACATTTCGTAGTCATGACTTATGAATAAACTATGTGGCACCACTTCGTAATGTCAATTATTTGTAGCTCAAAGCGTGACACCATCTTCTCGGCTATTGCCCGCCGCGGTAGCTTAGCGGCTATGGTGTTGCGCTGCTAAGCACGAGGTCGCGGGATCGAATCCCGGCCGCGGCGGCCGCACTACGATGAGGGAAATGGAAAAACGCCCGTGTCCCATGCATTCGGTGCACGTCAAAGATCCCCTCAAAGTTAATTAAAGATGCCCTCAAATTAAAGTTAAAATATATCCGGAGCCCCCCACTACGGCGTGAGTCATAACCAGGTCGTGGTTTTGGCACGTAATACACCAGCATTTATGCTCCTCGGCTATTCTGACGGTTCATGTAAAATGAGGTTATAAGCTTCCAGTTTAACTACATCGTAGCTGCTTTGAAACCAAGTTTCAGGTATCATTATGGCGTCAACCTAGAAAGACAAGTAATGCTGTCACCTTTGCCAACAATGGGACGAGAATTGAAACGCAAAACAGTGGTATGTGTAATATCTGGCAGAATAAACATTTTTTGGTAAGAGAAAATCAAGATATTGCATTTTAAACAGCAGCTGCAGAATCTAACGCAGCATCCAGCATATCTTGAAAAGATCTACGTCATGCTCTATTCCTATGATAGGTGTTTCGTCAGACTGTCTCGCGAAAACTTTGACATTGTACAACCAGACGGATTTCCATCCATGATGACGTTCTCTACTGATAGCCATTCCAAACAGTCGCTTGAGCGTAGGGCACAGGTGTTGAACGTAGGCACAGGTTAAGCGTAGGGCACAGTTATCAATACCAATGTCTTCGTTGGAAAGGCGTGTTTTCCTTGATTTGTTCAACGCAGCGTCAAGCTTAATCCAGGACAAACTGTACAATGATGTTCAATTTTTCTGGGTCTCGGGTTGCAACGCGATGACATATTTCAATATAATAATATAATAATATTTGGGGTTTTACGTGCCAAAACCACTTTCTGATTATGAGGCACGCCGTAGTGGAGGACTCCGGAAATTTTGACCACCTGGGGTTCTTTAACGTGCACCTAAATCTAAGCACACGGGTGTTTTCGCATTTCGCCCCCATCGAAATGCGGCCGCCGTGGCCGGGATTCGATCCCGCGACCTCGTGCTCAGCAGCCCAACACCATAGCCACTGAGCAACCACGGCGGGTATATTTCAAAATCAGTCTCTATAATTTTTCTTTGACGGGTTCCCCAATTTTTCGAACAATGTTGAGCACACTTTCATCGTCAGGCCTAAGACCGCATTGTATCTCAAGATTCTTGCTTCTTGAGTACTGTTCCAAGCGGACAAACCTCTTTTCAAGTTCTCGGGATCTGTATTCGAAGGCGTGTCATTATCCTTGAAGCACTTTATTTTCATTTTCTAGTTTCTGTCTTGCAGATTCTTGAATTCTCAATTTTGCCTTCAGTTCTTCAACTGAGGCGTGACGAAACTCGATGCTCTGAATAGAATTTTTGTTTTCTACCTTCAGTTGTCGGACCTCATTGCACCAGTCCCTTTCTATTAAACTCTTGCTTTAGCTGAAGAAGTTCAGCTTTTACTTGGTCTTTCAGTTTAGCCATTTCCTTGGTCATGCTCTGTCAACAGACATAGTCAGCTACATGGAGAAGAGAAGTACACGAACACAGAAAAAAAAACAATGCATGGCAGCAGCGACGGTGAACTGTATGCAATAGTAGTAGTAGAGAGAAAGAAAGAGACAGCAAATGATAAAGGAAAGGTAGGGAGGTTAACCAGGACTGAGCCCGGTTGGCTACCCTACACTGGGGAAAGGGAAAAGGGGACGGAAAGATTAAAAGAACCCAACACCGGGCACGTACCTGGTGTTGGGGAATAGTAGTAATGAGCTGAATACACTACTGGGGGGGACCTGTAGCGAAAAGGCAGACAAGCGCTCGGCGTTGCAGTAGATACATCGTCGCTGCTGCCAAATGGAGCGAACTGCCGCGACGGACTCATTTTTGAAGCTTTCAGGCTGTGAAATTGTCGTCGTTTATTGGCTCAGCTGACAGTCGTGCCTGCAGGTACCAGAGAATCCTCACCGTGCCCGTCCCGACACGCGCACGCGTGTATGGTGCACTGGTGTGAGCACAAATTGCAACTCCTGGAGCAGGGAATCTGCAGCAAAAAGGCAGACAAGCGCTCAGCGTTGCAGTAGATACTGCTGCCAAGTGAAGCGAACTCCTACGAAGCACTCATTTTTGAAGATTTGATGCTGTGACGTTATCTGCTGCAGTTGATTGGCTCAGCTGACAGTCGTGCCTCCAGGTACCAGGGAATCCTCACCGGGTAAGTCACGCCACAGTTTGCTATCAGGCAAGCTGCACTGAAGGCCACTATTATGTGATATTTTTTCTTGCATTAGTTCCCTGTATAAGCCACCTCAACCAGCGAGCTTTAATGAATTGCAGAGGAAGTGTGTACCTTTACTTTGCTGAAAGAAATGACCCTTGCTCCCTCGCATCCTGCCGCAGACGAATTCAGAGGGAGGCCTTTGCTTGCTATCATTTCATACGTCATTCTATAGGCGCACGTCAGTACAACTTAGGCGAGTTCAAGTAGTTATAATAGCAATTAACTTTATTACAGAAAGCATGCGAAGCATTCGGGCCTTGTTCCAGGAGCCCGTCGGGCGCCTACATCAACGCAGCGTCGATCCTACAGAATCCGCTGATCATCCTGTGTGGTGGCGCAAGATAGCCACCCGACGATTGAGGGGAGGGTGAGGGTGCAGCTTTCGGAAAGTACCGGGGGCACTTGTCCAGCCCGTTTTGGTTATTATTGGCGTCGAGTAAAGCGTTAATGTAGACTGAAAGGAGGTATTTACGGGCTTGAATTTTGGTACCATGCGCATAAAGCACTGGATTCTTTGTCTGTTAGCTTCCGATGGTCGCTACTAAAAATTGCGCCGCTTGCTTCGCTCCATTCTCGCTCATACACAGCAAGATTCAACAGATTATAGGCCTACAGGCCTACAGATTATAAATGTCCAAGAACGTGAACGGAGGGTGTCGTGAAGGTTTTGGACATTGTGAACGGAAAGTGCTGTAGCTCGACTGATAAAGCACCGCACGCGTTGTGTGCAAGCTGTGGGTTCAGCTACCATTGGTGACAAGTTCCTTTTTACAGCGAAGCTGTATACCTCTACCGTCAAAGGAAAATTTCGTGTCGTTATAAGCAAAATACTCCCTATACGTGGGCCCGTTCCGGAGATAGTGCAATGCCGGGTGGACCTGCGGCGGAGGTGCAGTTCGCCATTAAGGGGCCCACATACACAGCCTCCCTGGTCATCCTTCACAGAGTGGAAAGGCACTGAGGGTTTTTCATCATCATCGCCAGCTTATTTTATGTACTGCAGGACGAAGGCTTCTCCCTGTGGTCTCCAATTACCCCTGTCCTGCGCCAACCGATTCCAACTAGCACCCGCAAATTTCCTTATTTCGTCGCACCACCTTAGTCTACAGCCGTCCTCCACTGCGCTTCCCTTCTTTGGTACCCGTTCTGTCACCCTAATGGCCCAACGGTTATGTAATCTGCGCATTACATGACCTGTCCAGCGCAAATTTTTCTCGTAATGTCTATTAGAATATCGTCTATACCCGTTTGCTCTCTGATCCAAACCGCTCTTTTTCTGTCTCTTAAAGTTATGCCTAGCATTCTTCGTTCCATCGCTCTTTGCCCGGTCCTTAACTTGTTCTGAAGCTTCTTTGTCAGTCTCCAAGTCTCTGGCCCATATGTCAGCACCGGTAAAATGCACTGATTCTATGCTTTTCTTTTCAATGATAATGGTAAGCTCCCAGTCAATAGCTCACGATGTCTGCCGTATGGGATCCAACCCATTCTTATTCTTCTGTGAATTTCCTTCTCATGGTCAGGGTTCCCTGTGATTAGTTGACCTAGGTAGACGTACTCCTTCACAAACTCTAGAGGCTGATTTCCGATCTTGAATCCTTGTCTCCTTGCCCGGTTATTTATCATTATCTTTGTATTCTGCCTATTAATCTTGAACCCCACTCTTGCACTCTCCCTGTTAAGGTCCTCAATCATTTGTTTTAACTGGTTCGCACTGTTGCTGAATAGAACAATGTCATTGGCAAACCAAAGGTTGCTGAGGTATTCGCTGTCGATCCTTAATCCTAGACCTTCCCAGTTTAATAGCTTGAATACTTCTTCCAAGCACGCAGTGAATAGCATTGGAGAGATTGTGTCTCCTTGTCTGACCCCTTTCTTTCTAGGTATCTTCCTACTTTTCTTGTGTAGAATTAAGGTGGCTGTGGAATCTCTGTAGATATTTTCCAGGGTATTTACGTAAGCCGTCTGTACTCTTTGATTACGCAATGCCTCTATGACTGCTGGTATCTCTACTAAATCGAATGCTTTTTCGTAATCTATGAAAGCGATATAGAGAGGCTTATTGTACTCTGTGGATTTCTCGATAACCTGATCAATGACATGGATGTGATCCATTGTAGAGTATCCCTTCCTGAAGCCAGCCTGTTCCCTTGGTTGACTAAAGTCCAACATTGCCCTTATTCTATTGGAGATTATTTTGGTAAATATTTTATATAATACTGGCCTATAATGGGCCTATAATTTTCCGTTCTTTACAGTCTCCCTTTTTCTGGATAAGTATAATGTTTGCCTTCTTCCAGTTTTCTGGGACCCTTGCAGTCGATAGACAATTGATATAGAGAGGCGCCGGTTTTCCTAGCATTATGACTCCTCCATCTTTGATTAAATCGACTGTTATTCCATACTCTCCTGCCGCTTTTCCCCATTTCATGTCTCGTAAGGCCCTGTTGACCCATCTCCAGTTATAGGAGTAGTTTCTGTTTACTGTTCATTACTGTTTCGAATAGAGTACTCCCGAGTCCTCCGAGTACTGTGCAGGTCAGTATAAAATTCTTCCGCTGCTTTTATTATATCTGCGCGATTTGTGATGATATTACCATACTTATCTTTCAGTACGTACATCTTGATTTGTCCTATGCCAAGTTTCCTTCTCACTGATTTCAGGCTGCGTCCATTTCTTTACGGCTTCTTCAGTCTTCCTCTCGTTATAATTTCGAATATCACTTATTTTCGCTTTGTTGATCAGTTTTGACAGTTCCGCGAATTCTATCTTATCTCTTGAGTTGGACACTTTCATTGTTTGTCGTTTCTTTATTAGGTTCTTTGTTACTTGGGAGATCTTGCCTACTGGTTGCCTTGCCTTGCCTCCCACTTCAATTGCTGCATCTTAAGACACCCTGGTTACGGTTTCATTCATTACCTCTATATCATCATCATCTCTCTGTTCTACGGCTGCATATTTATTTGCAAGTACCAGCCTAAATTTGTCTGCTTTTACCCTAACTGCCTCTAAGTTGACTTGTTTTTTTTTACCAATTTTACTCTTTCTCTTCTCAAATTGAGGTGAATCGTAGCCCTCACTAACCTATGATCACTGCACTTTATCTTACCTGTCACTTCTACATCCTGCACTATGTTGGGATCGGCAGAAAGTATGAAATCAGTTTCATTCCTTGTTTCAACAATAGGGCTTTTCCAGGTCCACTTTCTGTTCCTACGTTCCCTGATAAAGGTGTTCCTTATTCGCAGCTTATTCCTTCCTGCGAATTCTACCAGCATCTCTCCTCTGGCGTTCCTAGAATCGACGCCGTAGTTGCGAATCGCTTCTTCACCCGCCGGCCTTTTCCCCACTTTTGCATTGAAGTCGCTCATTAGTACAGTATACTGATTTTCACTTTTCTCATCGCTAATTTAACATCTTCATAAAACTGATCTATTTCATCATCATCATCATGACTGGGCGCTGGAGCGTAGTCTTGTACTACCTTTAATTTGTACCTCTTATTAAGTTTGGTTACGACCACATCTACCCTCTAATTAATGCTGTAGAATTCGTCAATGTTGCCCTATGTCTTTATGGATTAGTAATCCTAACCGGTATTGCTTCTTATCTGAGAGACCTCTATAGCAGAGGAGATGACCGTTAGTCAGCACTGCATAAGCCTTACCAGTTCTTCTAATCTCGCTAAGGCCAATGATATCCCAAGCAATGTCTGATAGTTCCTCAAAGAGTCCTGCTAAGCTAGCCTCACTCGAGAGGGTTCGGATGTGAGACGTTGCAAGGGTCAGTTTCCATTTTTTATTTCACCTTCATTTCCATTTTTCCTTTTTTTATTTATTAAAATATGAGGTTCATCGCATCTTTATTCTCATCTACAAATAATTGTATAATTAAATAGAAAATTCATTTGCCTTTGTGCTCAATGTTCTTCACGTAGATAGTTCTTAACGCGGCGAGTTTAGAACGGGAACTGTCTTCGCGTATGCAACCTGTATTACAATCGTTATTTGTGCTACCCTTACTGGAGTTGCAGAATTCCTTACAGACCCCAACAACCTTGCCTGACTATCAATTCTACTGAAGTATGCTTGTATTTACGGTATCTCGGCACCTCTATGTGAGTGCAGTCACTCTGTTTAAGTAATCAGTGCGAAGCTGTTAAATCTTGTGAGCAAGAAAGCAGATATTTGTCTTTATATGCACCGCACTACTCTTGAAATATTGTGGCCACTTTCATTTCCTTTATTTCTTTATTTTTTTGCTGTGTTTGCATGCACAATAGCAACTTTTAATTCTTTATAGCCACTTTTGTCTATATTATTGTCCTTTACGTGCATTCTATGCGCTTTATTGCGTAACTAATGAGTACACCGTACCTCAAGCTATGTTGTACTGTTAACCGATTCCTGCTAAAATTATCGGAGAAACCTCGCACATTCGCTAAAAATCAGAATCTTTTCCTGCACGGTGTATGTGCTTGGCGAGTGAACTCCCAATTAATCATTTCGTTCAGTGCAGGCTCCGTGTGTTGCTTGGTGTGTCGCGTCTCACTGAGCCTTCTGGCCGCTCGAAATGATACATCAATCCATAAAGTCCATATTTTCTCCAGAAAGCTGATTGATACAGGATCAGACCTCTGGTCCTGGCCCAGTCGGCAGCCTAAGCTTCAGCGCGTGCCTGCAGCTAATCCAGCGTGGGGAATTGGGCGCACTATAGATGCATCCACTCACCAGGATCCTGGCGACGAGGGTGCATCATCGGCTCCACGTGAAGTTTTGTGCAGACTTTTATTGCAGTCTAGATGCGAAAAAAAATACGTGCACGTCTGTGCTGCGCAGAGATGCTGCGGTAATACTACTGACACTATGATACAATATCTCTGCCGGTTATAAGCTAAGTGACTACCCCGACTATACTGTCAAGCTAACATCCTACTGAAAGCAAGATGTCAACAGGCAAAGAAAGAAAGAAAGAAAGAAAGAAAGAAAGAAAGAAAGAAAGAAAGAAGGAAAGAAAGAAAGAAAGAAAGAAAGAAAGATGCTGTCTCTATGAACTGAAAATATCAAGCGCGTCAACCAGACCCATCGCCAGAATTTCAGGCTAGCGAACGCTACGCTAAAACCTCAAATGCCACCTACATCGTTCACGTGGTGAATGTCTTCACTCTTGATAATGAACCTGTCTTCGTATTGTTTCTTGCGTAGTGCATTGAATTACAAGCCGAGCAAATATCAGTCAAAGCTTTACTGGATGTCATGAATGTTGAGTGCTGTAAGTGGGAGTGCGCCAAAAAAAATTTTCTTTATTATGTCATCAAAACAGGCAACTGGCGTTCCCTGTCGGATTCAATGTTACACGTGCGGCGAGCGAGAGCGCTTGGGCGCGTTGCACGTGCCTCCAACGCCGCACTTCCCCGACCCGCGCAAAGCAATTACTTTATTTGCTCACGCCGTGAGGATGTCCTGCATGGCTTGGTGCCGAAAGGTCTAACTCAGAGCTAACTATGATTTAACGCTTAACACGCCACTATTTTGCTTTTAATGCCGGTTTGACTATTATCAGGCTGTCTCAAATATCAAAGCTGCGTTGTTTCTGGAGTGGTTTCAGGCAGCGAAACTCTGTTTCCTTATATATGTTCACTCACGACGAATTGGTTCTTCTAAGATCAGTCGAGCAGCTCTCAGCCCATCGTAATCTTGGACATAAATTAGCGAAGGCGGCCGGGCAGTAGCAAACACCTTTTACGAACAAAATCTTTGTGAATTCGACCACTGATTCATGCCTTTTATTCGTCCACAGAGCCTAAAAAGCCGTATGGTTATAATGCATTCTCCGATCTGAAGATGAACAGGTTGAATTTATGTGAATATCACAGGACGGTTGGTTGTGTGTGCATATATGTATGCGGATTGCCACTAACCCTTACCATAATTTAGCGGTAATCAGCATTTATAGACACGTCACATTCCCAGACATGAGTAAGTTTGTTAGAATGCACGCCCATCATCCTCGAATGTTTCCTTACGTAACTGCTTTTTGCAATTGGCCATCGCCGCGGGGATGATCTCCTTATCAAACCAGACACTATCAAGTCGCATGCTCCAAAACGCCAGACAGTCAGGAAATGCATTTATCAAAGAGGGGCCGAATTCCTAAAGGTTTTGTTCAAAAGAGCTGCTAGCCTATGGCCAGCCGCCTTCGCTAATATTTTGTCCGCCATTACGATTGGCTAGCATCTGCTCTTGCGAACAGTTTTTGCCTAAGGACTTTGCTGTGAATACACGCCGAGAAACAGAATTCACAAATCTTTTCTTTCGTCAGTTCTCTTTTGTATTGGCTGCTGTCTTCGCTAATAATATGCCCAACATCACAACTGGCTAGCACCTGCTCTAAAAAACAGTTCCAGAGTATGAAATTCCTTTAGAATACAGACAATGGGCCCGCGGATTTACAAAAATATCTTACGTTAGTAGCGTTCGCAAGAACAAATCCTAGTGAATCGTGATACGCGACATATTGTTAGCGAAGGCGGCCATGTTATAGAAAAGGAGACTTAAGAAAGAAGGCCTTTGTGAATTTGGCCCCGTTTTGCTTTGCTTCTCAAAGGCAAATTTTCTGCAGATGGGCGAATACAATCTCAACTCGCTATTATTTCCGCATCTAACCCTTCCACCCGCCTGATACCGCATTTATCGCGCGTTTGTGCGAGATGACATACATATAGCACTGTTTATTTAAAGAAACTTTCAATCGCAACTGCCTCTTTGTGGATACGAACTTCCTACGCCAAAAGCGAAAAGCCAAGTGAACCATCCCAGAAACTGTATTCATCGTCAGGTTATCATTTCCTCTTCCCTCCATTTATCCTGCTTCAGCTACGTGCGTAAGCGGCATCCCATGCACGAGCGGTAAAATTTTTTCAACGACACAAGAGGAAGGCTCAGAAGTCAGTCGTTTTCAGCGCACTGCAAAGACGTCATCGCGGATAAGGGAGGGATAATGCATCTTCATCGCAAGGAGCATAGTATAGCGAGGCGCAAGTGAGAGGTGGGCACAGTTGTATATGCGAAGTTCATGCACTATTTTGCTCTACCGGCAGAATGATTACATTTCTGTGGCTCTTTTTTTTCTCTCTCTCTCTTGCGATGAATCTGTCTCCAGCAGGCCTACAGCCCACGAATGCACCGCTGTACGAAGAGAGGGCGTGAACATTGGGCAATGGTGATGGATGACGATATCGCGCACGTCGATGAATGGACGAATTATAACGATGTCGCTATTGTCACGCTTGTCGAGACCTGCCCGCGCTCGCAAGGCGAACTTCGGGCCGAGAATGAACTCGAAGCCGCGCCTGCCGGAAGAAGCGTGCCCCTGCGTGTTGCGACCGATGCAGACTTCGTTTTCGACGCACCGAAGTGCGACATCACTTCCGCAAAAAAAAAAGTAAAGGTGACCGTAGTGGAAGCGCGCTTTTACGATGCATGACGGGCGAAGGGTGACTGACGTCCCGCGCCGTGAATGTGACAAGCGAGGCCGTTCGTACTAGCAGGGGGTTCGGCTCTTGGGTGCCCTCAGCTGCCTCCTGCCGGACGCTGTAGCGGAAAGCCCGGCACTAAAGGTGGGTTAGATTTTGGAGGCGGCAAACGTACGCGGTTCGGGTGTGAGGGGAAATGGGGAAAGGTGGAGACGAGAGGAGTTTGACTGATGACTGCCGGGCATTTGCCACGACGCCTTTCTTCCTAGGCGACCTCAGCCGCATTGAATGCCGATGCGAGTGGCCATCCATCCAGTCGCCAATTAGAGGAAGGTTTGTTTCCATCCGGAGTCTTGAAGTGAGATCGGGGCTGTTCATGTTCGCGACGCGACCACGTGCGTCGGGACCATGGGCGCAGCTGATCGACTAGGTCGGCGGGGCGTGGTCCGATTCATTTTTCCTCGCCGACACTTGCAGGATCAGGCACCCTGGCGGATGCAGAACGCGAAGAGTTGCGCGCATGTATAGATCTGCGCTGCGTTCCACGGGTGGGGAAGCTACGTGCTTTGCCACAAGATCTCGGCACTTTGTCGTGGATGGCGTGCCCGACTCTCGGTTTGCCCCTTGTCAATAACTTTGTGAGGGCGCTATTGTAAAGTCGCATGGGGCGTGCGCCTTTGTGGTTGAAGCATGCTAGCGCAAGAGTAGTTGTTGAGGGAGGCGAGCGTCAACACTTTTGGCGCCGACATCACATAGTCACACTTTGCGGTGAGTGATTCAATTTTATTTTCGACAGGCACAGAATGAAGCTGAGCACAAAGAAACAAAAATGAACCTCGATATAAAGATCACGAGCAATAAGCGGAAGCTGATGGGCTGCTGTCATCCAGGTTGTGAACTTTGACCCCATGCGCTGAACCAACATATGACGCTTGCTGTACATTCGCAATAAATAATAAGGAAATAAAGGAAGCAGCCACGAAGAAATCCAATGGGCAGACGATGTGAAACGAATAGAATGTAGACTTTGGAATAGTCACCGGGGATGGAAGCCAAAATTTTGATGTAAACGGCGAGAATGACGCGATATACGATAACACACGAGAATGGGATTTGTCTATTTAGCCACTCAGCGCGTCTGAAAGCTGTTCATCATAACGCCAACACTACGTGCTTTTGTTGACAATAATTTGATGCCACGAAATCTTAAGATGAATGTGCATGTCGTATAGGTACTGAGAACTTGGCTCACGTCCTAACTTCCTTTCCCTCTGTTAACATTTACGTGGCTTTCTCAACACACCCTTTCCTTCGTCTATCATTTTGTTTTCCAGTGTTTGCAGCTTGCCAGAGAGTGCTAATTCTTCCATGTCCTCGGTCATGTTTCCGGGTTTGTTAGCTTTACTGTCAAACAGAGCGCTCCTTCATTCAAACTGGCACCGCCGGTCCGGTGAGCATTCCGCACAAAGTTCACGCTGTTTCGAAGCGGCGTCGGAAATTAAGCATGACCGAAAGGACACCGCAGAACGCGCCCTCTCCCTGCTCGGGGAGTTCGTCAGTACACTCCAGTTCGCAGCGTCGCTGAAGAACGTGGTTCAAGTGACGCCGTCGCAGGCGTTCCGGCTCGTGAACCTCGGGTGCTGTTCCGTGCGCTTTGCTCACTGAAGCCCTTCTTTTCATTCCCCCTCGCCCCTCCCTCGCCCAATTTACTTTATTTCTTTCTTAGCTTCGGCAAAAGAAGCTTGGCTGAGTTCTAACACATCTTCCCTTTTCCCGCGATTCAAAAAACAGCAAGCACGAAAGAAAGAATTGGAATGGATGAAAGGACGATTTGTAAACTGTCCAGGGACAGCGTCGTGGGCGCGCTTCGCACCTCGGTCGCGAGCAAAACGGGTTGTCGCGTGAACAACGTTTTGCCACACGACAGGAGCTCAGCGTGCGAGAGAGACTCATGAATCATCCGCCAAGCTGACGGGTGTCGCCTTTCCGAAAGCCCGCGGGTGGTCGCTGGACCACCGGCGACGGGTTTATTGAGTCGACGTGGTGTTGAGGATCATGTTCGCGTTTTCGGAGGCGGCAGTCCAAACACCTCACAGTTCGAGAAAGAACACTGCGGTTTTCTCTCCCTTTGGGGAACGCGCCGAGTCCGTCTTTGTAGGAGTGCGGTCTTGAAGCATGCGCGCCGATTCCCGTTCTAATGTTGTGAATTTCACATTAACCAACTGATGGTGTGCGCGAAGTACTGGTACCATAAAAATGTGCACTGAAATAATTTGTAAAACAATTTTCTAGTTTGCATTCCACGCAATAATTTGAACGATGTATAAATTGTAAGCTTGTTACAGACATCAGGAAAAAGCTCGGTATAAGGCAGTTATGGGCCCGAAGGACTGCATGCAGTTGATAAAATACTTTTTCTGCACTCCGTATAAAAAAAATAATATGATACGTAGGAAACACGAAATGATAAGCGTCAATTGAAGATGCCAGATTTACGCTGCGTCATATCTTTATTCTGCACTGGTTCTTGAGAATATTTTAACCCGCCGTGGTTGCTCAGTGGCTATGGTGTTGGGCTGCTGAGCACGAGGTCGCGGGATCGAATCCCGGCCACGGCGGCCGCATTTCGATGGGGGCGAAATGCGAAAACACCCGTGTGCTTAGATTTAGGTGCACGTTAAAGAACCCCAGGTGGTCAAAATTTCCGGAGTCCTCCACTACGGCGTGCCTCATAATCAGAAAGTGGTTTTGGCACGTAAAACCCCAAATATTATTATTGAGAATATTTTAGTCGCTTTAAATCTTGGCACGAAAAATGCATGAAAAAAAAAACGCTTATCAACGCTAGCAAGGAATAAACGCATAGCAATGAATAAGCAACTGCGTTCGAGCAGCGAGATTGGCCATTGCACTCTCCTGTGAATGCGGCTGAGCGCGCATCTTGGACAGCAGTAGGAAAAGTAAGCCCGAACACCCATGTCTGGTCGAAGTGAATGTGCCACGATATACGACCATCATCACATACTTCTAGCCAACATGTGATCAGGAAATTTGACAAGTGTCACTCATAGCTGTGTTCGTAAAATTCAGTAATAGCTTCGCAACAAAATTAGACGTATATGCTGAAAGCCTTGTAAGCAGAAGATTTAGGGTTTGCTTGACTGAAATAACATAGACTAATGAAAGGAAACATAACATAGGAATAGTGACACGAAAGCTCTACTGCGTCAAAGAAGCACCGCTGGCCTCTGTACCTTAATTGAAGATCATTGTTGTGCTGTAATATCATGGTTGTGTCGACGAATGCTAAACAATAAATATGTAATTACCCCATGATAGGCTTTGGTTCCATAATCATGCTTTATTCTTTGTACGTGTCCCATAGCCGCGAGTCATTCTTACACTCAATACCACCTTAATCGCACTGCTAGTGGACGCCGCTGATATGTTTCCTTTGACAGTTTACGCAACTCGACCATACTAATCACCTACAGTAACTTCATGGGAATAAACAATGTGGCAGTTCTGATACAGAATGTTTTCTAGCCTTGGACGCATAAGTAGTTCTAGTGACTGTGAACTTGCACAAAACCGTAAAGCAGCGTCCACACCTCACTCGTTTTTCTTGAAGTGTTTCGTGAAAATCTGTCGAGATGCAGCACCAGGAACAATTCACCACAGTGTCAATAATTTCGTGCTTCCATCCCCATCTTCTGTCATATCGGTTTCCTGTGCTTTCTTCGAGTACCGTCTAGAAGACAGCGGACCTGCTAATGACAATGCGGTTCCTGTCTCCGTCGGTCTGGCCAACCCATTATTTCGCACAGCGCTAGTTAGCGTACGCGCAGCTCTACCGGTTGTTGTCATCGTAGCCTACGCACAACACTCAGGCCAAGCAGCCATCCGTGAGCTTGAAGCAGTGCGTGCTGCGCCCGCCCGGGCTTTCTTGTGCCAAGAAAGGCGAACGAGGGCGTGTTTATTTTGATTCGGTACAACCTGGCGCCCCGTTCGAGCACCGAAGACGCGATGGAGGAGTCCCACTTCGTCTCCCTCTTCACCCTTTGTCACACGCGAGAAGGGATTAAAGGCGTGCAACTACGAAGCTCCGTAAGACGTGGCACTCGCTTCAGAGGCACGCATTCACTGTTGGCACAGTACTGGTGTTTTCTTAGCCGTCGCACTCACGCTGGTGCACCAAGGTAGAAGGGAAAAAAAGGCAATGAGGTGGTTTCGCGGGCGTCGGGGTGAGGGAACGAGTAAGAAGCGATGTTGTCGGCCAGTGTTCCTTCCTCGCGCATACCTGATTCGGTCAGGAGCAAAGAAGCATGGTCGTCTCCAATCTATCGTTCCTTCCTGCATAGTGGTCAAGGAAAGGAAGGCCAACAGTCCGCCACGCATCCCTATTCCAATTGCTTAGACTAGGGCACCGCCGCATCCGTAGGGTCACTGGACCTACGCACCTGAAACAACTTGGAGCCGCACGTCTTAGAAAGGAGCCGCCGGGGTCGATCGACGTCGAGACCTCTTTGAGTATGCGCGTACACAGGGGTCGCGTAGCGGCACAATGGCCGAGAAAATAACTTGGCTCGGGGTGGGCCATTCTAGCCGCATTCAGAGCGAAAGAGAGATATACCCAGAGCCTCCGCTTCTCGCCGTTCCTCCTTTCTTTCGCTACGACGACGGTGCGAGCAAGGACACCTTTGAAGTTCGGCGCTCAGCGCCTTTTGTCACCACGACGCCTTCGCTTCGAATAGGTGTGCGGCTACGTACAGCTTACAGCGCGAGCTCCCTCCAGGCTAGAAAGACCTGCGCACAGTAAACGACCTGGTTTGCGTTATGTGATTTGTACTAGCGTGTTTGAGAAGAGCATGGCGATTTGGTTTCTTACTTGGTCCTTTTCTTTTTGTAATCAACAAAATTTTTATTTCGATTGCTTTTTGCGAGCATGCCTTTCGGGAAAAGAATAAAATAAATACATCAAGGTTGAATAGAAAAAAAAAAGAAGGAAGTACGAACGGAAGGTAAAATTTTTCGTGTCTAAGGAGCCATTGACCGCAATTTCCGATCTTCCTGTTCAACGATTCTGCATGTGATGCGTGGCTCGGAAGAAGATGGAAATCTCGTCTTCGGATTCCTACTGAAAGGTTGTTATTTGCAGGTCCGATCGAAATTCTGAGGTCAGCGCCCTAAAGTACATTGAAGAAAAAAACAGCAACTTCTTGGTATTTCGCCTTCAGTCATAAATAACTGACCGATCTGTGGGACACAGCACTGGCCTGTAGAAAACAACTCGCATATACCGAGTAGAAAACAGTTGGGAACAGAAATACTCCGCGATAACCTTACCTCCATGGACGTCACTTCAGCCATGCCGTTTTCAATTGATACCGTGCCTGTTGCTCGTGGATTCGACCGAGAGCGCCGGTGAACCAAACGAAGCCAGGCGTGTGTGGTATTACCCAAGATTGTCACAAGTGGTTCGATGAGGATAGCTAATGCATAATTATTTTAAGGGCTGCGGCTTGCCTTCGATGTTTTATATGAGAGAGGCCGAAGTTGCAGAATATTTCAAAAGGGAGGTATTTTGGACCTATGTACAGGGTATGTCTTAAAACTGTGACTATGGTTCTTAGATGTTTAGTTGGCTGCTTTCTATCACTAAGGTATGAATAAAGATACCACGAGGATCAATGGCACCTTTGAGTTGCCCCACCACGAAGCTTCTTTGATCTGTCTCTGCTGGATTTGCACTGAATTTTAAACGTGCTTAGTTGGGTCGTCAAACTGCTAAGTCAAAATAAATATAAGCAAATAAATAAAACTGACGTCGATGATGATGATGATGATGATGATGATGATGATGATGATGGTGGTGGTGGTGGTGGTGGTGGTGGTGGTGGTGGTGGTGGCGGTGGTGGTGGTCTTTGTTTTTGATATTGTCATCAGAGTGACGTGTTTTAATAATGGTGCTTCAACAAGACCAAAGAGCGCCCGTTCAACCCATCGACTACGTTTCCTACCAAAACATGTGGCTAACTTCTCCATCCCATTATGTGTGGGTTGGCCCGAGTGGCAGCCTACGCAAGATTTGGCACACGCATGATTGGTGGGCTATATTGTTCAAAAAGGAGAAATGAAACAGACAGACTACGGCATCTGTGACAGTATCTTGTATATACTCTTTTCTTTGCCGTTTTCCGCCAATGCGTGTCATCGATAGCAATGCGAAATCGACACCTTCTGTATAATTTACTTTTATTTTTGCATAGATCAGCAGTAATGCCCTGCTGAAGTTACAGGACTCTCCATATTTGTCTCTCCGTATGAGATTAGTTTTGCTTTCAGGCGAATTGTACAGAGACAATACTTCTTTTCCAGATAAAATGTCATGTGTGGACGTGAGCGCACACTTTGTAAGACGACCAAGTCCTAGCATGTTTTCAAATTACGAAACTCCTGAAGCAGCCTTTATCGAAGCTAGATTTTCTGCGCAACTTGGAATATTCCTCCACTCTCACCATCGCAGGCGTTCTGTGAGGCGCAAGAGTGGCGCCAGTGCAAACGCACGTGATGCCTTTGATACTTGGCGACAGAAGTATAATCACATAGTTTACCTCATTTCACTCGGACAGTGGTGAAGTGCTCGAAACTGCATTTGGTTGAAGGAAGCGAGTAACAGCGCTGGACAACGGGACGTGACGCTGACGACAACCGTTGTCGTCACCGATGTCATTGTGTCAACAGGCTTCCTCGCCATCTTCAGCTTCGCCGCCGTCATATCGCCAAACAAGATAAAAAAAAAAGAGACGCATTTGTTTATCCCTATAGTCGCTACATTGCTCACGTTGCAAACAATCCGAGCTCCAGAAAACCGCGCTTATTTAAATATATTGAATAGCAGTTTGACCCAACCAATGGTGCCAGTGAACGCATGTTTTTTTTTTTCGTGTAATCAAACAAGAAATCCCTCTACGCAATATCTGCATAATATATTGTCGCCCCATAGGCCCCTTTAAAGGACACATGCTAGTTAATTAACTGCATATTATAGATAATATAACACTACAAAGAGATGAAACGCATAAGTTGTTGCACCGCGTCAGGCAGTACATGTCGACGTGGGAGCAAAGGGAGTGGAGGGTAGCCGGAGAAGCGCCTAAAACAAGATTTTGTCTACCACCGCAGGTATTCCAACTCGTGCCACGGCAGCAATGTGCGCACGATAGCCGAACGCACCGACCACGGCGCTATGGCTGGTAATTTGTGCAAGCAGTCGTGCTCCACACGAGACTCAGAGTGTGGAGACTCAGACTCAGAGACTCTGTGTATGCACTTCGGAGGCCACAACAGCCCTAACTAATGTAGCAGATGAGGACGACGTTGTGTGGGTCACATAGAAATTGTTTTTGATAACATGGAGCTGTATTGATGTGCCATGTTGTGAACTATTATCTGTTTTATCGCTTTTATTATGTTGCCTTAAGTGTTTCTTCATCTTTTTTATACATTTTAAAGTCGTTCGCGCGTGCTCTCACTCTTATTAAAGGGTTCGGGAAATGCCTTTCTTTTTCCGCGAGGGTATGCATGGTGAGCATAATATGATTCGCGTTGCCAGTTTCTTTTTTCTTGTCAGAATTCTGCCTGTTATTCTATTGATATAAATGTGCCATGCTTTTTTCCCCTTTGCTAAAGGCATTGCTATGCACTTAGTGAAATGTCTTTTTTTTTATTTGCAAGGTTGGGTGTGCGATGCGCTTGGTGTGATGCGCATTGCGTATTGTTTTTCGTTACTCTGAATGGTGCTCATTGTTCTATTTACAAATCTATGTCACTCCATGTCTCTTTCTTTCGCGACACGTTATTACAGGCGGCATAAAATCCCTCCCCCGCCCCCCGCCCTGCCCCGCTTTATTCCTTCCTTTTTTTTTTCAAAAGATTGGGTGTATGCATGGTATGAGGGGACGCGTGTTGCTGTGTTTGTGTTTTTTCCCCCTTCGTATCGCTGGTTTACGCTTTATTGCTACGTTTTATTGCTAGGTATTTGATCTTATTTCCTGGTATTTGTACGCGTGGTTTTGTTTTTAGTTCTTTTCAATATTCATCTCATTTCGCCCCTCCCGCTCAGGCCCTGTTTTGGCCCTGCAGTATTCGGTGAATAAATAATTGGTCATCGCCTTCGTTCTCGTCGTGAAGACAGCCTCTCGACAGCATAAACGAGGCGTACTATGAGGATGATGAACCCCGAACTTGGCAAACATCCCAAATGAGAGAGGCGCCAAAGGTCAGGCGGATACTATCGGCAGCGTTATTGTCAACAACGACGTTGCAGCAACAGCGCCACAATTTATTTTACATATGGTAGCTCACAAGATCCACAGCGGTCAAGTGCTCGAAATATCAGCACTGCTATGACATACCTACTTTCAATTACAATATTCTTCAACCAAAGCACCCCCCCCTCCCCTTCTATAAATACCGGATTATTGACCATTCCCAAGTAGTTGGCGAGCGAACGCCGTTATTTGAGGAAGAAGCAAGCCATCAAACAAGAAGGGTGTATTCAATTGGAAAGAATGCTGCTGCCGCAGTAAATGAGTTCAGAACAAAAGCAATGGCTGAAGTCTGCTGTTCTTTTCTTCGGTAATACAGCTGTGAACGCGTATAGTGTATTAATTGCCGCAAAAAAAAACGGTTAATGGTATAAAGTTCGCCATCCGTCACGCAGTGGGAAACATTTTCATAGAACAGTAGTAATAGAGCATGCGAAGGTCGAGCGGACAGGGATTTGCCAGGGCGTTTTAGTCTAAAGTAGTACGACTTCTGCCAGTTTTACTAGCCCTTTTTCTTATTCTTGCGTCAACCCCCCCCTCCCCCCTGGCACTACCACCTTACAAGAAAGAAAGAAAGAAAGAAAGGAAGAAAGAAAGAAAGAAAGAAAGAGAGAAATAAAGAAAGAAAGAAAGAAAGAAGAAAGAAAGAAAGAAAGAAAGAAAGAAAGAAAGGAAGAGAAAGGAACTATATCTTCGTTATTCTATACAGTGTTAGCTTCTGCTTGGGCCAGTTTGTTTTTTCTCACAAGGAGGTAACAGACAAAAATATTGCACGACCACTCTGTGGCTCATGAAATGTGGCGCCGGGTGTGTATACATGCTCGCATAGTGAGCGACATATGGAGCCATCATTTCTTCCGAGTTCACGCGCCACACGCGTTTTCCCGTTTTCGGTCCACAGCATAAACGCGGTCATTGCCTCCAAGCTCAGAGCGTACAACAAATGCACAGTTCATCCGAAGTTCATAAACTGCGTCAAACAGTGCGTATCAACCGCTCGGGTGCCGTAGCAGGCAGAATGAATTCCACGGCTTGGATAAGCCGTGCAGTTTAAACGCATCGGAACAACGCCTGCGTGCTGTGGCCAGGGGCGTGGCCGCGGCTTTTTGACAGAGACCAACCACGCCCCCCTTTGGGGCCAGTTTCTTGTTGCCAGTGCGGAGGCAGCGGGTGCCTTTTTGCGCGCGGACCGGCCGGACCGGTTTCCACCCGACCACGAAGCAGTTTTACGCTAGGCATCAGGACCCATGGCTTGTCGGGAACTGGCTCACTGATGCTTCACTGGGCACCATGTCGGCATACACGATCTCGCTTTCTACAGCGCACGAAGAAGGTCTGCGCCCGCTGTGGACTGCTAACGGACAACCTTCTTCCTTCTTTTTTTTATTTTTACCGAATCGCGACAAGCAGCGCTCGGTATATTTAGGAGAGAATGATTTATGATTTGTGCCCTAGCCTTTTAACCTGCTCTCATCGGCATTGTCGGAACAAGTACGCCTGCAACGAATGAAACACGAGCACGTGGGCCTGGAGCTCATGATATCTTGCGCCGAAAACCTACACTCGAAAATAATCTGAGCCGCATGCATGGGGCTGCAGTATGTGATTGTGCACTATATTTGACCTTTTCTTTTTCTCCCTCTAAAGTTTACAAAGTCTCCCACAAGTTTAGAAATAGCGTATTATAGTCGCGGTTCCCGGTGCACGAGATGCAGACACGGATACGAGTATCAATATCTAAAGCCATATTTGAGCATCAGTGCATGGTGCATAAAGTAACAAGACAGGCATATTAGCATAACAGGGATTTGCTGTCTAACCTGTTAGCCGAGGCGTTAACTCCAGAAAGGTCTAATGACCTCAAGCATCTGACAAATTTCAATTGAGTAGCTGCTCGCTAAACGCCCCAACCTGTAATCGGCTACTGAAGCTTAGTGGTCCAAATTCGCAGTTATAGGGCACAGGATGGGGCAGCTTCATAATGACGCGCTGGAGGTGAGCTGTTTCCCGTATGCGCACGAGACTGGGTTGCTAAATTCGGGAGAACCAGAGTCCACGATGTGAAGCCATCGGTCACAGAGGAACAGCCCAGCGCGGTTCTATGGCGCTATAGTTTTTCTTTCCGGCTGCGGTCTTCAGCTGCAGCATCCTTGGTCAATATCTCCCGCAAAATTGCTGAGACTGTCTTTGTCTTGTCAAATACACTAGAGTGGACCCTTCTGTAACGTTGATTGGCACCAAGTGAAACGACACAACTCACTACGGGACACATAGACCAAGAATTGTTCTTTGGAAGGGACAATAATGCCAGAAGAATGTTGTGTAGGAAAGGCTTCGGATGTGGTCTTTTGTAAGAGCGCGTCACCTTATGTTCTTGTAGCCTCAAAATATGGCTAATACTCACGCGGAGTCACACCGACTGGGTCGTTTATTTTTGATAGCTCGTCCTTATGCCACGCCCTCTCACTTGAACTTTTTTTTTTCATTTTTTGGCTGCTCCGTCCGGTATCCAGAAGGAGGTGCACCTGTTGCGGGTACTCTGTGTGGGGACGACACTTACCCCATCGGTCACTTATGCCCGGCCACAAAATGTCCATGGATCTTTGGGGATATCGATCCATATTGTTAAGCTTTCGGATCGACAGTCACCACTAAATAACTCTTGTGGACGTACCCAGCCTGAACCAGATCCGGTGCCACTCACCTGCAAACAGTGTGCCTTCATCCTGCTAGACCACCAGTTTATGATTATTGGCTTCGTGCGCCTTACCATCTAGCCTTTATGTTACCGAAATCTGCCTGGATTTGCAATTTAAACATTTATGCTATTGGACAAATTTGCGTAATAGGGAAAGTCAAGAAATATGATATCTATGAAGATATATCTCGGCGATTTGAATGCTGTCAATATGATGCGCCTAGAGCACCGTATGCTCTGTTCAGTTTCCTGCTACAGCTTTAATCCTTAATTTTGACTCGAGTAACCCTGCGTACTTCACACATGATATTCGCTTCCATACGGCTAGATACGTCAGGTATACAAGCAAAATGTTTATGAAGGTAAGTGGCACTGCGTATTCAAGTATGGCTCTGTGTTCTGTACAATGTGCACACTTAAAACGAAGTGCCCGCCTCATGCGCATTTGCTGTTTTTTCTCGCTTTCCTTTTGCCACGTAAACATTACTGCAAAATATTTTCGCTTCATAATTTTTATAACTCCAAGTGTAGTAAGAAAGCATCAGGCCTGCGGGTCAGAAAGAAATATCACTAAGCAAAGAAAGCATTGTGGATGGCATTCCAATGCAAAGAAAACTGTGCTATATTCAGTAGAGAAATACATGGAGCCAACAAGACGGCAAGCAGTTGGAAGCAGCCGCGTGATAGGTACGACTGTGTCAATCGACGGACTGAGAAGCGAAAGTTGGCAGAAAATAGTTTGAGCGCTGTTGGATTTCTGGAAAAGCCGAAAATTACGTGCTTGAGATGTGAGATATTACAATCACCTCTGATAGCAAATTGAGAAGATTCATTAACCACTTAATTATTCACTCTAGGGCACATGTGGGAATTGCAAAATTGAAGCCGAACAGTGAAGTCATATATACTTAACACCACTTGGAGATAGCCATCGTTAAATGCGCTGCGGAAATGCATTAGGGTTCTAGTGAACGGTTTCCAAGAAGCGTCTTTCTAGTATTTGAGGACAATCTTAACAAGAACGCCAATTCATTCATTGCTAGGTTTTGGCCATGGATATCTCGAAAGTGGGTAACGGCGATGCGGACGAAGAATCGCAACAAATAAAAGTTTTCTTCTTCTTCGAAAGTGGCGCTGGTCTTAGTGTTACTTTGTCTTGTATTTTGTTTGTTTTTGTATGTTTTCTTCTCTCTTTCGTTAAAGTTTTTTTTTTTTTTCTCATCGAATAAGTGGCACTTCAAAAGAATAGGTGAACGTTTCAGCACCCAATTCTTGGCCAATCCCCCAGTGTGGGTATGAGCCATAACATGAGGCCATCATCATCATCATCATCGTTTCCGCTAAGCGAACGTGGCTTCAGTAATGTTCGGTTTCACTCTCGCAATTCCAGCAAGCACTTTAGAATTTTTAATTATAAAGTTTACCTGTAAATTCCTCAATTAGCTATCTGAACATTGTGATTTCTTTCTTCCGGCAACTTCCACTTTTTCAGGTAAACCAATATAATAGGTCGAATTGCGCTATGCTGTTTGCGATTATTTAAAAGTCTGTGTGATCTAAGAGAACTATCAATAATTACGTACGACAATACCTTGCGTGAAGGAATTATTGAGTGCCCTTAGACTTACTGCTGAGGAGTTATACGCTTGCACCACCTCGCAAAAGCATTACTGAGCGGTATGAGGCAGAATTACTAGAATATACTAAATCGCCAATTTCAACAAAAAATAGCATAATTATGCCCAGAAAATTATAATAAATGACTGGGGAATGCTAGAGGTGACTCGGCGAATATAAGCAAAATACACCTGCTAGAGGCAGGAAACGGACATTCTAATTCAGGGGTGAAGAGGTGCCGCGAAACCACGCCAGCAGGAGAGGGTTAAGAAAATGTTTCGCTCTTTCTTTCATGTAGTACGATGGTTCGTGATTACGACGCTGTACATGATAACGGTCATAGAACTATGCTGAAAGTTGTACGGCGCCAATAGCTTTTTTTCATTACAAGTTCAATCTGCAGCGTTTTTGGCTAGTGTCGTACATATATAATTTGTTAGCATTTCAGATGTAAATGATCGAATGTATGAATTGTGGGTGTTAAAATAATAATGAAAAATGAAATTCACAATTTCATTGTCCTGACATTCAGTTCTACGCCCAGTTCATTCTTTTTATTTATTAATGTCGCACAAAAATTAATGTGTTTTAAATCAATATCAATAATAGCTGCTCGGCGCCCGTTGCAAGCCGTAAGTTCTGTAAGTTAAAACGAACAGTTCCGTACCTTCAACTTACATGCATCGCTGTGTCCGAGCGCTTTCTTAGCGCCCGCTGACAAAGGAGTCTTTCATAACACACCAAAATGAAGAGGCGGGATATGAGAAGAAAAGCAGCGCTTCATATACGTCAAAGGGATTAAAGGGGGTCGGGTGGCCGTAACGTCTCAGCACGCCCCTGACTAAGCGGAAGAATATTTCCGGCTGCTGTGCCACGAACTGAAAAACATATTTAAAAAACGGCTTTGAGTCAAAACCAGTTTGTCACGCCGGTTCATTGACGGGTGTGCGTTTAATAGGGCAACTTCGCGTGAACAAGACAATGGTAACCTGCCCGTGGAGCTTGAATGAAAAAATATGAGAACCTTTATGTCGAGGTTCCCGACTTTCTTTCTTTCTTTCTGTCTTTCTTTCTTTCTTTCTTTCTTCCTTTCTTTCTTTCTTTCTTTCTTTCTTTCTTTCTTTCTTTCTTAAGCCTGCGCACTAGTTGCTTGCGGACAAGATTGGCAGATAACTTTCACCGCTTCAATGCAGATTGATGGTGAAGCACGTTTATCGGCTGTTCAAGATTGATGAGCCCAAATGAGCGCGTAACAATCACCGGGCTGCTTTCTATTTCGAGCGAGATTTTATGGCAAAAGTAAGTATGTCATATGGGAACTAAGTCACATCTGCAGACCATGTTGCTTAGTGACACAAATGGCTGGTCTTCCGCCTTGTTCTGTTCACCCCTACCGTCACTAAAAACGATGCACTGTCAATAAATCCCGGAAAGTTAGAGTATTTTATTACAGGATGCTGCAGACTCTATTGACAGTAAGTGAAGATGGCAGAATGATTCTTGGTGTATTTTCCGATGAGCACTCGCAGTTACAGAGCAATTATAGTCAGTCTTGGCAGAGTATAGTCAGTCTTGCCACGCTTTTCATAAATAATATTTGAATCAGCGCATAAAACTACATGCACAAGCTATCTATTAAAGGGCAACTCCGGCGATTTTTCGATGTCAACGGATGTCGATGAAATTCGCTGGTTACGCTCCTCTGAACACTTCCGCCATGTCCTCAAAGAAGCAACTATGTGATTTGCACAGATTTTTTACAAATTAATTTAATTAATTGCCTCGAACACCCTACCTTACCTCCTCCTCAATTTCAGGCCACAATGTGTATGAGGTCAGGAGTGTTCCATGCAGAGCATGGCGGGATCATGCAGACGACAGCGTCGAGGAGTCGACCATTGTGAGCTATTGCATGGAGTGAGAAGTTGCTGTCGCGAGAAGTTGCGTTCGCCGTGGACGAGCAAGAGATGGGAGGCAAGTGGTGTTGCGTTGTTGGCTGCACGAACTTCAGCCCTCGCCATCCGCACACACAGTTTGAGCCGATTCCGATCGCGTTCAGCCGAGGTTAAGCCTATATGTCACAGTCACGTAGTTCGTGCGTCTGCTGGTGGTGGACGTGAGCGACTGACCTGAAGCTACTTAAGCCACCAGGATGAATAAAACTCCTTCTGTAGTTCAGTTTTGCCCATATGGATTTGAAATAAGCCATTCCTCATTTCGTACAGTGCACACACAAAAAGCGAGAAGCGACGACACTGAGCACTTTCGATCGGTACGTTGCCGTTTTCGACGGAAAGCTGCTGGCCGCACTTACCGGCACTTCCCTAAATTAAATGCAACTACAAACATGGGTGCATTTTTACGTATTGTCATACAGACTCATTATTCAGCTTCCGAGGTGCACTGCTTGCCTCGTGTCCCAAATGGGCAGCAAGTGTAGGCCCCTTCGATACAGCAGCGTAAACAACCGCCTCGTTCAGCTGCCAGCGGTCTCAATACTGGCATCAGCGTTTCCGCGAGAAAACTACGCGTTTGCTAAATGAGTGATCATACGCGCAAAGACCTCATCTGTGTCAACCTTACGGAATATATTGCCTACATGAAGAGGATACGAAGAATGATAAGTAGGCAGCATAAAAACGCTTCCGTACTAAGAGCTTTCGCTCCCTGTTTTCTAAGGTGCGTGGTCGTTCATATCAGCAAGATTCAGAGTGATGCAGCGGTGCTTCCATGGACAAAATCTGCTTGTTTTGATTTTCTCTGACATTAATTGACGTCACCGATGAGCGGCTAGCAATATATCTGAATCGAGTGACGAGTGGTCGCTGTACTTGCCTATGTAAACAAATGCGCCGGTCGGTGCTTCGGAGTGTCAGCGGTGTTCTTGCGGGACACATGTGCGGAAAGACGTGCTCAGCATCTCATAGTGAGCTTGCGAAGCGCTTTCCTGAGAAAAGATAAAACACCTAAAATAGCTAGCAGCACGTATAAAATAAGTGGTTAGGCCTACCCTTGGTCTTCATGTTGCAGCACGATATGTAGCGCATGGGCGCTGGCTTTCGTGGTGGCTGGTCGAATGCGAACGGCTATTCGTGACTATTGAATTCGTCAGAATCATAACTGTCAATATATGACAGATCCGAATAGCTGGTACACCTGACAATGTCACCCGAAGCTCCGGAGCGGTGACGAATCAGCTGAGCGTCTGCTTTTCGCTGGTGCCGGTCGCCCAGCGTCGCCCAGCGGGCGAGACCGGCATGCCGTGCGCGCCTTCCCCTCTAGGGACACTCGTGACGTCACAGGAAGAGGTTCGCTTGGCTGCTTGGTCAGGTTCCTGTGTCGTTTTTGCGCTTATTTGCAATTATTTTCGAATTTGCGGAACAATTCTACTATCAAACGCTTGACAGGGGGCTCTCGGGAACCTAAATACTCCATTACCTTGGCATGGTAAACTGCATGGAAAGAAAACTGCCCCTTCAGATTAACGGAGAATCCGTGGAACATCAATTTAAACATAGTTGCGCCTGCAATAAATTGTTTTTTTTTCTGGCAATAATCTGCAGTTGAAGTGAACTGTGTTCATATTGGGGGAACAGAATGTTCGGGTGACCTGAAGCTCAATTTCCGTTTATTTTTTTCTCGTCGCTACCAGACGGAACTGGCAAGAAACAAATCACGTAGTCAAATGGCTGCACCTGTCTTTAAGGGGTTAAAGAAGCCAACCTCTGTAGGCAAGTAACGAACCCACAAGAGATTGCTCGCTTTCTGTTGTATATTGTGTATAGCAACAACACAGACACAGAGAAAAAGAAGTCGTATTTCCAAGGGCGCTGTGGCGCCATTCAAGTAGTCTTATACGGGTCAGTTTTGGTTTAAGGTATTCCATGACCTCAGCAGAAAGACAGTGCATTCTACATGGATGATGCTGGTCACAACCTAGTTGCTACAGTGGTGCATGGGCTAACGCGAATGCACATTAAATAGCCGAATATGACGTCTACATTTATCACCCGCTATGGCTATGGTGTTGGGCTGCTAAACACGAGGTCGCAGGATCGAATCCCAGCCACGGCGGCCGCATTTCGATGGGGGCGAAATGGGAAAAAGCCCGTGTACTGTGCATTGGGTGCAGGTCAAAGAATCACAGTTGGCCAAAATTAACCCGGAGTCCCTGACTACAGCGTGCCTCGTAATCCTATTGTGGTTTCGGCAAGAAAATCCCCAGAATTTAAATCTCCATTTAGCATTTTTACACCACAAGATGTCACCCACCACGACCGATACCTGCTATTCTTATACTAATATCTATGTCTTTTGTACATTCCACCAATGCATTACGAATGCTTATAGCGCGTTCGACAGATTGAGTACGACGGTTAGGGTGCAAACATACTTCACTTCCTCGGTCCATCCATTATTATATCCCCATAGCACAGCGACTGATTCGAACACGTGCCACTCGATGTATTAAGCATAGCCTTCATCCACAAGCTTACTTCGACGTCTCTATATTCGCTCCTCATCGCTCTCCACATTAAGCGAGTGAGCTTGCGTAAACAGTAAAGACATTATATGCGTACACTTCAGCAATGCAACAGGCAAACGATAATCAGATGCCACGTTATACGTACGTCTGGGCATGCACGTGTCCTCCATCTTAATGCTGCTCGCACACGTGCAGCGTGGGGAGTGCGTCATCAGGCGAATTGCCAGGGCAGCCGCACGTGACCTCACCAGACTGTCATACGGACCACACCGACGGGCACTCACGAGGAGGGTCAGATTGTGTCCTTGTTATACTTGGCCAAACATATGGAAAGGGGTAGTTCGTTTCCGAGGAGAGTTGCCTGCACGGTCCGGAGAACAACTGGAAGCAAGCAGGAACGTGCTTTTTAGAGACGTTGAAGCTGAATGCCTAAACGTGCTTTAATTCGTCCCCGCACTTGAAGCGCACACTAGGTGTCTTGGTTGTTCAGACACCACAGCAGTCATCAAAGTACTCTTATCACAGCATGATAAACCCTGCCAGGCACATCCCTGGCATGCGTGGGCTTGCGCGTTGGCTTACTGGACGGGCTCAATAAAATACAAAACAGACTGTATAGAACAGTCCTGTATGCCAAATACCTCGGCGCTCTGATAGTGTGAATGTTAGCGCCGAGGTGAGTCAATTTTTGTTTGTTTTCTAGAGCTAAATGGGTGGAGTTAGGCGTCAATTTTTATCGGTTCCCGCATTCTTAATCGATATAGTATATCGGGTGAGCATACTGAACCATCAAGCGATGCGATGCCGGCTGCAGTGACCCTTCATTGAATGCTATGTGGCTTAAGATAAGCCCACCCAGAGGCATACATCTCCACCGCATAATATAGCCGCCGAAGTCTTGCAAATATGCCCCGCCCTTGAAGGCTCATTTATACTTGATCTTGCATATTACTTACTGACGGCACTGTATTTTGCGTTTGCGAAGAGTTCATTTAGCATACTGAGGCATTAATAGATTAACAGTGCCATTGCGCACAAAGACAAGAAAGGTAACAGGACGGGCGCTGACTTCCGCTTTTCCGTACGTTTCCGCTTTTCTGCTCTTGCTAAACAAGGGAGCAGTATGCTATAAGTAGTAACGTCAATGAAGTAAAAACTACTTTTTTTTCAGAAAGAAAGTATGTGTTATCCTATAGTGTGTTATGGTATGGCACTGTCACATTGCCAAAAGTGTGAGTAAAGAATGTGAGTGTTTATAGGCCGAACTTGTGCTTAAAAACAAGAGCAACGCTCAAATCACAATGACAGCAGCGAGCACAGTCACCGGCCGCCGAAGTTAACTAACGGGTTAAGTCCCTCAGATGTTTGTGCATGTGTCACCGTACTTTTCCCGAGTAATGGCTTACGCTCGCTTACATTAGACAATGGTCAATAACATTCACGTCGCGCGCGCAATCGGATTAGGGAAGATGCTTGCTCTATTAGAAATGGCGACAACTTTCAGCACATTTCGGATACGGCAAGCACGTGTTGCGCTGAGCGACAGCTTGATCACAGTGATAACATGATGAAAAATGGTCACCAGCAAAAATGAAATCAATGGACGCTTGACAGTATACACTGTTGAGTGCATGTTGTTGCTTCGCAAGGAGGAAAGTACAGCCCCTAGCAATTTTAAGTGATCTCTAAAATCTATTATCCACTGTACGTGGGCAGATCGAAATATCAGTGCAAGTTCTTTTATACAGATGCCTGGTTCTCGATTTCCCCACACATAATAGCTATATCGTGACTGGAACTCGTCCGCGCATGCCCACTAGATCGCGGACATCAAGGCACGTGCGCCACGCAGGATCGGCGAATGCTCCTCAACTGCAGGGCGCGCGGAGCGTATCCTCTTGACCATTGTCACTCCTCGCTCGCGTGGAGTGCGGCCACGTGTCCCTCCTGTGCCCCCTTCCGCCGCCCGCCAAAACGTCAACGCGCGGTGCGTCAGTGGCCCACGAACATTTATAACCCTTTGCGACCATTTATCAAGCAGTTCCCTAGCCGGCTGTATGGGGCCCCGCGTGCACGTCAATGTGCACTGCCGACTCTTTCCGCTCGGCTTGTGTACCTTGTGCGTGGGCGAATGCCTTGAGCTGGCAGTTGCTACTATGGTTCTGTACAGCACTGTACGGGCTACAAGAAACGGTACACTGAGTATAGAGCCGTGTGTGTAACTTTTATCTCGATTTGACTCGTCATCACGAAATGGATGACGTAATACAGAACGACCAATCCCTGGCATAAACCTTTTTAAGCTGCGAGCCGAAGATGATGTGTGACCGTTCTTCATCAAGAGGCAAAAATATGTTCGGCGCTTCTTCAGCACAAGTTTATACGTGGTGTTTGATACACAGCAGTACCGCAGTTCCTTGCTCTTGTATCGTGCTCAACGCGGCTTTTCGGGTGCAAGCGTGAATTCCTTCCAACAAAGAATTAGGCGGAAGGAGACAGCGGTGTAGTCGCACTTCTGGTTCTTTATAGTAAAGGCCAGGCCGAAGTTTCCACCCTGTTGCACAGAACTGAAGAGACAGAGCATCCGCGGACCCCTATCGTCGCTAGTGGCAGTGCGCACGCAGTCGTCGTTTCGCGTCCGTTCTTTACTCTGGGGAGTCGGGAGTGAAAGGGAAGGAAGGACCCGCTCGTCGTAACAATGGCAGCGGTACGGCGCACCGACCTGTTACGGGTTCGGGAAGCGAAGCGCGTTGGATGAAGAGTGGAGCTCTCGATGCCTACGGCGCGGCCATAAAGCCGTTGACCGGTCCGTCGACTCGGTCGCACTGTCCAGCGGTACAGGCATACATACAAACAAGAACGGCTGCTACGCA